>NC_041386.1:205093831-205100588 GCF_002162155.2 Triticum dicoccoides | reverse complement strand
CCGGGCGCCACGTGGCGTGTCCTGGTTGGGCGGCGGTGGCGGCGGACGTTGTCCGGGTCCGCCCGGACACGTCCGGAGCGGCGGATCTGGGATTTTTAGGGTTAGGGGGGAGAGGATCCGCGAATTTGGAATGGGGGGTGTATATATAGGCATAGAGGGAGCTAGGAGAGTCCAAATGAGGTGCGGTTTTCGGCCACGCGATCGTCATCGAACGCTCTAGGACATGGAGCAGAGTTAGGTGGGTTTTGGGCCAAATTGGAGGGGTGTTGGGCTGCAACACACACGAGACCTTTTCGGTCCCTCGGTTAACCGTTGGAGTACCAAACGAAGTCCAAATGGTACGAAACTTGACAGGCGGTCTACCGGTAGTAAACCAAGGCCGCTTGGAATGTCTCGGTCCAATCCGGAAATGTTTAATCCCCACACATGAAAGAAAGCTAGAAATGGCCACCGGAGGAGAACGAAGCGCCGGAATGCAAAACGGACAACGGGAAAAATGCTCGAATGCATGAGATGAACACGTATGCAAATGCAATGCACATGATGACATGATATGAGATGCATGACAACAACAACAACACACGGAGACAAAACCCGAACCCGAGGAAATAAATTAACTTAACACCGGAAACGGCAAGAGTTGGAGTACAAATTGGGAAAGTTACATTCGGGGTGTTACAACACTCCACCACTATGAAAGGATCTCGTCCCGAGATCTAGGACTGAAAGAACGTCGGGTACTCAGAACGGAGGTGATCCTCGCGTTCCCAGGTAGCTTCATGGTCGGAATGGTGTGACCACCTGACTTTGAGAAATTTGATTGACTTGTTGCGAGTCTTGCGTTCAGTTTCTTCAAGAATAGAAACTGGGTGCTCACGATAAGAGAGATCTTCTTGGAGCTCAATGTCCTCGAAGTTGACGGTGCGGTCAGGAGTCTTGAAGCACTTTCGAAGCTGAGAGACATGGAACACGTCATGAACATTTGCAAAGTTTGAAGGAAGCTCGAGTTGATAGGCGAGGTCGCCTCTCTTGCTGACAATCTTGAAAGGTCCCACGTATCTAGGGGCAAGCTTCCCTTTGATACCGAAGCGACGAGTACCTTTCATAGGAGAGACACGGAGGTAAACATGATCTCCGATCTCGAAAGCCAAATCACGGTGCTTACTATCATAGTAGCTCTTCTGGCGGGATTGGGCTGCTTTGAAGTTATCACGAATGACTTTACACATTTCTTCTACCTCTGTGATTAAGTCATTACCCAAAAGCTGACGTTCACCGGTTTCAGACCAGTTGAGAGGGGTACGGCACTTCCTGCCATACAAAATTTCAAAAGGGGCCTTGCCCGAACTTGCTTGAAAACTGTTGTTGTAGGAGAATTCAGCATAAGGAAGACAATCCTCCCACTTCATGCCGAAGGAGATCACACAAGCCCTGAGCATATCTTCAAGAATCTGGTTGACACGCTCGACCAGACCTCTTGTTTGAGGATGGAAAGCTGTACTGAAGAGGATGTTGGTGCCCATGGCCTTCTGAAAGGAATCCCAAAACTTCGAGGTAAAGATGCTGCCACGGTCTGAAGAGATCACTTGAGGAATACCGTGCAGAGAGACAATACGAGAGGTATAGAGTTCCGCCAATTGAGCTGCAGTGATCGACTCTTTGATAGGCAGAAAGTGAGCCACTTTGGTGAGTTTGTCGATGACAACGAATATAGCATCATTGCCACGCTTGGACTTTGGAAACCCAGTCACGAAGTCCATCTCAATGTGGTCAAACTTCCATTCTGGAATGGCAAGAGGTTGGAGGAGACCAGCTGGCCTTTGGTGTTCTGCCTTCACTCTTCTGCAGACATCACATTCATTCACGAATTGAGCGATCTCGCGCTTCATTCGAGTCCACTAATAAGCTTGCTTAAGGTCCTGATACATCTTCGTGCTCCCAGGGTGGATGGAGAGGAGAGAATTGTGAGCCTCATTCATGATCACTTTACAGAGGTCACCTTTGGGTACAACAATACGATCTTCGAAGAAGAGAGTGTCCTTGTCATAAAGGCGGTAGCACTTGTACTTGGACTGGCTCTTAGCAATCCCAATCTTCACCTTTTTCACCATAGCATCAAGAAGCTGGGCTTGGCAAATCTGGTCTTCTAAGGTAGGAGAGACTTGAAGGTTGGCGAGGAAACCTTGAGGAACAACTTGCAGATTAAGTTTGCGGAAAGCTTCACAAAGCTCGGGTTGATAAGGCTTAAGAATCAGACTGTTGCAGTAGGCCTTTCTGCTTAATGCGTCAGCAATCACATTGGCCTTGCCTGGAGTGTACTCAATACTCGGATTATACTCTTGAATCATTTCGACCCATCGAGTTTGCCTGAGGTTGAGATTAGGCTGAGTGAAGATGTACTTGAGACTCTTGTGATCAGTGAAAATATCCACTTTTCTTCCTAATAGAAGATGTCTCCAAGTCAAAAGAGCATGCACAACTGCCACCAACTCGAGATCATGAGTGGGGTAGTTCTTCTCATTAGGCTTCAACTGGCGAGATGTATAAGCAACAACTTGCTTCTCTTGCATCAATACTGCGCCAAGACCTTGGAGAGAGGCATCACAAAAGACCTCGTACGGCTTGGATTCATCAGGCGGAGTCAAAACTAGAGCAGTGATCAACTTCTCTTTCAAAGTGTTGAAAGCAATGTCACACTCCGGAGACCAAACGTACTTGACGTGCTTCTGAAGAAGATTAGAGAGAGGCTTTGCGATCTTAGAAAAGTTTTCAACGAATCTTCGGCAATAGCTTGCGAGACCGAGAAAACTGTGGAGTTGCTTCACGTTCTGAGGAGGTTCCCAATTCACAATTGCAGACACCTTCTCAGGATTCATAGAAATGCCCTTGGCAGAGATGATATGACCAAGATAAAGAACCTCATCGAGCCAGAATTCACACTTGGAGAACTTGGCGTAGAACTGATGTTCCCTAAGCTTATCAAGAACCAAACGCAAGTGCTTGGCATGATCTTCCTTGTTCTTCGAGAAAACCAGAATGTCGTTGAGATAGACCAAAACGAAGTCATTGGTGTAGGCGTTGAAGATGAAATTCATCATGCGAGAGAACGTCGGAGGAGCGTTGGTGAGGCCAAAAGACATGACAGTGTATTCATATGAACCAAAGCTTGTTCTGAATGCTGTCTTGGGAATATCTTCTTCACGAATGCGAATCTGGTGATAACCCATACGGAGATCAAGCTTGGAGAATACTTGGGCTCCTTTGAGTTGTTCGAACAGCTCATTGATGTTGGGAAGTGGGTATTTGTTCTTGATGGTCTTCTTGTTCACTGGACGGTAATCAACACAAAGTCGGTCCGTTCCATCTTTCTTCTTCACAAAAAGAATACCACAACCCCACGGAGAAGAACTAGGCCGGATGAGACCCATTTTCTCTTGCATATTGAGTTGCTTCTTCAGCTCCTTCAACTCTTCAGGTCCGAGCTTGTAAGGACGTTTGCACACAGGTTCCGTGCCAGGCTCAAGATCAATAACGAATTCAACTGGCCGGTGCGGAGGCATTCCTGGAAGCTCTTCTCGAAAGACGTCTTGATATTCGCAAACGACTGGAATTTGAGAGATGGCATCCAATTCACCCTTCTCATTGAGTGAAAACAGACGAATGGTATCATCATGAGCGGCAAAGACAATCACATCCTCAGACGAATGAGTCAATTGAATCTGCCTGACTGCACAATCAAGCTGAGCCTTGTGTTTAGAAAGCCAATCCATTCCGAGAATAAGATCAATATCCGAGTCACCAAGAACATTTGGAGAGGACAAGAACTTATAGTCACCCAAAGTGATAGTAACATCCGGAACGCATACTCGAGATGTCATTTGACGGGCCGAAGAGACGATAGCCAACGGCTTTGGCAACACTTGAGTAACAAAACCATGCTTAGATGCAAAAGGTCTTGAGATGAAACAATGCGATGCACCAGTGTCAAAAAGAACTTTTGCTGGAATATCATTAACAGGAAGGTTACCCATGATGACATCTGATGAGTCCTCTGCCTGAGCTGCATTCATCAAATTGACCTTGGCATGCTTGGGATTATGCTTGACCACCGCTGTACTTGCCAATCTGATAGGAGGAGGAGGAGGAAGACGCCTCTGGTTGAAACACTTGTTGGCATAGTGACCCTTTTGTTGGCACTTGTTGCACGTGACCTCAGAAAGCGGACGATGATACGGAGCACTCGATCTTGGAGGTTGAGACGAAGTCTTGTTCTGAAAGCCAGGGTTGGGTGGGTGGGAAGAACCACTGCCACCTTTGCTCTTCTGCTGATACGGCTGACGGAACGGAGGAGGAGGAAGCCAAAACTTCTGCTGCTTGGCCACTTGAGTAGAGGAAGAAGGAGTAACATCTCTGACTCGCTTCTTGGAAGCATCACACCTCAACTGAGCAGCCTCTTGCTTCAGTGCCATGTTGTAGAACTCATCGTACCTCAAGGGCTCAAAGAGAACAAGAGCGAGCTGAATTTCTTCTCTGAGACCACCCCTGAACTGATATATCATGCTCTTCTCATCAGGGACGTCCTGCTTGGCAAAGCGGGCGAGCTTCTGAAACAACTTGTTGTAGTCATAGACAGACAAAGAACCTTGCTTCAGATTGCGGAATTCCTCACGCTTGCTTTCAACCACGCTCTGCGGAATATGATGAGCTCGGAAATCCCGAAGGAAATCATCCCAAGTGATAACATGTCCACCTCTGGAGTCCTTGTACTGCTGGAACCATTCTGCAGCTTGATCTTTGAGTTGGAAGGAAGCGAACTTGACAAAGTCCTCGGGCCTGACGTTACTGCACTCGAAATGCTTACACAGATCCACAAGCCAATCGTCAGCATCGGTTGCTTCAACACAATTGCTGAAAATCTTTGGCCCGTTAGCAAGGAACTGGTTGAGTGTAGCAAAGTGACTCTGATTGCTGCCTTGATTCCCTTGACTGCCTTGATTGCACTCTTGAAGAATTTGCATGATCAGCTGTGTGTTTGCATTTGTTGCGGCCTTCACAGCTTGCCATGCCTCTGGAGGAGGTGGAGGTGGTGGCGGATCAGGATTCGGAGTCGTGCGCGTTGGAGGAGCCATCCCAAACTAGCAAATCCTACATCCAGCTGTATCCATCCTTCAACACATAACCAAGAAACCTTCGGAAACCATCTACCTGAACCTTCAAAAAGCATCTGTTATACAAGTTATGGCAATACTCCCGAACTCCCGCCCCAGTACTGGGTGGCGTCGAGGTTATCTCACCAACGAACTACATAAAAGAGATTTTCGATGTTGGCGTACTAAACTCAGGTATTCCAGAACTGCAAGGATACAATTATGATGACAACACCTCAGAGCTCAACTCCCCGGGACACTTCCACTAAACCCCTGACAGGAGGCACCAAGACAATGTTCTCATCATAAAACCATCGGAACGATTCCAAGATACCCGCGTGATCCTAAAAATTTTTTTAGTGCAATTTGAGAAGAGAAGAGTCAAAACTCTACGCCAGGATGCCTTACCAGAGCGATGAGGAGATTGGGAAGTAAAAAGAATTCCTAAACTCTCCAATATATAATTCCTAAATGACTCAAAACATTTTTCTAGACACAACTCGGCCACTAAAACGATCAAGCAATGGGGCTCCTAAGGTCAGGGAAGGCTCTGATACCAACTTGTAACACCCTCGATGCGACTATAGCTCCCACGTGTCGAGGCACGACTTAGAGACATAATCGCATTGAAGGCATATGTCGCAAGTTAGGCAATCTTCACAACATCCCATGTAATATGAATAATAAAGGGGAGATAACATAGTTGGCTTACACTCGCCACGTCAATCAAGTACATAAATAACATTACATCATCCAAACACTCATGGCCCGACTACGGCGCCAAAATGAAAGAGAACCCAACATGCGACATGGTCCCGTTCACCCCCAACTGGGCACCACTACTGATCGTAGGGAAAGGAAACATAGTATCGTTGAGAGTCTTCGTCGAACTCCCACTTGAGCTCATAAACGTCTCCTGGAGCGGAATCATCAGGCCCTGCATCTGGTGTAATAGTAATCTGTGAGCCACATGGACTCAGCAATCTCGCACCCTCGCGATCAAGACTATTTAAGCTTATATGTATGGCAAGGTAAAATATAAGTGGAGCTGCAGCAAGCGACTAGCGAGTATAGTGGCTAAATTATTCGCAAAAGAGAGCGAGAAGAGGAGGCAAAGCACGAGCGAGAAGCTAGAGAACAACCTGCGCAAACATTACTCCAACACCGTGTCCACTTCCCGGACTCCGCCGAGAAGAGGCCATCACGGTAACACACTCGGTTGATTCATTTTAATTAATTAAGGTTCAAGTTATCTACAACCGGACATTAACAAATTCCCATCTGCCCATAACCGCGGGCACGGCTTTCGAAAGTTCAACCCCTGCAGGGGAGTCCCAACTTAGCCCATGACAAGCTCTCACGGTCAACGAAGGAATAGACCTCCTCCCAAGACGTTCTGATCAGACTCGGTATCTCGGTAATTCAAGACACTTCGACAGGTTAAAACAAGACCAGCAACACCGCCCGAATGTGCCGACAAATCCCGATAGGAGGGTCACATATCTCTTTCTCAGGGCATACTCAGATAAGCAATCCGTACAACTAAAAACAGCCCTCGAGTTTCCCCGAGGTGGCACTGCAAGGGGCTCTAGTTTGGACCAACACTCAGA
>NC_041386.1:205084293-205093667 GCF_002162155.2 Triticum dicoccoides | reverse complement strand
AGAACCCAAGGGAAAGAAAAGGGTAGGTGGCAAATGGTAAGACCAATGTTGGGCATTGCTGGAAAAGCTTTAATCAAGGCGAACTATCAAGGGGTTCCCATTATAACCCAACCGCGTAAGGAACGCAAAATCCAGGAACATAACACCGATATGACGGGAACTAGGGCGGCAAGAGTGGAACAAAACACTAGGCGAGAGGCCGAGCCTTCCACCCTTTACCAAGTATATAGATGCATTAAGATAACATGGCAATATAATGATATCCCAACAAGTAAATAGAAGATGTTCCAACAAGGAACGGCCTCCAATCTTCACCTACAACTAGCAACGCTATAAGAGGGGCTGAGCAAAGCGGTAACATAGCCAATCAACGGTTTGCTAGGACAATGGTGGGTTAGAGGTTTGACATGGCAATTTGGGAGGCTTTCAAGCAAGTGGTAGGCATCGTAGCAATGGCATAGCAAAAGAGCGAGCAAACTAGCATAGCAAAGATAGTAGTGATTTCGAGGGTATAATCATCTTGCCTGCACAGTTGTCAGAGTTGAGTGGATCCTCGAAAGCAAACTCAACGGGCTCCTCGGTAGCAAACTCGTCTCCCGGCTCTACGCAAACAAGACAAACAAGCAACAAGGATACAATCAACCACGTGCAAGACCAAGCAATATGATGAAATGATGATATGCTATGCAGGATGCGATGCGGGATGCAAAATGCAAGGTACGACAGGAAATGCATGAACCTGGCTTCAACTTGGAATTCCAAGTGTGCCACTGGAAAGATGAGATTAAATCGCTTGAAAACGATATAAAGAACGCCGGAATCGGAGTTACAGTTTGGAAATGGCAAGCGTTTCAAAAATGACACCGGTCTGCGATTTACAGCAAGTAGGCATCTAAATGCAACGAAATGAACATGCTACAGCACCCAAACAAGACAACAAAATACTTGGCAGGGATGCACACAAGATGCTTAACAAAAGTCTAGCACTGAGCTACGGCCAAATCATCCACTAACAGGTTCAAACAAGCATGGCAAAAACGCAAATGACAAACAGATCTCAAACTTTGTGAAACTAACACTTGTCTGGAATTTCAGATCATATAGCCCTCTTCGGAGCAACAAAACAACATGCTACAGGACCTGAACATGACAAAGAAAGACATGGCATGGAGCTACTCAACAAGCTTAACAAAAGTCCCTTAGTGACCTTGAGCCAAAAGGGAGCAGAAAATACAATTGCAAGCATGTGAACATAGCAAAAACATAATCAGTTTTCAGACTTAGTGAAAACTGGGACTTGCTGAAACATAACTCACGAAGGCATGTTTACAAGCTCGATGCACTCACCACAGTGCAAGTCATGGCAAGACAAGCATACATCCATAAGGAAGGCACAAAATAGAAGCTAGACATGGCAAGAACAATAGCATAGCATGCACGGATCAACTACAATAACATCGGCAAAATCGCAAACAAGTTGACGATCTGCCCAGATTCGCAACGAAGCAAAAGTAGAGCTCGATTGACTCAAGCTAGGGTGCTCCATAATTGCAAACAAAGACATGGATGGATAGAGCACTACAAGATTAACAAAACTCCCTTACTGATCATCCTCAAAAGAGGCACGGATCACTAGGAAACAACACGAACATACGACATCATGAGATAAACAATCCCAGGACTTAGTGAAATTACCAAGTCCCTGAAAACAGAATTAGCAAGTGCACCACTTTGCAAGCTTGCACAAGTCACCACACACATCCTAAAAATACATGGGTCGCACCTCTGGAAAGATGACAAAACCCTTAACAAAACACATGAAGAACTCACGGGCATAGCATGCACACATTAATCATGGCAAAAATGACAAGTACTAAACGGAGTAACAGATCTGACAATTAACTCAAGTATCCCTCTTCTAACAGCATTTCGGGCATCAAGATGAGCTCAAATGAAAATGATGCAATGGAATGTAATGATGTACTCTCTGAGATGAACATTTTGATATGCTATATGCATGAACCTGAGCTACGGATGCAAAGTTACGGAGCCGCGAACAGAGCAACTTGGACTAAAAATTCTGGAGACTGAGGAAAAATTCAACCTCCGGATCTGGATCTAGGGTTTGCATGGAAACCAAGGGGCGGCGCTGCACTGTAGCTGTTCGAGGACCGCCGGAAGAAGAAAAGCCGCGGCGGCCGGAGCTCTCGCCGGAGAGGCCGCCGGCGACGAGGAGGCGGGGCGCTCGGAGCTTCACGGAGGCAGGGCGGCGGTCGCGGGGCGCGGGGCTGCCGGCGACGAGTCTTGGTGTCGTGGCGGCGAGTGGCGAGGCGGCGGTCGGCGGTGAGCAACTCCGGCCGGCGCGGGCGGCGCGGCTGCCGGCTCCGGAGGAGAAGGGCGGCGCTGGGGAGGCGGAAGGTGGCGCGGGGCGCGGCCCGGGAGGCGGCGCGGGAGGGCCGGCCTCGGGCCCCTGCGGGCCGCGGCGGCGGTGGGCGCCGGGGGCCACGTGGCGCGTCCTGGTTGGGCGGCGGTGGTGGCGGATCTGGGATTTTTAGGGTTAGGGGGGGGAGGATCCGCGAATTTGGAATGGGGGGTGTATATATAGGCATAGAGGGAGCTAGGAGAGTCCAAATGAGGTGCGGTTTTCGGCCACGCGATCGTGATCGAACGCTCTAGGACATGGAGCAGAGTTAGGTGGGTTTTGGGCCAAATTGGAGGGGTGTTGGGCTACAACACACACGAGGCCTTTTTGGTCCCTCGGTTAACCGTTGGAGTACCAAACAAAGTCCAAATGGTATGAAACTTGACAGGCGGTTTACCGGTAGTAAACCAAGGCCGCTTGGCAAGTCTCGTTCCAATCCGGAAATGTTTAATCCCCACACACGAAAGAAAGCTAGAAATGGCCACCGGAGGAGAACGAAGCGCCGGAATGTAAAACGGACAACGGGGAAAATGCTCGAATGCATGAGATGAACATGTATGCAAATGCAATGCACATGATGACATGATATGAGATGCATGACAACGACAACAACACACGGAGACAAAACCCGAACCCGAGGAAATAAATTAACTTAACGCCGGAAACGGCAAGAGTTGGAGTACAAATTGGGAAAGTTACATCCGGGGTGTTACGTATGGCTAATAGTTAGCAATAAAGTAAAGTAATTACACCCGGGGACATCTCCTCCTTCTTGATCCAGCAAGGGGAGAGGAGAAGTTGTGGGAGAACTCCAGCAGCACGACAACGTGGTGATGGAGGAGCTCGTGGTTGTCCGGTAGGGCATCGCCAAGCACTACAGAAGAGGAGGAGGAGTTGGAAAAGGGGAGGGCTGCGCCAGGGGAAGGGTATGGCTGCCCTCCCACCCCCTCACTATATATAGGGGAAGGGGAGAGGGGGAGGTACCCTAGGGTTTCCCCTAGGGGGCGGCGGCTAGGGCAGATTGGATCCCCCTAGGGAAACCCTAGGGAGACTTGCCCCCCAAGCCAAGCAGGTGGAGGCTTGCCTCCTGCAACACCCATGATGCAGCTATATCTCCCACATGTCGGAGCACGACTTAGAGGCATAACCGCATACTAGGCATGTCGCAAGAGGGGTAATCTTTACACATCCCATGTACTGAATAAGAGAGGGATAAAGAGTTGGCTTACAATTGCCACTTCACACAAAACATAAATATAGCATTACATCATCTAGAATACAATCAAGGTCCGACTATGGAACCAAATAAAGAAAGACAACCCCTAATGCAATAGATCCCCGATCGCCCCGAGTGGGTTCGACTACTGATCAACTGGAAATGAAACAACACAATGAACACGATCTTCATCGAGCTCCCACTTGAGCTGGGTAGCGACACCTGCACGGTTATCATCGGCACCTGCAACTGTTTGAAGTAATATGTGAGTCACGAGGACTCAGCAATCTCACACCCGCGAGATCAAGACTATTTAAGCTTATGGGTAGGAAAGGTTAGTGAGGTGGAGCTGCAGCAAGAACTAAGCATATATGGTGGCTAACATATGCAAATAAGAGAGAGAAGAGAAGCAATGCAACGGTCATGAACTAGAAGTGATCAAGAAGTGATCCGGAAACTACTTACGCACAACCATAACACAAGAACCGTGTTCACTTCCTGGACTCCGCCGAAAAGAGACCATCACGGCTACATACGCGGTTGATTCATTTTAATTAAGTTAAGTGTCAGGTTTTCTACAACCGGATATTAACAAATTCCCATCTGCCCATAATCGCGGGCATGACTTTCGAAAGTTCAAAACCCTGCAGGGGTGTCCCAACTTAGCCCATCACAAGCTCTCATGGTCAACGAAGGATATTCCTTCTCCCAGGAAGACCCGATCAGACTTGGAAACCCGGTTACAAGACATTTCGACAATGGTAAAACAAGACCAGCAAGACCACCCGCTGTGCCGACAAATCCCGATAGGAGCTCCACATATCTCGTTCTCAGGGCACACCGGATAGCTAAGTGTACAGGAGCCAACGTAACCCAAGTTGCCAAGGGACGTCCCTGCACGGTGCTCTAGTTTGGACCAACACTCAGAGGAGCACTGGCCCGGGGGTTTGAATAAACATGACCCTTGAGTCTACAGAACCCAAGGGAAGAAAGCTTAGGTGGCAAATGGTAAAACCAAGGTTGGGCCTTGCTAGAGGAGTTTTATTCAAGGCAAACTGTCAAGGGGTTCCCATTATAACCCAACCGCTTAAGGAACACAAAATCAAGGAAAATAACACCGGTATGACGGAAACTAGGGCGGCAAGAGTGGAAGAAAACACCAGGCATAAGGCCGAGCCTTCCACCCATTACCAAGTATATATATGCATTAAAATGAACAAGATATAATAATAAATATATGCCAACAATAATCATGTTCCAACAAGGAACAAACTTCATCTTCACCTACAACTAGCAACGCAATAAGAGGGGCTGAGCAAAGCGGTAACATAGCCAAACAACAGTTTGCTAGGACGGCGTGGGTTAGAGGCTTGACATGGCAGTATGGGAGGCATGATATAGCAAGTGGTAGGTATCGCGGCATAGCAATAGAAGGAGCAACTAGCAAGCAAAGATAGAAGTGATTTCAAGGGAATGGTCATCTTGCCTGCAAAGTTCTCCGAGTTGACGAAAGCTTGATCCTCGTAAGCGTACTCAATGGGTTCCTCGATCTCGTAATCATCTCCCAAATCTACCCAAGGCAAGAACACAAGCAAAGGAAAACAAAAATCAACCATGGTGCAATGCGCAAGCAACATGATGCAAAACATGGCATGATATGCGGGATGTGATATGCAATGCATATGCGTGCTCCGGAAGGAAAAGATTGAACCAGGCCTCAACTTGGCAAACCAAGAGTGTCACTGGAAACATGAGTTGATTTTGGTCGAAATCGATATAAAGATCACCGGAATCGGATGCACGGTTTGCACATGGCAAGCAAAACAAGAATGGCACAATTCTGCGATTACGGCACGATGCCATCTAAAATACAAAAAGAAACTAAGCTACTGCACTCTAACATAGCAACAAAGCACATGCTAGTCATCTACTCAAGATGCTTGACAATAGAAGAACACTGAGCTACGGCTAAATCACAAAAGAGCATGTTCAAACAAGCATGGCAAAAGTGCAAAAGATAACAACTTCACAGACTTGGTGAAAATAACATGTCAGGAATTAACATCAGGAAGCAATGTTTAGAGAAAGCAAACAATATGCTACAAGAACATATCATAGCAAAACAAGGCATGGCATGAAACTACTCAAAGCATATAAAAAAAGTCCCTTACTGACCATAAGCCAAAACGAAGTCGTCCATGGGGGCCGAGCAAGAAATGAGGAAGGGCAGCAAGATAACCACCGTGGCTCGGGCGGGCGAGAAGACAAAGAATCCCCAGGAGATGATCACGACGGTGATGCTGTACACAGTCATCATGTAGAAGATGCAGGACATGATGATGAGGAAGATGCCGGAGCAGACGACGGGCATGATCATGAAGATGATGATGCCGGCGGAGCAGACGACGCTGGACCATCGATGGGCTGGGTGCAGGACCCTCATATTCAAGAGCTGCTTCTCAAGCAGACGGATAACGCAAGAGCTGCTGCCCGAGAGAAAGCCAAGATGGATCAACTTGAGTTAGACGCGGTTACTCCATTGTATGAAGGATGCAGGCCCGAGGATACCCGCCTGAAAGTAACGCTCATGGCTCTGGAGATGAAGGTAAAACACAAAATGACCGACGCATGCTTCGACGAGAACATGTCATTCTGGCACGAACGTCTTCCCAAGGGGAACGAGTGCTCGACCAGTTTGGAGGAGGCGAAGAAAATCGTGTGTCCTATGGATTTACCGCACGTGAAATACCATGTGTGCATGAACAATTGCATCATTTATCGGGACGAGCACGCGGAGTCTACCATATGTCCGGTGTGCGGCGTCACTCGATACAAGAAGAGGAAGAAAGCTCCTCGAAAAGTGGTGTGGTACTTTCCGATCACTCCTTGTCTGCAGCGGTATTTCACGGACCCTAAGGTAGCAAAGCTCCTGTGTTGGCACGCGGATAGGGAGGAGAAGAAGAGAGAAGATGACGCAAATGATCCGGAGATAGATAAAAAAGACAAGATGCTGAGTCACCCTAAGGATGCGAGCCAGTGGCAAGCATTGAACTTCGAAGACCCAGAATTTGGGAACGATCCAAGGAACATCGTGCTGGGCGCGAGCACCGATGGAGTCAATCCGTTTGGCAGCCAGAGAAGCACACATAGCACCTAGCCTGTGTTTGTGTGGATGTACAACCTTCCCCCCTGGTTGTGCATGAAGAGGAAGTACATTCACATGAGTATGCTAATTGAAGGACCGAAACAACCAGGGAACGACATCAATCTGTATCTGGGGCTGCTGAAAGAGGAGCTTGACACGCTATGGAAAACGCCAGCCAATACGTGGGACGCCGCAGAGAAAGAATATTTCCTATGAGAGCCGCGCTGCTCAGGACGGTGCACGACTATCTCGGTTACGGATATGTCGCGGGGCAGGTGGTCCACGGATTTTCTGGATGCGTCAGGTGCATGGATGACACAATGTATCGCCAGCTAGATAGAGATCCCGGGTCTTCGAAAACCGTGTTCATGGGACATCGAAGGTGGCTTCACGACGATGACCCGTGGAGAAAACGCAAGGATCTGTTCGATGGTGAAACCGAACCCCGAGGACGCCCGCGTACGAGGAGCGGCGAGGAAATAGACGAGCTGTTGAAAAATTGGAAAGACTGCCCACTGCCGGGAAAGAAGCAAAAGGCGCCAGAGCCGGGAAAGAAGCGAAAGGCGCCAGAGCCGCTGCTGAAGGTATGGAAAACGAGGTCTGTTTTCTGGGACTTGCCGTACTGGAAGATCCACCGTGTGCCTCACAGCCTTGATGTCATGCATATCACGAAGAACGTGTGCGAGAGTTTGCTTGGTACCTTGCTCAACATGCCAGAGAGGACCAAAGATGGGCCGAAAGCAAGGGCAGACTTGAAATCAATGAGCATCAGGCAGGAGCTTCACGCTATATATGATGATGATGATGATGATGATGATGATGATGATGAGGCGAAGCAGGACACGGAAAGTCGTCGCAAAGGCAAAAAGGCCAAGAAGACCGGAAATGACTACCCTCCCGCGTGCTTCACTCTAAGTCAGGAGGAGAACGAGCAGTTTTTCACCTGCCTCGTAGGAGTAAAACATCCTTACGGTTACGCGGGGAAGATAAGCAGATACCTAGACCCAGCGAAGCTGAAGTTCAGCGGGATGAAGTCTCACGACTGTCACGTGCTGATGACGCAGATACTTCTAGTTGCAATCCGTGGGATCATGGACGCGCACGTCCGTGAAACCCTATTTGGACTATGCAACTTTTTCGATGTCATCTCTCGGAAGTCTGTTGGCATGAGGCAACAAAAAAGGCTACAGGAAGAGATCGTGGTGATACTATGCGAGCTTGAGATGTACTTCCCGCCCGCATTCTTCGACGTTATGGTGCATCTGCTGGTCCATATCATGGACGATATCATCCAACTCGGGCCGACGTTCCTGCACAGCATGATGCTGCTCGAAAGGATGAATGGTGTCATCAAAGGATACGTTCGCAACATGTCACGTCTAGAGGGAAGCATAGCCAGGGGCTTTCTGACCGAAGAGTGCATCTCCTACTGCACGAATTATTTAGGCATCGAGAACCCCGTTGGTCTGCCCGTCAACAGGCACCTCGGCAGGCTCGCTGGATGGGGTCACCGTGAGGGTCGCCGCGAAATGCATGTCGACTTCGAGGGTCGACTCGCCGACTTTGAAAGAGCAAACCTAGTCGCGCTACAACACATAGACGTGGTCGATCCTTGGGTGGTAGAGCACAAAACCTTTATTAAGGAGACGTACAATGACCGAGGCCAACAGAGGACGGACGGAGATATACTCAAAGAGCACAACTCATGTTTCACGCGTTGGTTCAAGCAGAAGCTTCTGTCGTACCCTTTACATGAGGATTCTTCTGCGGAAGAACAACTCATATTCGCCTTGTCACAGGGCGCCGAGCACAACCTGATGACCTATGAGGCGTACGATATCAACGGCTACACATTCTACACCGAGGCCAAGGACATGAAGAGCGATGGTTACCAGAACTCTGGGGTAACGATGGAATCCTACACCGGTAACGACAAGGACAGATACTATGGAAGGATCAAGGAGATCTGGGAGCTGAGCTACGCTGGAGAGAAGGTCCCGATGTTCCGTGTCAGATGGGCCAAGAGCGTCCTAAAAGAAGACCGGTATTTCACCACCATGGTTATACCCGAAGCCAAATCCAAGACCGCAGGCGCAAACGTCACCGCGAAAAATGAGCCATGGGTACTGGCTTCCCAAGTGGACCAATGCTTCTTCATTGCCGACCCGTCAAAGCCCAGTCGTGTTGTTGTGAGGAGAGGCAAAAGGAAGATCATCGAATTGGATGGAGTAGCCAATAAGCAAGACTTCGACAAGTACGGCGACCCGACGATCGAACATGACGACGATGATGAAGTAGCAGCATACACCACAAGAAGAAGCAGGACCACCCTACCTAAAGGACGTCCGTTCCACAGAAGAACTCCATTTGCGAAAAAGAAGGGCAAGAAGATTGTGAACAGATAGCTAGCTAAGATCGATTGTATTTAAATCGTAGCCTTCATTTCTCGATTGTATTTCATGGGCACTTTTTGAACTATCATGAATATTTTTAAATTTCATGGACACTCGATCTCGATCCCCCTCCATCTCGATCGCTATCCCACCTCGCCAGATCCGGTCCCCCTCGCCGCCGAGCACCCCCCGGTCCAC
>NC_041386.1:205083522-205084098 GCF_002162155.2 Triticum dicoccoides | reverse complement strand
CCCCTACTCAACCGTCACCGCCGACCCCCGCACCCCGCGCACCCTCCCCCGCTCCACCGACATTACTGTTTGATGATATTTTTAAAAAAATTATTACTGTCTTATAAAAAAATATTACTGTTATGATTTAAAAAAGTTTGAACATATTTAAACACAAATAAGTATCAAACATCATTTTAAATGCATAAAACAAATTTGTGGAGCCTGGGAATTGAACCCAGGACCTCTTGGTGTGAGAACTGGCTGCTGACCAGTCGAGCTAGTAGAGGGAACTTGGTGTGGATCAGGTCAGGTGGAAGATAACCTGTTGGCTCGAGCAGAAATCAATAAAAATACTAATGGCGCACCACTGTGGGGTGCGCCATTAGTATGGATGTACTTATGGCGCACCGAGGGGTGGTGCGCCATTAGTATTGACAAAGAGATTTCACCTAACAAAAAAGGTCAGCGCCCACGCCATCCTCTTTCTCTCCCCTCTGTCTCTCTCCCCTCACTGCGTCGTCCCCGTGCCCGAGCCGCCCCCGTCGCCGCCGACCCCCACCACCCTCGCCGCCGCTCCCGACCCCCACCACCCTC
>NC_041386.1:205029161-205083026 GCF_002162155.2 Triticum dicoccoides | reverse complement strand
GCCGCCCCGACACCCTCGGCACCCCGCCGGCCCGGTGCCCCGCCGCCTCGACAACCAGGCGCCCCGCCATCTCGACGCCCTAGCCGCCCCGACACCCCGCCGCCCCGGTGCCCCGGTGAGCTTCCCCCTGTTTAGGATGTTAGTTTACTCGTAGATTTTGTCTCGGTGGTCCCTTAATTGCCGGCCTCACATCAACTTCCCCCCAACACAGTTACCATTTTTTAACTGTACATGGTTGTTCTCTCTGAAAAATACTAGTAGGCCTTGGAAGCGGTTATGTATAATTCAGCAGATACTTAGTTTATAGTTTCTGAATTTCTCAAATCTGGTTCTTTCTGTTTGTGTTTTGACTGTTACATATAGTTTCAGCAGTTAGCCATTGCGATTAAGGAATATACTTTGAGAAGAACAAACACCAGTTATAAAAATTGTTTCATTGCGCCGTCAATGACGGGTGAGATGGTAGCACCCATGGAGTTCATTTGGTTCAGTTTCTATAGTGCAGTTAAGAGTATTAGTGCTTACCGTTATTGAGTAAAAAAAAGGAAAAGACAAGCAATGTGAAAGAATCAGATTACATGTGGTAGAGAGAGGTTCCTTCATTTTTTTCTAAGTGCACTGCAGTACTTGTTCCTTTGTGCACCATAAGTAAAGGAGCTTACCACGGATCCGAAGACCAGGGCGCTTGAGCTTGTTCTGGTAAGGAATACACACCCGCGTAATTAGCTCCATATGGTTGCATTCTAATTAATGAAGCCAAATTTCTAAATGGTTCACATTCCTTCCGCAGGCGACTGAAAGCAGTAGCGTGGGGTCGACTAAGAGCAACCCTTGGGAAACCACTCTTAATAGGGCGTTGAATGTAATGAAGAACAAGGATAAGCTCAGTAAGCCGACGTCAGCTGGTCGTGTGGCCGGCAAAGGCTTGTCGACAAAATGGTCGTCATACTATAACACTGGTGGGCGAAAGGAGAAAAAGACCAGCTCGGAAAGCTAGGCGCGCGAGGTTCAAGAACTCGGGCACAGGTGGCGCGGATTCCGGAGATTATCCAAGAGCAAGTGCAACAACAACTCGGAGCGACGATGACCGCCATTGTGCCTACCTTGATCCAGGGGATTAGTGCGTGGATTGCGGGCGGCCAACAGGGGCCGCCCCCGATTCCTAGCTTCACGGCCAGCAACTCGCAGAACGCGATGGCGGGGCCATTGGTGTCTCCGATGCCGGCACGGGAGCTTAATGCACCCGGGTGTACGCCGGCCGGCACCTCTGCAGCAAGCGGCCCCTCCGTCAACTGCACGCCCGCCGTTGGCGGTGCCTCGACATTAGCCGAGCTCGACGCCATCATCATGGTAACTAATTAAGCCTCTCTCGGCCGAGGACTTCATCTCCTTGCCTTTGACTGGGCATCCCTGACGCCCTAAATGTTTTCGCAGGGGGCCGCCGACATTCCGTGCACTCTCCTACACTTCGTGAACAACGAGTTGGTCGATGTCGCCAAGGGCAAAATTGTTCAACCGGGCAACCCCTTATTCCACAGTACCCAGATGCCACCCAACTTGTTTAGGGTTCAACTGGTTCGGGTGCTGCCAGGCTGCGACGAGTTGTTACCTCCGATTCGACCCGTCGGGGCCGACGATGACGACGTGATGACCCTCAGCGCCTGCCTGAGCTGGCCCCTGCTTTGGCCGAAGAGCCAGATTCGTTTGGGGGCGGGGGACACCACCCCAAAGACAACACCGCCAGTCGTGCCGGCGCCAAGTCGGCCCCATGGCAAGACCGCCGCAACGGTGCCGGACATCCCTATGCCACTGGATCCAAACATGCATATGGCACAGGATCAAAACAACGACGACGACGATACATTTGGCAACATCGATCAGTACTTTGCCGATCATGGGTACGGTGGCGACTTCATGGGGCCTCCTTCTGAAGAACCCAACCCAACAAAAGACATGTGCGATCTAGCTGGTACCGCGGAGAAGCCAAGTTGCAACAGGCGTCGTCTGCAGTTTAGCTCTCAAGAGACGCCTCTAGCTGCCGACTTCACCGAGCCTCAGATAGGCGAGGTGCGAAATATTATCACCCCCAACACACTCAAGAAGGCGGTCTGTGAGCAGAACTCGGTCCCATTACAGGAGAAGAAGAAGGCACGCAAAAGAAAGACTAACAAGGGTGCGGGCCAGCCGGCACCGAGTACGATCCGTGCTCAGGACGGGCCACCTTCACCTGAGGATTTAATGAGGAGGCTGCATGTGGCGGGTAGGCCGATGCTACCGAGAAATATGCTCGATGCTGCAACCAGTGCTATGCGGAGTCTGCATGACAGTGTTCTTTCTTTGGACAAGCGGCATCTCAGAGAGAAGGATGTGGCATACCCGGTTTTCGCGGCCAAGGTGCCAGAGGGCAAGGGCTTTGTGGATAACTCCATCGGGGGTACGATCGTCCTGCGGTTTGATGACATCCACGCTATGTTGAACCTTCATCCGCTGCACTACACCTTCGTTCGGCTATTTTCGCTGAGTATGGAGATGCGGATCATTCGCGACAAGACCCCGGACATCATGATAGTCGACCCCTTCTACATGCGTGCCAAGATCTTGGGCAGCACTGGGGACCGGCAAGTCGCGACTTCTTACCTCGAAGGCGTCATTCTGGCAAACCAAGATAAGGAAAACTTCCTCGTGCCTTACTTTCCCGAGTAAGTCCTCCCCTCAGCCGCCCCGTAACATATGAATTCTTAGATTTTGATCGTTTTTCTTTTAACATTCCGATCGTTTTAACGTCCTCTAAAAATAAGAAACCTCCCCCGCCATTCGCGTGGAAAAATCACCTCCTTTTTACTAATCTTGATTCTATAATTTTTTAGATCAATATAATTGAGATTTGTATAGATAGCACACAGGAGCAAAACCAAGTGGTACGGTTAAGGGCATCCACAATGTGTAGCCATATGTGAAAATAGCTTCTGTCATCGATGGGAACCATTGTGGATGGTGTTGCCAAAGCTAAAAAGATGGAACTGAAGCTCCCTGATTGATTGATTGATTGAAGGAATAGAAAAATGCAACGCCTCTCCACTTTCTCCCGTGCTTGGATGCATGTACAGTATAGAGCACATATTCTACTCCCTGTCCCTTCTATCACAAATCACAAAGCAGTGAGGCATCAAATCACAAAGCACAGACGAAGCAACCATCATTTCACTCTTTGGTGACTCCGCTTCTCCATCTTCTTATTCGAGAAACCACCTCACCGCACTAAGCTGGACGGTCGACGCTATTGTGTACTAGTAGCCCTATTCAAGAATTCATCTGATTAACCAGTTAACTTGCCGATTAATCCCTACTCATAGGGTCACCGAGTAGCCGATAAACGGAAAAATCGTTCGATTAATTGATTAAATGCCCGATTAGCCGATTAATCCCCTACTCGCTAGCCAACTGAGCAGTTACCAGTTAATGATTTCCTCAACAATGACTAGTAGTACTAGTATAGTTACACGTCCTTTGGTTCAATGGACTTCCTGGATGCAAATAAGGCGGATGTCTCGGCTTGCAGGCGGCACTTGCGAACGACTTACCGTGGTGTCCCTCAATGTTGTTCTCCGCCGAACGCACTTCGCCAAACCACAACGTTCGAGATATCGTCGATGTCACTATAATGTGGAAGGAAGTTAAATAGTTACTACCTCCATTTTTTGTACACAAGGCCAGTATTATCAAAATTACAATTTGTAGAAGACTACTAACACTAATCGAGGCAAAATTGATGGGGTTTTCCTCGTACTAGCAACCAAGGACATTCATATACCCTTGCATGCATGTGGAAGTGAGAAGGTTTGTTCGCATGGCGCTGCATTAATCAAGCGATGAGGAGTGAGATGGTTAGCTCTTTGGGCTTTGGAGAAAAAAATACGCATTAATTGACACGTCAAACGAGGATTGTATTGATTAATCTCGCGAAGGAAAACCCCACCTTTCTTTTTTAACACTAGTACTCCTAGTACGTACGTACTTACCCTATTTGGGTCTAGGCCTTGCATTGCCATACTTCGCCACACATTTTTGCCAACTTTCCTAAAGTTTTCAAAATGAAAAGGAGGTATACTTGAGCACAGCTGTCGCGGTCACACAACACCCTCACACGGTCGCTCCGGCACGCCGCGGTCGCACCGCACCCTCACACAGTCGCTCTTACACGCCGCAAACCCAACCGAGGGAACACACCCTCACTGACACGTGCTACCGCGGACAGATAATTTTCGTTCATACATTATGTTTATCCAACCGCATGTTGGGGTGGATCCATATGGCCCGTGCGGTGGTCTGTTGGGGAAGAAGAAAAGGTGAGGAAGAAGGGTTAGGATACGTAGGATATTCATCCAACCGCCTGAAATGGTAGACTAACCAAAATGATGAAAGTCAGGCGAGTTGCATAACAATATATGTTTTTACACAACAAAAGATCCCTAAAAACAACATAAAGAAAAACTATCACTGCTCGCGAAACGAGATGGCCTCGTTGTCTTTGGTTGCTGGCGCGAACTAGCCGTAGTTGCCAACTGTGTCTCGGCACCATGGCTGTGCTCGGCCTCCATCTACTCGTTCACGCGGAGCGTGCGGGTGCTCGGCACGGACGAGAGCACCGCCCGGTTCAACTCGAGGACGTCCGGTTCCTCCTGCAGGAGGGCCTCGATGGCAGCGGCATCCGTGCGCTCCGCGTCAAGTTGAGCCTCCGCCGCTCGGTTCAAGTCGAGGACGTCCGGTTCCACCTGCAGGAGGGCCCCGATGTCACACCCTAGCTAGTCCATGCATTAGAATGTGCATCATGTTTAAATTTCTCTTAAATTTGAAATGGGGAAAGCAGAAACCCCCAACACCCCCCTGGAAAAACTAGGGTTTACTAAAATTATTTTCAGTGAACCTGAAATGCCCTTCTAAAAAGTTCACCCTCTTTGTCTTGGGTTAGAACCTCTGGATAAATTGGTGCACAATTTTCTAGGTCAACAGAAGGTCATTGAATTAAATCATAAGTATTTGAATTTGGGCATTTAAATGCTATAAAATAATTTAAATGCTCAAATAATTCTGGGAGTAAATGTTTCCTGTTGGAAATATTCTAAACAGAGGCCACATTTATTTTCAGGATTTTTGGAAATGTTCTAGTATTTTAAATAAATCTAAAGAGTTGCAGTTTAATAGAAAACAGAAACCAAAACAAAAAAATGAGAAAGAAGCCCACCCGGGCCTTACCTGGCTCGGCCCAGCCTAGTGGCTCAGCCAGTCACCCCCTACCTCGCGCCAAGAGGCAGGGGCGCGTGCTCGCCGTGCACCGGCCATGCGCCGGCCACCTCCTACTTCTGCCGATGCCGGGAGACGCCCAGAGGACGCCACGCGACCCCCATGTCTCCCTCTCATCCTCGCTCACTCTCCCCCTCGTCTCCCTCTCTCTCTCCCGCGACGGCCGAGCGCGTACCTCGCCGCCGATCGTCGTAGCTGCCACCATAGCCACTCCATCGCCCCTCCGACGAGCCCATTAGCTCCACCTCGACTCCCTCGTCCTCCCCACCGAGCCACGCATCGCCGGAGGCCCTGCATCGCTGCCTTCGCCCTCGTCTTCAACCTCGGGCACTCGAGCCATCTCCGGTCGATTCGCCGCCGCCAGGACCTCCCCGAGCCCGCTGACCCTCTCTCCGACTCCGCTTTGAGCTCCTCTTCCTTTCCCCCTAGCTCCCGTGCTCGTTTGGCCCCTGTAGCCGCCGTTTGCACCGCACCCGAGAGCTCCTCGCCGCCGGCCATGTCGCCGTCGTGGATACGGCCGTGAAACACGCGTCCGAGCACACCACCGCATTCAGTGCGACCCCAGGAGCCTAACGCACGCACTTCCTAGCCCTGCCGTGCACCGTACCCCCTTTTCCCTCTCCGCCCGAACTCCGGCCGCCGCCACGAGCTCGATTCCGGCGAGCTCGCTCCACCCCAGCTCCTCACACTTGCTCCTTTGGATGCGCGAGAGCCTGGGCTTCGCACGGGTGGTCTCCGTCGTCGATTTGGTCGCCTGAGGGCATTTTCCGAAGCCCTCCGCCGTCTCGGCCTCGCCGGCGACTCAACGCCGGCGGGATTAGCCCTGCTGATCGGTGGTTTGACCACTGACGTGGACTGGGAGGGGCCAGGTTGACTCCTTTGACTCAATGACAAGTGGGCCCCCTCTGCTAATTATCTAGATTAGTTTCTAACTAAAATTAGTTAGTTTAATTAGTATAGTCACTGCTAGTGGGCCCTGCCCAGTAATTAGGCTAACTAAACGTAGTTAGAGCACTGAGAGGCTGACAAAAGGGGCCCACCAGTCAGGTTTGACCTGGGCTGGCGCCTTTGACCTGCTGAGGTCAGCATGACACAATGCTGACGCAGTAATGCATTTTCTGGATTTATTTTTATTTAGGAAATTCCAGAAAATGTTTAAAACTTCTAAAAATCATAGAAATTCAACCGTAACTCCAAATGAAATAATTTATATATGAAAAATTATCAGAAAAATTCAATCTATCCATCTGTAATGATTTCATGCATGACAAAACAAGTTTACCTTGCTGTTTAGGCAGAATAAGGTAATGTAGTATAAATGCCATGTTTAATGAACTAATATTTGAATCTATGATTCAAATGAGTTCATTTATTTCTGTTATAGATTGCATTAGGCCAAGACACATTCATATCGCCATGTCATAGCATGCATCATATTGTTGCATATCGTCATGCGTTGATTGTGTTCCGATGTGTTCTTCGTGGTAGGTTCTGCCTTCGAGGATATTCACGAGTATCCAACTGAAGGGCAGTATCCCACTAACACTCCATCAGGCAAGCAACCATTGATCATTCCGATACAAACCCATGTTCTCGCTTCTGCTCTTGCTTACTGCATTAAGACAATGCGATTCAAACTGCTGTGTGCTACGGTAGTTGAACCCTTATCCTCTACATGACATGTCATTGCCACAGTAACTAGATGAAACCCACTAGCATGTGTAGGAGTTGATTGAGCCATGTATGTGATTCCTACCTTGCTATGCCTACTATGCTTAGAGTTGTGTTAGGTCTGGTTCATCTGGGAGATGGGCTAGAGTGAAATGCTTATGTCGGTAATGTGAGGGATGCGTTGAACATGTTTTGGTAAAGGTATCGATGAGAGGCCATGTAGGAGTACATGGTGGGTTGTTTCATTGAGGCCGTCCCAAAGAACTGAGATCGGTATGTGTGATTTAAGATTCAGCTACTACCATGCATTGGGATCCTTAACTGACCCTCTCGGCTTCTTAATCACCCTAGTACTCTGTCCAGGAGTTGCAATTAGTTTCTGGTGTTCGTAGGTTATGTGTTTGCGGCCGTGCGTAGCGCTGACCCTACGGGTGGGCTATGTTGCGGTAGATACACCGTGGCCGGGTATGCCGGGCGCCCGTTTGGTGTCTCGGGACCCTGTTCACATCGTTCGGGCCGTATGTGGAAACCTCGGCCGGACTCCCTGCGGATGGAACCTGGATAGGCGATAAACCTGGACTAGAGACTTAAGTGTTTAGGTAGGCCGTGGCCGACACCCTCGCTGGGCTTCCGCTTGAAGGTTGCCGAGTACATGTCGTGTAAACGGTGATAAGTGGTGAAAGCGTGTATGACGAAGTACACCCCTGCAGGGTATAAACTATTCGAATAGCCGCGTCCGCAGTAAAGGACTGCTAAAAGACTCAAGATAAGTGTGAGTACCGAGGATGGCCCTCTCGTAGGATGACGAGGGAGGATCCCCGGTGGAGTATTGTGTTGGTGAGTAGTGGACTCGTGTGCGAAAACTATTTACTGGTGGAGTTCCGTAGGATAGCTTAGCCAAGAGTCAAAGCTGGCTTGCTGCATCAACCCCACCGCCTTCTTGAAAATAAGCATGTACAGTAGGTTCTGATGTAAGACTTGCTGAGTACCTTTGTACTCATGTTTGCTTAATTACTGTTTCAGACGACACCGCCCACTCCGATGGGTTCTACGTAGACCTTGACGTCGACGAGTGACTAGCCACCCAGGTGGTGATCCTGGCCATGGAGGGCTTTATGTAGATAGACAGGCTTCGAGAAGCCTTCTTTCTTTCTAGAGTCTGTACTCAGACTAGTTGCTTCCGCATGTGCTTGTATGTTTGTATGACTTGAGTGTCGGGTCATGTGACCCCTATCTATATGAACATGTTATGTATGGCTCTCTGGAGCCTTTAGATAAAGTACTTGAGTTGTAGAGTTTTGTTGTGATGCCATGTTGTATGTACTCATATCGGGCATATTGTGTGTATGATTGAAATGCTTGGTATGAGTGGGATCCGACAATCTAGTTGTTTATCCTTGGCAGCCTTTCTTATGGGGAAATGTAGTCTAGTGTTCCTCGAGCCATAGTAGCCCGCTACAGCTTGGTTCACGGGAGTCCTGCTAGCCTAGCACTACTGTTCAGGACACTTGACTGGCCGGCATGTGTTTCACTTCCACACTATGTCTGTCCCTTCGGGGAAATGTCACACGGTGACTTCTGGAGTCCTGCCTAGCCTGCTATAGCCCGGGGTTCCCCGGAGTCCTGTCAGCCCAGTGCTACAGCCCGGAATCACTCGTTGATGACCGACATGTTCGATGTGATTCATGTATGCCTGTCTCCATAGGTCTGTGCCGCTTTGGGTTCACGACTAGCCATGTCGGCTCGGGTTCTCTGTCATATGGATGCTAGCGACACTATCATATACGTGAACCAAAAGGCACAAACGGTCCCTGGCCATGGTAAGGCGACACCCGTGGGATACCGTGCGTGAGGCCGCAAAGTGATATGAGGTGTTACCGGCTAGATCGATGTGACTTGGAATCGGGGTCCTGACAACGTTGGCATCAGAGCCGGACTGCCTGTAGGTTCGTTGAGCCAAACTGGTCGATGTCGAGTCTAGAAATGCTCTAGTTATATGTAGGGGAATTGATTGTGGGAGGGAACGTAAGGTTCTTTTACTCCTTTACCTATGCCTTCGATCTGAGTCATTCTCTCCTCATTCAACGTGAGTTAACGACTGGGCTCTCTTCCTCTATCTGGTTCACGTGTTACTAATCCGTTGTAGCTTATAGGATTGTTGTTACAAGTCCCAGTTCAGTTTCTACTATTCTTAGTATGTTGCTAATTGAATCAGAACCTTGATATGATGTTGTTGAGTGGTATTGTGAACTGTTGTGGATGTCTCAAATCTTTTTCTGAGCTTTTACAGCCGTTATGCTGTCCAATTTTCCCTAGAAATTCTGATGTCTTTGTCTTGTGGTTGTGCTTTCAGATGGCCAACCGCATTCATAACCAAGTGGTTCGCCTGACCCGGTGCCTCGACGTGCCCGGTCATACTGCTATGTTAGTCCGGGTCATGATCGAGACGGGTTACCGTTGGTATCCCGAATACACCGTCGAAGAGCAGTTCTGCGACTTTAACCAAAGCCGGTATTTCTGCACCGTCAGGATATTTCCTTCTTATCCTGGATCTACCGAGCCCCTTCACTGTTCCTATGGACTCGGGGTTACCGTTGAGATGGCTGTGCAGGATGCTGCCTATTCCATGATGACCATCATGCGAGTCCGGACTGGCCTGCTTCGGAACACCGACTTCCGTTACATGCCAGCTTCACTTTCGGGAGCGCAAGGGTATCTTCAGGTCATCTATGCTGACTCCACTCAGGAGGACTCATTAACTCGTACCATTGCCGAGATGCTCGAAGATAAGGACCGAGAGAATCGGGCCTTGAGGTTGGAGCTTTTCAATACCCGTGCTGATCATTGGGCCACATTGACTCGGTTTGCACTTGCGGTGCAAGCTAGATGTATGGATACAAGGGACCTGTATCCTGTGAGATCAGCTTTGCCAGACATGGTGGATTGGCGTGATGTGGGAGGCGTCACCCCACCCCGTGGTCCCCGCAGGCCACCATTTGTTGGTCCAAGACCTCATCCTAGCCCCTATGGTCCACAGGCTCCTTAGGACTGTCTGTTCCTGGATGGTCACGTTGAACTTCCAGGCTATGGAGGTGACTTCTATGAGAACTACTACGGAGCTGTCTGAGTTAGTAGTAGTATCATTAGTAATGTAGTAGTTGTATCTCCACCGTCCTGCGAGACTTGTGGAATATGACTTTGTGTGTAATCAAATCCGGAGGTGTAGAAAAATAATGTATAGGAGCTTGGAATGCCTCCGATGAGATGTAATGTCTTTCATCATAGTTGTACTGTAGCCTGGGCTTGTACTAAACTATGTATGATGTGTATGACCATTGGTATATATATGGCAGTTTTATATTACCATGACATACGGATGAACATCTCTGCATTCCGTGTTATCCATTACATTCTTCACTTCCTTGCTAAGTTTGAGCCATCCTTATCTAAACCATTGCCTTGTTTTCTCCTAGGATGGTCAACACCCGCAGCAACCCTGCTGCCTCGGAGCAGGGGGAAGCCAGTGCAGCTAGGGGTGAAAATCTGCCTCACCCGCCTTCTCTGGCCAAAGTAATGCTAGAGGCGGAAAGAAACAAGCGTGAGACTAACCGCCTGCTGGAGCGGATTGAGCAGAACACTGCACGCCACTCGCGAAATGATTTGGTGTCAATCAATGACTTTATCAAGCTGTACCCACCAAAGTTTAACCAGTCCGTCGAGCCCCTCGACGCGGATGACTGGCTTCGCAGCATCACCCACAAGCTATGTTCTGCCAACGTAGCCAAAGCCGACAAGGTTACCTATGCTGCCTATCACCTCGAAGGCCCTGCTAGCCTTTGGTGGGAAAACTTCGAAGCTATGCGGCCGGTCGGCCAAATCACTACTTGGGTTGAAATCAGTGAGGCTTTCTGTGTGCATCACATTCCGGAAGGTCTCATGGATCGCAAGAGGGAGGAATTCTGCAATTTCACCCAAGAAAGACTGACTGTGGATGCTTATAGTCGTGAATTTGGGAATCTGGCACGTTATGCTCCTGAAGAGGTATCTACTAACGCTAAGACCGCAAGGTACTTAGCCCTGAGCTTCGCCGTGATCTCCATCTGCACGAGTGCACATCCTTTCAGAAGTTGGTCAATAAACCATCAGTGCTGAGACGGGCCAGACTGATTATGACGCTTCACGCAAGCACTCCCATGATTTTGGCTCTTCATCCGGCTCTGGAACTCAGAAGCGCTGGGTGTGGATTCCAAGCACGGCACTGCCACCCAGGTTCATCCCGAGGCCATCCTTTGAGGCGCCTCGTCCCAACCAACAATTTGCACCGCCCAAGCCCTATGGTGGCCCCGCTGCTAATGCTGCTCCACGCCCCAATGTGGTGACATGCTTCAAGTGTGGAGAGCCGGGTCACTATAGCCGAGAGTGTCCCTACAACAACAACCCCAATCAAACTGGAAAGTCTGTTGGCCGTGGTAAGCCAGCGGGGAAGACTTTCTACGCCAAGCTGGCCACCACTACACGTGGCCATGTCAATTATGTTTCAGCCGAGGAGGCTCATGAGGATCCTAACGTCGTCCTTGGTACGCTCCTTGTTAACTGCCATCCGACATCTGTTCTTTTCGATACTGGAGCATCTCATTCATTCATATCGGAGAACTATGCTCGATTGCATAACACGACATTCTGTGACATGCCCTCTACCATGGAAATTCAAACCCCTGGCTCTAGATGGCAAACTTCTAGAGTAAGCCATGGGAATGAAATTCTTGTCGATAGGATTGTCTTCCTTGCATCCTTAATAGCTCTCAAGTCCTCGGACATAAACATCATCTTGGGTATGGACTGGATGTCAGCTCATTATGCTAAGATTGATTGTGCCACTAGAACCGTTCAACTTACTCACCCGTCGGGCAAGATAGTTAACGTCATAACCCGAGTGGCCAAGCGCCAACTTTACTCCCTAAATGCCAACCCCCTTCCAGACCTTGAGGACGTTCCGGTAGTCCGAGACTTTCCGGATGTCTTTCCATAAGAACTGCCAGGTGTTCCACCTGACAGGGATGTTGAGTTTGTGATAGACCTTGTTCCAGGAACCGTTCCAATTTCTAGAAGACCCTACAAGATCGCACCCTTAGAACTAGCCGAGCTTAAGAACCAACTCAATGAGTCCTTGAAAAAGGGTTTCATCCCTCCTAGTTCCTCTCCTTGGGCTTGCCCCGTCCTCTTCGTTAAGAAGAAGGATGGAACGGATCGAATGGTTGTGGATTACCGACCTATCAACTTGGTCACCATCAAAAACAAATATCCGCTTCCCAGGATCAACGATCTGTATGATCAGCTCGCTGGATCCTCAGTCTTCTCCAAGATGGATTTGAGGTTGGGTTACCATCAAATCAAAATCAGAAATGGGGACATTCCCAAAACGGCCTTTGTTACTCGTTATGGCCAATACAAGTACACCGTCATGTCCTTCGGTTTAACCAATGCCCCAGCCACCTTCTCGCGGTTAATGAACTCGGTTTTCATGGAGTACTTGGATAAATTCGTCGTAGTATACCTCGATGACATACTCATCTACTCCAAGAATGAAGAGGAACATGCCGTACATCTAAGGCTGGTATTGATGAAACTTCGAGAGCATCGCCTTTATGCCAAATTCTCCAAGTGTGAATTTTGGTTGCCAGAAGTGACCTATCTAGGCCATGTAATCTCTGGTAAGGGTATTGCTGTCAATCCCGAGCGAGTTCAAGCCGTCCTTGATTGGACTCCACCTGAAATGGTCAAGCAAGTTCGGAGTTTCCTTGGCTTAGCGAGCTATTGCTGCCGCTTCGTCGAGAATTTCTCCAAGGTTGCTAAACCTCTAACTGAACTCCTCAAGAAAGATAAAAAGTTCGAGTGGACTCCACAGTGCGAGTTCAGTTTTCAAGAACTGGAAAGAAGCCTGACATCTGCCCCCGTACTGGTACCACCAGATTTCTCCAAGGACTTTATTATCTATTGCGACGCCTCGCGACAAGGACTAGGTTGCATACTCATGCAAGATCGTCAGGTAATTGCCTATGCTTCACAACAATTACACCCACATGAGGAAAATTATCCCACACATGATCTAGAGCTGGCAGCTGTAGTCCATGCACTTAAAACTTGGCGACATTACCTTCTCGGTAATCGTTGCGAGATCTTCACCGATCACCAAAGTTTGAAATATATCTTCACCCAACCAGATTTGAATCTCAGGCAAAGACGTTGGGTTGAGTTGATCTTGGATTACGACTTAGGAATAACTTACACCCCGGGCAAAGCCAATGTCATGGCTGATGCACTAAGTCGTAAATCCTATTGTAACAACCTGATGTTACAACAAAGTCAACCACTTCTCCATGAGGAATTCCGTAAGCTTAATCTTCACATTGTTCCTCGAGGATTCCTATCCACCCTGGTGGCGAAACCTAACCTTATGGATCAGATCATAACCGCCCAGCGGTATGATAAGGGCATAACCCGGATTAAGGAAAACATTGCTAGCGGAGTTGCTAAATGTTTTTCCATGGATAAGCGGGGTGCTGTCTTCTTTGAGAACCGTTTGGTGGTTCCTAAGAAACAACATCTACGCCAATTGATCCTTAAGGAAGCTCATGAATTCCCTCTCAGCATTCATCCCAGTAGTACCAAAATGTATCAAGACCTACGCCAGAGGTTTTGGTGGACTAGGATGAAGAGAGAAATCGCTCAATACATTGCTAATTGCGATGTTTGCCGTCGTGTTAAAGCAGAGCATCAACGGCCTGCTGGCACCCTTCAACCTTTGGCTATTCCTGAATGGAAACGGGATAAAATCAGTACGGATTTCATCACTGGGTTTCCCAGGACCAAGAGAGGGAATAATGCCATCTTCGTTGTGATCGACCGACTTTCCAAAGTAGCCCACTTTCTACCTGTTCGTGAGAGTATCACCGCCAGCCAGCTAGCTGAGTTATACATCTCCCGAATAGTGTCTCTTCATGGTGTTCCATTGGAAATTAACTCAGACCGTGGGAGTCTCTTCACCTCTCGATTTTGGGAAAGTTTCCAAAATTCTATGGGAACTCGTCTCTCCTTTAGCACTGCCTTCCATCCTCAATCAAGTGGTCAAGTAGAGCGAGTCAATCGAATTCTGGAAGATATGCTCCGAGCTTCTGTCATCTCGTTCGGGATAAGTTGGGAGAAATGCCTTCCATTCGCGGAGTTTGCTTATAACAATAGTTATCAAGCCAGCTTAGGCAAGGCTCCTTTTTAAGTTCTCTATGGACGAAAATGTCGAACGCCTCTTAACTGGTCAGAAACCGGGGAAAGACAACTCTTTGGCCCGGATATGATTCAGGAAGCAGAAGAGCAGGTTCGCGTTATTCGTGAGAAATTGAAAACAGCCCAATCTCGTCAAAAGAGTCAATATGACCGTAAACATAAGCATATGACTTATGAAGTCGATGAGAAGGCTTACCTTCGGGTTACTCCGTTAAAGGGAACCCATTGTTTCGGTATCAAAGGCAAATTGGCCCCTCGTTACATCGGACCCTTTCGCATTCTAGCCAAATGAGGAGAAGTTGCCTACCAATTGGAACTACCTCCGCATCTTTCCAGAGTTCACGATGTCTTCCACGTTTCACAACTCAGGCGTTGCTTCGCGGATCCTATGCGTGAAGTGGACCACGAAACGCTTGATCTACAAGTTAACCTCTCTTATCGGGAATATCCCGTTCGTATCCTTGATCAAGCCGAGCCTACCACTCGACGCCATAATATCAAGTTTCTCAAGGTTCAATGGTCACATCATTCCGAGGAAGAAGCCACTTGGGAAAGGGAGGATCGTCTTCGACTCGAGTACCCCACCTTCTTTCCAGAGGATCCTAAATCTCGGGACGAGATTCTTTTGAGTGGGGGTGAGTTGTCACACCCTAGCTAGTCCATGCATTAGAATGTGCATCATGTTTAAATTTCTCTTAAATTTGAAATGGGGAAAGCAGAAACCCCCAACACCCCCCTGGAAAAACTAGGGTTTACTAAAATTATTTTCAATGAACCTGAAATGCCCTTCTAAAAAGTTCACCCTCTTTGTCTTGGGTTAGAACCTCTGGAAAAATTGGTGCACAATTTTCTAGGTCAACAGAAGGTCATTGAATTAAATCATAAGTATTTGAATTTGGGCATTTAAATGCTATAAAATAATTTAAATGCTCAAATAATTCTGGGAGTAAATGTTTCCTGTTGGAAATATTCTAAACAGAGGCCACATTTATTTTCAGGATTTTTGGAAATGTTCTAGTATTTTAAATAAAGCTAAACAGTTGCAGTTTAATAGAAAACAGAAACCAAAACAAAAAAAGAGAAAGAAGCCCACCTGGGCCTTACCTGGCTCGGCCCAGCCTACTGGCTCGGCCAGTCACCCCCTACCTCGCGCCAGGAGGCAGGGGCGCGTGCTCGCCACGCGCCGGCCACGCGCCGGCCACCTCCTACTTCTGCCGACGCCGGGAGACGCCCAGAGGACGCCACGCGACCCCCATGTCTCCCTCTCATCCTCGCTCACTCTCCCCCTCGTCTCCCTCTCTCTCTCCCGCGACGGCCGAGCGCGTACCTCGCCGCCGATTGCCATAGCTGCCACCATAGCCACTCCCTCGCCCCTCCAACGAGCCCATTAGCTCCTCCTCAACTCCCTCCTCCTCCCCACCGAGCCACGCATCGCCGGAGGCCCTGCATCGCCGCCTTCGCCCTCGTCTTCAACCTCGGGCACCCGAGCCATCTCCAGTCGATTCGCCACCGCCAGGACCTCCCCGGGCCCGCTGACCCCCTCTCCGACTCTGCTATGAGCTCCTCTTCCTTTCCCCCTAGCTCCCGTGCTCGTTTGGCCCCTGTAGCCGCCGTTTCCACCGCACCCGAGAGCTCCTCGCCGCCGGCCATGTCGCTGTCGTGGCTACGGCCGTGCAAGCACGCGTCCGAGCACACCACCGCATTCAGTGCAACCCCAGGAGCCTAACGCACGCAGTTCCTAGCCCTGTCGTGCACCGTACCCCCTTTTCCCTCTTCGCCCGAACTCCGGCTGCCGCCACGAGCTCGATTCCGGCGAGCTCGCTCCACCCCAGCTCCTCACACTTGCTCCTTTGGATGCGCGAGAGCCTGGGCTTCGCACGGGTGGTCTCCGCCGTTGATTTGGTCGCCTGAGGGCGTTTTCCGAAGCCCTCCGCCGTCTCGGCCTCGCCGGCGACTCAACGCCGGCGGGATTAGCCCTGCTGACCGGTGGTTTGACCACTGACGTGGACTGGGTGGGGCCAGGTTGACTCCTTTGAGTCAATGTCAAGTGGGCCCCCCTCTGCTAATTATCTAGATTAGTTTCTAACTAAAATTAGTTAGTTTAATTAGTATAGTCACTGCTAGTGGGCCCTGCCCAGTAATTAGGCTAACTAAACGTAGTTAGAGCACTGAGAGGCTGACAGAAGGGGCCCACCAGTCAGGTTTGACCTGGGCTGGCGCCTTTGACCTGCTGAGGTGAGCATGACGCAATGCTGACGCAGTAATGCATTTTCTGGATTTATTTTTATTCAGGAAATTCCAGAAAATGTTTAAAACTTCTAAAAATCATAGAAATTCAACCGTAACTCCAAATGAAATAATTTATATATGAAAAATTATCAGAAAAATTCAATCTATCCATCTGTAGTGATTTCATGCATGACAAAACAAGTTTACCTTGCTGTTTAGGCAGAATAAGGTAATGCACTATAAATGCCATGTTTAATGAACTAATATTTGAATCTTTGATTCAAATGAGTTCATTTCTTTCTGTTATAGCTTGCATTAGGACAAGACACATTCATATCGCCATGTCATAGCATGCATCATATTGTTGCATATCGTCATGTGTTGATTGTGTTCCGATGTGTTCTTCGTGGTAGGTTCTGCCTCCGAGGATATTCACGAGTATCCAACTGAAGGGCAGTATCCCACTACCACTCCATCAGGCAAGCAACCATTGATCATTCCGATACAAACCCATGTTCTCGCTTCTGCTCTTGCTTACTGCATTAAGACAATGTGATTCAAACTGCTGTGTGCTACAGTAGTTGAACCCTTATCCTCTGCATGACCTGTCATTGGCACAGTAACTAGATGAAACCCACTAGCATGTGTAGGAGTTGATTGAGCCATGTATGCGATTCCTACCTTGCTATGCCTTCTATGCTTAGAGTTGTGTCAGGTCTGGTTCATCTGGGAGATGGGCTAGAGTGAAATGCTTATGTCGGTAATGTGAGGGATGCGTTGAACATGTTTTGGTAAAGGTATCGATTAGAGGCCATGTAGGAGTACATGGTGGGTTGTTTCATTGAGGCCGTCCCTAAGAACTGAGATCTGTATGTGTGATTTAAGATTCAGCTACTACCATGCATTGGGATCCTTAACTGACCCTCTCGGCTTCTTAATCACCCTAGTACTCTATCCAGGAGTTGCAATTAGTTTCTGGTGTTTGTAGGTTATGTGTTGGCGGCCGTGCGTAGCGCTGACCCTAGGGGTGGGCTATGTTGCGGTAGATACACCATGGCCGGGTATGCCGGGCGCTCGTTTGGCGTCTCGGGACCCTGTTCACATCGTTCGGGGCCGTATGTGGAAACCTCGGCCGGACTCCCTGCGGATGGAACCTGGATAGGCGATAAACCTGGACTAGAGACTTAAGTGTTTAGGTAGGCCATGGCCGACACCCTCGCTGGGCTTCCGCTTGAAGGTTGCCGAGTACATGTCATGTAAACAGCGATAAGTGGTGAAAGCGTGTATGACGAAGTACACCACGGTAGGGTATAAACTATTCGAATAGCCGCGTCCGCGGTAAATGACTACTTGGTGGCCTATACAGTTCATAGACAAGTTAATGGATCCTACTAAAAGACTCAAGATAAGTGTGAGTACCGAGGATGGCCCTCTCGTAGGATGACGAGGGAGGATCCCCGGTGGAGTATTGTGTTGGTGAGTAGTGGACTCGTGTGCGAAAACTATTTACTGGTGGAGTTCCGTAGGATAGCTTAGGCAAGAGTCAAAGCTGGCTTGCTGCATCAACCCCACTGCCTTCTTGAAAATAAGCATGTATAGTAGGTTCTGATGTAAGACTTGCTGAGTACCTTTGTACTCATGTTTGCTTAATTACTGTTTCAGACGACACCGCCCACTCCGATGGGTTCTACGTAGACCTTGACGTCGACGAGTGACTAGTCACCCAGGTGGTGATCCTGGCCATGGAGGGCTTTATGTAGATAGACAGGCTTCGAGAAGCCTTCTTTCTTTCTAGAGTCTGTACTCAGACTAGTTGCTTCCGCATGTGCTTGTATGTTTGTATGACTTGAGTGTCGGGTCATGTGACCCCTATCTGTATGAACATGTTATGTATGGCTCTCTGGAGCCTTTAGATAAAGTACTTGAGTTGTAGAGTTTTGTTGTGATGCCATGTTGTATGTACTCATATCGGGCATATTGTGTGTATGATTGAAATGCTTGGTATGAGTGGGATCCGACAATCTAGTTGTTTATCCTTGGCAGCCTTTCTTATGGGGAAATGTAGTCTAGTGTTCCTCGAGCCATAGTAGTCCGCTACAGCCCGGTTCACCGGAGTCCTGCTAGCCCAGCACTACTGTTCAGGACACTTGACTGGCCGGCATGTGTTTCACTTCGTCCCTATGTCTGTCCCTTCGGGGAAATGTCACATGGTGACTTCCGGAGTCCTTCCTAGCCTGCTACAGCCCGGGGTTCCCCGGAGTCCTGTCAGCCCAGTGCTACAGCCCGGAATCACTCGTTGATGACCGACATGTTCGATGTGATTCATGTATGACTGTCTCCATAGGTCTGTGCCGCTTTGAGTTCACGACTAGCCATGTCGGCCCGGGTTCTCTGTCATATGTATGCTAGCGACACTATCATATACGTGAGCCAAAAGGCGCAAATGGTCCCGGGCCATGGTAAGGAGACACCCGTGGGATACCGTGCGTGAGGCCGCAAAGTGATATGAGGTGTTACCGGCTAGATCGATGTGCCTTGGAATCGGGGTCCTGACACCCGATGGCAGTGGCATCCATGCACTCCGTGTCAAGTTGAGCCTGCGCCACCCGGTTCAAGTCCAGGACTTCCGGTTCCACCTGTAGGAGGGCCTCGATTGCAGCGGCATCCGCGCGCTCCACGTCGAGTTGAGCCTCCGCCGCCCGGTTCACATCCACGACAGCCGGTTCACATCGAGTTGAGGATCTGCCTCCCGGTCCTCCTTTATTATTGCCAGGTTGAACCGCTGGTCCGCCTGCACCATGGGGGACCCAGACGCCGGCACGGAAGTCGACGTCCATCGTGTCATATCCATCGGGGGCCTTCTACGCTGCGACCTCCTCCATGAACATTGGATCGGCTTACTCCTCCTTGTAGCCTGGCTCCAGAGAACTCGGCGATTAACTCGCCGCAGAGCGAGCTTGGGAAGGACGTCTGTCGCACCGACCGCTGCTGTGATTTCAGCGTGATGCTCCGGCGTCAGCATCTTGTAGTATGTGATCTTGCAGCACACCATGGCTTTCCAGTGAACTAGGGGACACTTGATGCGAGCTAGGGGATCGAATGTTGTGGGAATGGGCTAGAGAGGAGGTGTGTCCTTGGGGCAGTGGCTGGCGTAGGCCGAGCAGCGAAGGTTCTGGTGTGAATAGTGGTTCCGGCCGAGCAGCGAAGGTCAATCGGTTTTGACTGTACATCGCTCTTGTCGCGTTCGTGTTGCACCCTGGCACACTGGACCCTCCAAGTCGTTCACTGAATGGGACGCGCTTCATCTTGTGTTTTCGCTCGCTTGTGGGACCGCAGTTGAGAGCAAACCGATGTCCCTCCCCCTCTCCCGCCCGCGTCATTTATACTACCACTCCCTCCATTTTATGCGGAGTAAATAAAAATAGAGGGATTATACTACGGATGAGGATCCCCTGACATGGCCAAACCCATTGAGTAACTGACATGTGGGGCCTAGCAAGCATGGGGTCCGCCAGTAAGTGACCGAAAGGGAGGATAAGTAAGGGATACCTATGTCAGAGGATCCACTTCCACTACTACTCCCTCCTTCCATCTACAGGGCCTAATGTATTTTTCGAGGCTAACTTTGACCAAATGTTAGAGTAATAATATATGACATGCAACTTACACAAAGCATACTGTAACGCCCTCGATACGGCTATATCTCCCACGTGTTGAAGCACGACTTAGAGGCATAACCGCATTGAAAGCATGTCTCAAGTGAGGTAATCTTCACACAACCCATGTAATACATAAGGGAAAGAGATACATAGTTGGCTTACAATCGCCACTTCACACAATTACATGAATAAAGCATTACATCATCCAGATACAATCAAGGCCCGACTACGGAGCCAAAATAAAAGAAGACTACCCCAAAAGCTACACAGATCCCCGATCGACCCCAACTGGGCTCCACTACTGATCAACTAGAACGAAGCAACATAAAGGACAAGATCTTCATCGAGCTCCTCCTTGAGCTTGGTTGCGTCACCTGCTCGGTAACATCAGCACCTGCAAACTGGTTTTGGAAGTATCTGTGAGTCATGGGGACTCAATAATCTTACACCCTCGCGATCATGACTATTTAAGCTTATAGGAAGGGTAAAAGGTATGAGGTGGAGCTGCAGCAAGCGTCTAGCATATATGGTGGCTAAACATACGCAAATAAGAGCGAGAAGAGAAGGCAAAGCGCGGTCGAGAAACTATGATCAAGAGGTGATCCTAGAACAACCTTCGTCAAGCATAACTCCAACACCGTGTTCACTTCCCGGACTCCGCCGGAAAGAAACCATCACGGTTACACACGCGGTTGATGTATTTTAATTAAGGTCAACTTCAGGTTTTCTACAACCGAACATTAACAAATTCCCATCTGCCCATAACCGCGGGCACGGCTTTCGAAAGTTCAAAACCCTGCAGGGGTGTCCCAACTTAGCCCATCACAAGCTCTCACGGTCAGCGAAGGATATTCCTTCTAGCGGGAAGACCCGATTAGACTCGGAATCCCGGTTACAAGACATTTCGACAATGGTAAAACAAGACCAGCAAAGCCACCTAGATGTGCCGACAAATCCCGATAGGAGCTGCACATATCTCATTCTCAGGGCACACCGGATGAGCCAGATGTCGGGTGGGCCAGCCCAGAGTTGCCCCTGGTAGCTCCGGACATCACTCAGTTTGGACCAACACTCAGAGGAGCACTGGCCCGGGGGTTTAATAAAGATGACCCTTGGGCAGGCCTACCCAAGGGAAAGAAAAAGGCTAGGTGGCGAATGGTAAAACCAATGTTGGGCCTTGCTGGAAGAGTTTTATTCAAGGTGAACTGTCAAGGGGTTCCCATAATAACCCAACCACGTAAGGAACGCAAAATCCACGAACATAACACCGATATGACGGAAACTAGGGCGGCAGGAGTGGAACAAAACACCAGGCATAAGGCCGAGCCTTCCACCCTTTACCAAGTATATAGATGCATTAATTAAATAAGAGATATTGTGATATCCCAACAAGTAAACATGTTCCAACAGGGAACAACATCTCCATGTTCCAACAAGGAACAAACTTCAATCTTCACCTACAACTAACAATGCTATAAGAGGGGCTGAGCAAAGCGGTAACATAGCCAAACAACGGTTTGCTAGGACAAGGTGGGTTAGAGGCTTGGTTCAACAATATGGGAGGCATGATAAGCAAGTGGTAGGTATCGCAGCATAGGCATAGCAAAAGAGCGAGCAACTAGCAAGCAAAGATAGAAGTGATTTCGAGGGTATGGTCATCTTGCCTGAAATCCCGCAAGGAAGAAGAACGAGTCCATGAAGAAGACAAACGGACGTAGTCGAACGGATCCTCACAAACGCGACGTTATCGGAACTAACCCGAAGAAGCAACACCGGAAAAGAAGCAAACAACATAGTAAAAAAACCAACACATAAACATGGCATGATGCACACCCAAGTATGATGCCTGTCCGGATTAAAAAGGCATGGCATGGCAAAGTGCACAAACAATCCTACAAATTAAGTGGAGATCAACATGCAACTCCATTGCATATCAACGAAACACCACGTGACTTATTTAGTCCGACCTTGTTTATGTACCCAACAATATTCAATGTTGTTAGCATGGCAAGTGGTGAATCATGATGAAACTATCTATCTAGGCAAGTTTAAATGAGGCCGGAACAACAAAATAACAAGTCCGGGAAAATCCTCATGAGCATATTATAGATTTGGTACTGTTCTGCCCTAAACAATATTTTAGAGTTGTTAAACATGAAAAGTAAAGCCACCATGTTAAACTAGGCATTTTCCACCCCATTTACATATAAAGTTTATTAAATACCGAGTTATGGTTATTTAGTTTTATATTAAATCATTTTTAACATGGCATAGGAGCAAATTTAGTCAAACAACATTTTAAGCATTTTAAACATGGGTGAAAGTTGCATATTATGAAACTAGACAAAAATTCTAAGCAACTTTCATATTAAGTTTGTTTAATTCCGATGCATGGTTGATGAGTTTTTATATGCATGAAATGCAAGGGTTTTCCTGCAAATATGTAAATCCATGGTTATTTATCAAATTCGCAGAACCAAAAAAACAACCACTGGGCCTAAACTGCCTGGCCTAACAAGAGAAAAAAAGGTGGGGCACTGGGGTGGCTCACATTGGGCTAAGGCCCAGTTGGTGGAAGCAGCAGGCTGGCGGGGCAAGTGGGCCGGCTGGATATGGCTCAGGCGTTATCGCGGTCAACGTGACATGGACGAGCGGGCGCGCTGCTCTGCTCGACAGGAAGCAGAGCCGCAGCGGCACGGCTGCTCGCCGGAGACGAAGGAAGGGAGGCAGAGACAACGGATCTGGACGGAGGGGGTGCGGATGCAAAGAATGATCCATGGGGCGGCGTGTTGCTCTGAAGCAGAGGAGGCAGCGGCGTCGAAGCCCTGTCCATGGCGGCAGAGAGAGGGAGCAGAGAGATTAGGGAGGTGGAAAGAAAGGATGGAAAAGGAGAAGAGCGACGAGGGTAGGCCTTGCCGCAGTGGTCTCCATGGCGAGTCGAGGCGGGGCGCACTGCTGCTGGCCAGCGCGTGGACGAGCTCCGGCTCCTGGTTTGAGAGGGGGCACGGGAAAACGGGGCGCCGTGGTGATCTCTTGATGGTGGTCGACGGCAGCTGCGCCGGTCATCGGGCGATGAGGTGAGGTCGAGCTTGAGGCAGGCACGCAGAGGTCGGGGTCAAGAGGACGACGTGGTTGGCTGAGGATGAGCTCATCCCCTCGCTCGATGCAGGCGGCAGTAGGCGTGGCGACAGGGTCCTGGTGGCTCCGGATCATGGTGGAGTTTGCGGCGGTGAGCTGGTGGAGGCCCTCGGGTGCTGCTGCGGCTGAATCGTGGGAGGAGGCCGGAGGTCATGCAGGAGATCCTCTCCGGCGACGAGGTAGGGCTCGGTGAGGAGCATGCCATGGAGGAGCTCGGGAGGGTGATGCTCTCCCTGGATCAGATGCGAGCAGCTGCAGGGAGCTCGGAGGTCGATGGAGGGAGGTGGACCAATGGATTGGTCCGGTGGGGAAAACTAGGTGGAGCTCGGGCTGGCTACGAGGTGGATCTGGGAAGATCCCGAGGGGAATGGTGAGTGGGTGGCGGCGGTGTGATGGGACAAGGGGGAGGATTTTTAGGGTTAGGCTAGAGTTGATCTATATATAGCAAAAGGCTAAGTTTTGGGGCATTTGGACCCTCCGATCTTAATCGGACGGTCTCGGATAAACAGGCTAGGGAGATCAAAAAAGAAAATGGAGACGTTTTGTAGACGTTTGGGGATGATCCGGACACAATGGTGACGACTGCTTGGGTCGGCTCCGGGACAACTTTTCGGGCGCGCGCGCGAGGAGGACCGCAGGCTGACGAGAGAGGTTAGGTTGGACCTGGCGGTAGTTAGTGGGCTGCGTAGACGGTCTCGAGCTGAGAGAAGAGAAGAGAGGGAGGCCCGACGACTGTTTTCAGAGACCGAAAACGTCCAACGTTAGACCGGCTATATTGCCGCTATAGTTATCCGTTGGGACGTCAAACAGACGCCGAACGCGATGAAACTTGGCAGGCGGCCTACTGACAACAAAACAACACCGCATGCCAACTTGCAACCCATTCCGAGAACATTTTTCGGCCACTTATAAAATACTATTTCGGACATGCCGCGGGCGCGTGCAAGTGTGTCTGGGCTCAGAACGGACAACAGAAGGAACTGGGAGAACCCGGGCGAATGCAAGTTTCGAAAACATGATGATGCAATGCACATGATGACATGACAAGAAGTGACACGCAAGCAAATGACAAAGCAACAACATCGAATAACTGGAAGACACCTGGCGCAACGGTCTCGGGGCGTTACAACACTCCACCACTATGAGAGGATCTCGCCCCGAGATCTAGAATGGCACCGGAGGGAAAAACGGAGGAGGAAGATAAGCCGTAAAACTAAGTTGCTTCTTTGATGAATGAGTGAAACCAAAGAACCTTGAAAGGGTTAAGACATTTCGAGAAAAGAATACAACGGAGATGAACAAAGTTGGAAACACTCCGTTAGTAAAGATGAACAAGGAAGAACAACTTTGGGCAGCACTCCGATTGAAAAGAAAATGAATTGAGTAAGAACTTGATAAGATGAGAAGATACTTGATGAAATCACAACACACTGCCTCCGGAACTATTGAATGAAAGGAACAAGGGGTAACAAAGATCTCATACAGCACTCCAGTAGAAAAGAGGTGCAAGGCTTGATAAGGCGAAAAGAACTTGAGAAAAAGGGCACAACACTCCGGTTAAATGGATATGCACAGGAAAGAACATGATCTTAAATGAAATGATATGATGGTTAAAGAAAGCAACATCACAAGGCCTCCGGAACAAAAGTAAGAATGGAACGGAATGAACGAAGGGAAACAAGATCTTGAGGGAGCGCGCTTACAACAAAAGCTAGAACGGAGTTGTTGGAAAACCAACAACGAAAAGAATAAGCTTGATATGGTCTTATGGAATACGTCTCAAATTATGAGGTGACAACCTGCCACTCACGGGAAAAAGAATTGGATTGATAAGAACAAGGAGACGAGAAACTTATTTCACTGGGAGGATAAATGAAGAACTTTGGTCATTATAAGCGCCATAGGTAGCAACAATCCTTCGGGAAAGCTTTAGAAGATAAGTAACCCCAAGATAACTCCAAAGAAGAGATTGATGGATTTAAGATACCTCATTCTTGACAACATGTGAATCATGGAACATGAACTAAAGTTATGAAGAATGACATAATACCACCTCGAATGATACGGTTGAAAGAAATTGCACTCCGGATTGCAAGATGAAGAATGCTTGAGCTCCTTAAAAGAATCTCGATGAAAAACTTCGAGAAGGAATTAAATCCTTGATGAACCATCATGTAGAACCTCCATGAAGAACTCCGGTAATAAAGAATGATCAAACGAAAGGAAAGAGAAGTTGAAAACACAAGGTGAATCCTTGTAATGATTAGATGGGTCTTCGCGACGAGATAAAACGGAAAACCTCAGAACTCCGAAAAAGAAAAGATGAAACAAATGAAACTGAGAATTTGATGAGCCTCCGGAATACGGAGTTAAACACTTGGGTGAAACAAGAGTAAGAATTATGTTATGCGTATCCTTCACCAATTAAATTGATGACAAACAATGGATTTGGCATACTACTTACTCTCTTAGAAAGGATTAAGATAGATATAGCGTAAACTTGGAAAGGTCTTCAATGAAACACTAGTAGGATTGAAAACAACGAATACATTGATATGATAAAGAAGGAATAGAAATCTTGAACGAACCACCGTAAGAATTGAAAATGATTGAAGAAAAGATAAAGAAACACCGGGAATAATTATAGAACGAATGATGATACTTGAGGGGATTTAGATACATGAGAACGAAGAGATCACAAGCTGATTAGAGGATATTTGACTGATGCACCGGTAAGATTGGAGAATGACAACTGAAAGCTGAGAATGAATAAACCTGAACTGATGGGCTTCGGAGTAAAGAAATGGAAAAACAACTCATGAAATGCTCCGGGTGGGTGAAAAGAATTCTCAAAATCGAAAAATAATTATGAGAGGATGGCCTTGAACTAGAACCACGAATCTTGAAGAGAATGGAGCAAGATTGAGAGAAAATTCTTCTTCGGTCTTCAAAGTCTGAGAATTACGACGAGAAACACCACCATGAATTGTTAATGCACTCCGGAATGAAAAATGGAAAAGGTTGAGCCAACGATTAAAGGAATTTGAAAGATCTTGGAGAAAAACATATGACTGATGATGAATCATTCTAACGTCAAAACTTCAAAAAGAATTTGAGGATAGCTCCGGACAAATAAGAAGAGTCAGGTAAGATCCTGGGAAAAAACCTGTGGGTTAGGGCCCACTCAAAAGAAACACCGTTGAATGATTTAAAAGAGAGAATGCACCGGTTGAGTTAAATGACTTGAATGAGATTACAACCTTGAAAGAGCTTGAACGAATGCAGAGTGGAAACACGAATCTTCGAGATATCTTCAGCACTCCGGAACAATTGAATAGCGAGAGGTGAATGACAAAGAGGTGCACCGGTATGATAAAACTTCTGAAACAAGGAAAGGATATGATCAACACCAAAAGCTTGAATTGAAACCACCGAAGAAGAAAAAGAACGAAGAATGATTAACTAGAAGCTCCGTTAGAATCTTCATGAGAATCACCGGATAAGAATATTGAAAGAAAAGAAAGAAGAGAATTCACATGTATAAAATGGATACTTGATTAAGAAAATCTTAGTCCTTGAAGAAAAAGGGTGGGTGGGTGGGAAAATAAAGGAAACTTGGAACGGATGAAGCAAACACCGTTGAGAAGAACTGATAATTGATCTTGTGGATGTTGACAAGATTGGATCCATTTGAAGAGGAGCACACCGGTTGAAAAGGATTGGCAAGACAATCTTCATTATCATGAAGGATTGGTATTTACATAGGAATATAAGAACACCGTTTGGAAAAGGTATGGAATCAACATTTGACTTCGAAGCAACTCGAATACCACAACTGAAAACAAAACAAGGATTGGCTTGCAGAATAAGCCGGAACAAACATATGATAGAGATTTCGCTCGAAGTTTTCATGGTGGGGCCTACACGGGCTCGATCGTACAGCACCATCATGTACAAGGTAGTGCACATGACATACGAAGCGTCCCCGAGTCGGCATAGCCAAGGACTCTTTAAGACACAACGAGACCATTGTAAAACCAACCGTGGATAGGCGGACCACTAGACATCGAACCCCAATTTTATATCATACATCTGTCGGAAAGATATCCTAAGAGCTACTTGAATTCCCACTTATAAACTCCCGAAATTTTCCGGTTATGCAATCAGGTGTTGGGGATACAGGGGAAGCATAATATCTCACCCAAAACTAACAAATCCTACATCCGGCTGTATCCATCCTTCAACACATAACCAAGAAACCTTCGGAAATCATTTACCTCAACCTTCAAAAAGCATTCGTTATATGAGTTATGGCAATACTCCCGAACTCCCGCCCCAGTACTGGGTGGCGTCGAGGTTATCTCACCAACAACTGCATAAAAGAGATTTTCGATGTCGGCGAAACTAATCTCAGGTATTCCAGAACTACAACGATAAAATTGTGACGACAACACCTCGGAGCTCAACCCCTCGGGACACTGCCACAACCCCTAAATGACAGGAGGCACCAAGAACAATGTTCTCGTCACAAAACCATCGAAACGATTCCAAGATACCCGCGTGATCCTAAAAAAAATTTAGTGAAATTTCAGAAGAGAAGAGTCAAAACTCTACGTTAGGATGCCTCACCAGAGCGACGAAGGGACTGAGGAGTAAAAAGAATTCCTAACTCTCCGATATATAATTCCTAAATGACTCAAAACATTTCTAGACTCAATAACACCAGCGATTCGATCAAGGAGGGGGCTCCTAAGGTCGGTGAAGGCTCTGATACCAACTTGTAACGCCCTCGATGCGGCTATATCTCCCACATCTCGAAGCACGACTTAGAGGCATAACCGCATTGAAAGCATGTCGCAAGTGAGGTAATCTTGACACAACCCATGTAATAAATAAGGGAAAGAGATACATAGTTGGCTTACAATTGCCACTTCACACAATTACATGAATAAAGCATTACATCATCTAGATACAATCAAGGCCCGACTACGGAGCCAAAATAAAAGAAGACTACCCCAAAAGATACACAGATCCCCCATCGACCCCAACTGGGCTCCACTACTGATCAACTAGAATGAAGCAACATAAAGGACAAGATCTTCATCAAGCTCCTCCTTGAGCTTGGTTGCGTCACCTGCTCGGTAACATCAGCACCTGCAAACTGGTTTTGGAAGTATCTGTGAGTCACGGGGACTCAGCAATCTTACACCCTCGCGATCAAGACTATTTAAGCTTATAGGAAGGGTAAAAGGTAAGAGGTGGAGCTGCAGCAAGCGTCTAGCATATATGGTGGCTAAACATACGCAAATGAGAGCGAGAAGAGAAGGCAAAAGCACGGTCGAACAACTATGATCAAGAAGTGATCCTAGAACAACCTATGTCAAGCATTACTCCAACACCGTGTTCACTTCCCGGACTCCGCCGGAAAGAGAGCATCACGGTTACACACGCGGTTGATGTATTTTAGTTAAGACCAACTTCAGGTTTTCTACAACCGGACGTTAACAAATTCCCATCTGCCCATAACCGCGGGCATGGCTTTCGAAAGTTCAAAACCCTGCAGGGGTGTCCCAACTTAGCCCATCACAAGCTCTCACGGTCAGCGAAGGATATTCCTTCTAGCGAGAAGACCCGATCAGACTCGGAATCCCGGTTACAAGACATTTCGACAATGGTATAACAAGACCAACAAAGCCACCCAGATGTGCTGACAAATCCCGATAGGAGCTGCACATATCTCGTTCTCAGGGCACACTGGATGAGCCAGACGTCGGGTGGGCCAGCCCAGAGTTGCGCCTGGTAGCTCCGGACATCGCTCAGTTTGGACCAACACTCAGAGGAGCACTGGCCCAGGGGTTTAATAAAGATGACCCTTGGGCAGGCCTACCCAAGGGAAAGAAAAAGGCTAGGTGGCGAATGGTAAAACCAATGTTGGGCCTTGCTGGAAGTGTTTTATTCAAGGCGAACTGTCAAGGGGTTCCCATAATAACCCAACCGCCTAAGGAACGCAAAATCCGGGAACATAACAGCGATATGACGGAAACTAGGGCGGCAAGAGTGGAACAAAACACCAGCCATAAGGCCGAGCCTTCCACCCTTTACCAAGTATATAGATGCATTAATTAAATAACAGATATTGTGATATCCCAACAAGTAAACATGTTCCAACAAGGAACAACATCTCCATGTTCCAACAAAGAACAAACTTCAATCTTCACCTACAACTAACAACGCTATAAGAGGGGCTGAGGAAAGCGGTAACATAGCCAAACAATGGTTTGCTAGGACAAGGTGGGTTAGAGGCTTGGTTCAACAATATGGGACGCATGATAATCAAGTGGTAGGTATCACAGCATAGGCATAGCAAAAGAGCGAGCAACTAGCAAACAAAGATAGAAGTGATTTCGAGGGTATGGTCATCTTGCCTGAAATCCCGCAAGGAAGAAGAACGAGTCCATGAAGAAGACAAACGGACGTAGTCGAACGGATCCTCACAAACACGACGTTATCGGAACTAACCTTAAGAAGCAACACCGGAAAGGAAGCAAACAACATAGTAAACAACGAACACATAAACATGGCATGATGCACAACCAAGTATGATGCATGTCCGGATTAAAGAGGCATGGCATGGCAAAGTGCACAAACAATCCTACAAATTAAGTGGAGCTCAACATGCAACTCCGTTGCATATCAATGAAACACCACGTGACTTATTTAGTTCGACCTTGTTTATGTACCCAACAATATTCAATGTTGTTAGCATGGAAAGAGGTGAATCATGCTGAAACTATCTATCTAGGCAAGTTTAAATGAGGCCAGAACAACAAAACAACAAGTCCAGAAAAATTCTCATGAGCATATTATAGATTTGGTACTGTTCTGCCCTAAACAATATTTTAGAGTTGTTAAACATGCAAAGTAAAGCCACCATGTTAAACTAGGCATTTTCCACCCCATTTACATATAAAGTTTATTAAATTCCGAGTTACGATCATATAGTTATGAATTAAATCATTTTTAACATGGCATAGGAGCAAATTTAGTCAAACAACATTTTAAGCATTTTAAACATGGGTGAAAGTTGCATATTATGAAACTAGACAAAAATTCTAAGCAACTTTCATATTATGTTTGTTTAATTCCGATGCACGGTTGATGAGTTTTTATATGCATGAAGTGCAAGGGTTTTCCTGCAAATATGTAAACCCCTGGTTATTTATCAAATTCGCAGAACCAAAAAAACAACCACTAGGCCGAAACTGCCTGGCCTAACAAGAGAAAAAAAGGTGGGGCGCTGGGGTGGCTCACATTGGGCTAAGGCCCAGTTGGTGGAAGCAGCAGGCTGGCGGGGCAAGTGGGCTGGCTGGATCTGGCTCAGGCATTATCGAGGTCAACGCGACATGGACGAGCGGGCGCGCTGCTCTGCTCGACATGAAGCAGAGCTGCGGCGGCACGACTGCTCGTCGGAGACGAAGGAAGGTAGGCGGAGACAACGGATCTGGAAGGAGGGGGCGGATGTAGGTGAAGAAGCTCCAGGCAGAGAAGGATCCATGGGGCGGCGCGTTGCTCTGAGGTGGAAGAAGAAAGGATGGAAAAGGAGAAGGGCGACGAGGGTTGGCCTTGCCGCGGTGGTCTCCATGGCGAGTCGAGGCAGGGCGCACTGCTGCTGGCCAGCGCGTGGACGAGCTCCGGCTCCTGGTTTGAGAGAGGGCGCGGGAAAATGGGGCGCCGTGGTGCTCTCTTGGTGGTGGTCGACGGCAGCGGCGCCGGTCGTTGGGCGATGAGGCAAGGTTGAGCTTGAGGCCGGCATGCAGAGGTCGGGGTCAAGAGGACGACGTGGCTGGCCGAGGAGGAGCTCGTCCCCTCGCTCGATGCAGGCGGCAGTAGGCGTGGCGACAGGGTCCTGGTGGCTCCGGATCGTGGTGGAGTTTGCGGCGGTGAGCTGGTGGAGGCCCTCGGGTGCTGTTGCGGCTGAATCGTGGGAGGAGGCCGGAGGTCCTGCAGGAGATCCTCTCCGGCGACGTGGTGGGGCTCGGTGAGGAGCACGCCATGGAGGAGCTCGGGAGGGTGATGCTCTCCCTAGATCAGACGCGAGCGGCTGCATGGCGCTGGGAGGTCGATGGAGGGAGGTGGACCAATGGATTAGTCCGGTGGGGAAAACTAGGTGGAGCTCGGGCTGGCTACGAGGTGGATCTGGGAAGATCCCGAGGGGAATGGTGAGTGGGTGGCGGCGGCGCGATGGGACAAGGGGGGGATTTTTAGGGTTAGGCTAGAGTTGATCTATATATAGCAAAAGGCTAAGTTTAGGGGCATCTGGACCCTCCGATCTTAATTGGACGGTCTCGGATAAACAGGCTAGGGAGGTCAAATAAGAAAACGGAGACGTTTTGTAGACGTTTGGGGATGATCCGGACACAATGGTGACGGCTGCTCGGGTCAGGTCCGGGACAACTTTTTCGGGCGCGCGCGAGGAGGACCGCAGGCTGACGAGAGAGGTTAGGTTGGACCTGGCGGTAGTTAGTGGGCTGTGTAGACGGTCTCGAGCTGAGAGAAGAGAAGAGAGGGAGGCCCGGCGACTGTTTTCAGAGACCGAAAACGTCCGACGTTAGACCGGCTATATTGCCGCTATAGTTATCCGTTGGGACGTCAAACGGACTCCGAACGCGATGAAACTTGGCAGGCGGCCTACTGACAACAAAACAACACCGCATGCAGACTTTCAACCCATTCCGAGAACATTTTCTGGCCACCTATAAAATACTATTTTGGACATGCCGCGGGCGCGTGCAAGTGTGTCTGGGCTCAGAACGGACAACGGAAGGAACTGGGAGAACCCGGGCGAATGCAAGTTTCGAAAACATGATGATGCAATGCACATGATGACATGACAAGAAGCTACACGCAAGCAAATGACAAAGCAACAACAGCGAATAACTGGAAGACACCTGGCGCAACGGTCTCGGGGCGTTACACATACGGTCAAATTCGTGTGTGAAAGGAGCTGCCAATGATATAATTTTCACATTATACATCTCATGTACTATTAATCTTGTCAATAGTCAAAGGAGGTTTTGAAAAATGCATTAGAGCATGGTTAATAATATAGCCAGCCGATGGCTATAAGGAACTGCCATGTCATCTATAGCCATCATCTATATGCACTCATACAATAGTGTGGGCTATAAGGTTGGCTATTTCCCGCAAAAAATAATATAGAAGGTTGGCTATTGTATTAGTACATTTTCCCATCTCCTCTCTATCTCTTCCTTCATAATTATTGTATTTACTTAGGAATGCGTATATAGCTAGGCTCTTGCATGAGAGCTCACTCCCCTTACTTTTTCAGATCTCTCTCCTTCACATAGGCAAAAGTGCCATGTAAGTTGGATCTTAGTAGTAGAATGGCTAATGGGTTGGCTCTAAGAATTTAATATTTGCATGAGGAAGGTATATGATTGGAAGAGAGTTGCATGCATACTATTTTTTCTTGATCTATGAGCAAGGTATATGATTGGAAGAGACCGCTTCTCTGTCTCCTCTCTTCTCACTCCTCCAAGTAGGATTTTAATGACATGATAAGTCTTATAGCCTGCTGACTAGGCCTTATTAGGCTTGCTCTTAGGCCCTATATAAATGGAAGGAGGGAGTACTATGAGTAGTGCATACTATACTACAGATGTTGTCAGTACTCCAATAGTACTATTGGACAGGGAGCTTAAAAAAGTTACTATTGGACTGGCTATACGTGGCGAAATCCTAGTAGGAAGAGCATGCGCGAGAACAAGCACATTCACGTGGTTGAAAACAAATCTGAAACCATCTCTGTTTGAATACAAATCTAGGAGTACGTACGAATCTAACAATATTGATTGTGCGTTGTTGAATGTTGATACTTTTTTCAATAAGTTTGATAAAAGTAGAGATACTTTGACTGCACATAAAACTTATATGTAAACTACTCCCTCTGTTCCTAAATATAAGTCTTTTTAGATATTGCAATAAGAGACTACATACGGAGCAAAATGAGTGAACCTACACTCTAAACTATGTCTATATACATCCGTATGTAGTCCCTAGTGAAATCTCTAGAAAGACTTATATTTTGGAATGGAGGGAGTATATTGTATGTTCAAAAGAGAAACGAACATTGAATACCCTTTATATATGATTAGCGAATGCTATGATCAGCGGTTCAAAATTTTGAATCCGCCTTAGGTATCACACATGCACCCACTCGTTTTCTCTCGATTTCATCTCAGGGTCCGGAGATCGATTGAAAGAGGACTAGGGTGGGTACAATACGTTCGTAGTTCTTATGAATGTACAATATACTCCCTCTGATCCCCACAGACCCCCCCCCCCCGTGGGTCATTTCTATCACAGAGACATACCAAACCTTTATCTCCTTGCATGAAACACAATTGATCTCTCAACATCAATCGATCTCGTCAAGATATGTCGGGGCAAGAACCGAATGGGAAGTCAAAACTAAGACGGAAAGCGAGAAGTAGTGGAGGCAAAGTGAAACTTTAAACGAACCTTTGTTTGTATGCATGTCGGACAAATTACAACATTTGAAATACAAGCATAGTCTAGGCCCACATGCAAATGATACTGGGCGGAACGTTCAAATGATGCATGCGGGAGGATGGACTCGACCGGAGGGCGGCTTGATCGATGAAGTAGAGGGTTGGAGAGGAATGAGAAATAAGCAATGTCGCATGATTATACTTGAACGGCTGAAATGAACAATAAGTTGTCTAGTTTTCCCTTCCGTCTTGGTCACGGAGTTTATTTACTCTGCATATTAGGTTTGACTGAAGTCAAACTTCATAAAATTTGAGCAAGTTTATAGAAAACTAGCAAGATGCCCGTGCGTAGCACGGAACATCAAGATCTTGTGGGAGAAAAGGATGAACGAGGGAAGGCCTTATCTACAAATGTGGAGAGGAGTGCGGGTAAATTGTCATAGTTTCCTTCCTATCCGTTAGATATAGATCGGACGGCCTATATTGCAGGATGGCAGGCACACCATCATCACCAACTCTGCTTTTTATGTACACTAGCAATATGCACATGCGTTGCACAGAACATCAAGATGCATTTGTATGAGTAGTTTATCTTCTGGAAGAAAAGGATGAATGAGGGAAGGCCTTATTTGCAAATGTGGAGAGGGGTGTGGGTATCTTTTTGCAAAATTGCCATATTTTCCTTCCTATCCGTCTGATATAAATCGGACGGACTCTTATAAAAACCAGAGTTGGTGATGATGGTGTGCCTGCCATCCTGCAATATAGGTCGTCCAATTTATATCTGACGGATAGGAAGGAAACTACGGCAATTTTGCAAAAAGGTACGCACACACCTCTCCATAATTTCAAATAAGGCCTTCCCTCGTTCATCCTTTTCTCTCACAAATAAACTAGTCATACAAATGCATCTTGATGTTACGTGCAACGCACGAGCATCTTGCTAGTAAGAGTAGAAATATGAACATTTACAATAGCAAATATATATTATGTGAAAGTATATTCAATAATGAGTCTAATGGTATTGATTTGTTATTGTATATGTTATTATTTCTGTCTATGAACTTTGTCAAAGTTTACAAAGTTTGACTTTGAGCAAAGCTAAAATGCGGAGTAAATAAAAACAGAGGGAGTACGCAGGGACTAGTATAGTTACTACTACCGGAACATGGTAAGTTGGACCCCTAAATGCAGGCACGGACCGGGCACACCTCAATTATTCTTTCAAACAGTCGGACACCTACATTTAGCACACCATCCGGCTACTTAATCAAGTGTTAACCTTCAGTACTTGAAATGGAAAAGGGTGGTACCGTACCCAAAAGCAACACAGTTGGGGCTAGGGTAACAACTTGGTACTGTACCACATTTGAACGAGGGCACAAAAACCACCTGTTCTGCGCCTAATGCACAACGCGGAGCATTGACGCTCTAATATGGCCGGTAAAACATGGAAACCAACATGTGGGGCACACCTGTCGGGACGACATGGCGCAGACTATTCCAATGGACGATCTGGCCCACGACCACCTTGCCACCGACAACCGTTCATGTGGGTCATGGGGGCCAGCAATGTGGCGCAGCACCAGCACCGCCTCTGGACAGGGCGACTGCGTTGAGTGACATGCTCATCATCGCTGGACACGGTCAGTTTCAATGTGCCGAGGGTGGCGTTAGCGCTGTGGCACGACCGGCAGATCAACACCCGACTCGTCGAGGATGCACGGGGCACCGAAGTGCGCGCGCACCGCGACGCATCCGCGGAGTGGTGTAGCACATCCAACTGCATCCCCAGGACCTGAGACCATGCCGGGTCATCTTGGTTTTTCAATGACATGTGGGGTCGCATGTGAGCAAAGGGCATCTCCAACACTGCCACGACCGCAGCTGACTACCATGGCACACCAAAAACCCTCGTCCCTGACGTCGTCGCGTGGTGCGTTCCCAGCCAGCACCTGCTGCCCGCATTCATGCCGTCCGTCCGTATCCCGTCGTTAAGAGGCTCAGTGCCCGAGGAACCAACTCCGGCGACTTAATGACGCGCCCAAACACTTTGGCCTCACCGGAATGCGCTACTTAAAGCGGCAATGCCCAGCTAACCTCCACGCCATAGCGCATCATCCTGCTACCTGGCGCCACATCCGCCATGACCGCGAGCGTGAACGCTCTATGGGATAGCTTTGTATTCAGGGACGAAGCTCGAGGTCACCACCCTCGCTCAAGTCGACGCTTGCGACGCAATACCGGCGTAGCCGGACGCGGACGCGACCGCACAAGCGGTGGCCACGATGGCAGCCGATGACGGGAGCACAGTCAGCCATGCATCATACATGCTGCCGTCCAACATCCAGTATCGCCGAGGTCGGGGACTCACCCGAGGATGAGTAGGGCATGGGAGGCGGCAGGGCTTTGTGTGCCAACTGGCCGGTCCATCTCCCGTGTTCTACTCTTCCTCGCCGGAGACCGCACCTTCGTCTTGAACCCTACCCCTGTAAAGGGGATTGCAGATGGAGGACGTCGGTCGCTGCCATAGAATAGGTTTAGGGTCAGGTTTCTTTTATGTTTCTGTCCTATAAAAGTTCAAAATGTAGTGAAAATCTGCCGTGTTTGCATTAATCTCGGTCGGTGTATATGAACTTTCACAACAATATAGTATATTGTAGGAGTACTAGCAAGATGCCCGTGCGTTGCACGGAACATCAAGATCTTTTTTTTTGACTGTGAACTGTGGGGAAAACCCCCACAGCATATCAAAACTTTATTATTAAAGCCAGACAATAGTTACAACAACATGATTACAAGAGGTAACCGAAAGGAGAGGAGAAAAACAAAATAAAAAAAAGAAAAGGCTAAGACTTAAGGTGGCAAGAAAGAAATCCACTTGAGTAACTCATCCTTGTATCCCGATTTGATTCGATGCTGCATCAGAGTAATATCATGCCTGAAAGCTCCTCTCCATTTGTTGAAACTTGCCCTCTCACCTCTGAACACTTGAACATCTACATCTTGTGGGAGAAAAGGATGAACAAGGGAAGGCCTTATCTGCAAATGTGGAGAGGAGTGCGGGTAAATTGTCATAGTTTTCTTCCTATCCATTAGATATAGATCGGATGACCTATATTGCAGGACGGCAGGCACATCATCATCACCAACTCTTCTTTTTATATATTACTAGCAAGAGGCCCATGTGTTGCACGGAACAGCAAGATGCATTTGTGCATGAGTAGTTTATCTTGTGGGAGAAAAGGATGAACGAGGGAACACCTTATTTGCAAATGTGGAGAGGGGTGTGGGTATCTTCCTGCAAAATTGCAATAGTTTCCTTCCTATCTGTCAGATATAAATTGGACAGCCTATATTGCAGGATGGCAGGCACACCATCATCACCAACTCTATTTTTTATAAGAGTAGAGATTGAACCGAGACAAAGCTAACATGCAAAGTAAATAAACACATAGGGTCTACATACACAATTTATCTTAGGCACTCCAAAAGTACGTCCACTACACATTCATGCATTTCACATCTTTCTACATCTACGGGAACCTACAAAAGGGTGAACATAAATTGCCTCTCTCTCTCCTCCCTGATTTTCATGGTGGTGAGCCCCTCCCCCCCCCCCAATCTACAATCATTAGCTCACACGTTTCCATTATGTTAATAACGTAACTGGGATTACGTAGGTGTAGCATTACTCATCCAAAAAAAACCAACTAAGCCAACCTCCCAGCATATCGCGTGGGAAAAGATCCGGCCGCGCCGTTTTAGTCAGGATTACCAATCACTAGTAGTAGTATCGATGGATCGCGCGAAGCACCAAGTTTTTTTTTGAGGGGGCGAAGCACCTAGTTTAAAATTAAAAAAGGGGGTACACTCACATCACCCCTGTCATATTCGCATTGCACCCTAAACACGTTCGGTACTGCACACGGTTCACGCAAACAGAACGCCCTTCGGCTTGCCTCTTCACTGACACGTGGGAGTGCACTTGGAGAAACCGACCATGCGCCAAACTCCCCCCGCCCACCGCGCGAAAATCCCCCCAAATCCCAAATTCAATCGCCCTTCGGCCAACTAGCCAATAATATTCCCCAAACCCCCTCCCCCCATCCCCTTCCACTCCATTCGCACCGCCAAAGCCGCCCTCCCCTCGCGCCGATACGTCGGCGCCGCGGTTTGTCGAGGGGTTGCACGGCGATCCGCGGTTTGTAGAGTGCCGTCCTCGAGCCGCGCCGCTACCTCTGCCAACATTCTTGTAGAGGAGCACGGCAGTCAGCGCCGCCACTGCTAGCGATGTTCGTCTGGAGACATATGGCGGTCAGCTTCTCCCACGGTAAGTGCATTCTATACTGAGGCCCCGTGCATGTTGGTGTAGCGCTGAATGTTAGCTGATAGACGCTGTTAATCTCATGGTTTGCCGAAGTAGTTTACGGTCAATATGCGCTTCTTAAGAAGCTTCATTGCCATGTTCTGCAATCAATCTACTTAGCTGAGATGGCATGCCAAGCCCGATTAGTTGCTAAAATATCTTGCCATATATTTCTTGTCGCGTAGATTGCCATGGTCTATGAGTCAATCTATTAGGTGCAATAGCTCTACACCGTTTTATACTCGATCTTTGTTCGATGGCTGTGTGCTCCGCCTCATTGACTGCTAAACACCCTGCCATAATTTAGCACTCAAATCTGTTTGCTGAATTAGCTTTAAATATATTTCGTTACTTAGATATGCTCGTCCAAATATCTTGGCATAGCTTTAGACATTGACCTAGATATTTTTTTCAGGACTTCATGAAAAAGCAATATAGATGGACAAGACTTGGATAACTTCTGCTCGAAGAACTAATTTGTATGTCTGGTAGAAGAACTAATTTGTATGTCTAATAGTTGGACAAGACTTGGATAACTTCTGCATGAAGATTCTCCGCTGCATATGTCGAGGGGGTTGAAAACTTCATGAACTTTATCAGAGTTGAGTACGATGGTCCGAAATCAGATGTGCTCTGCCCGTTTAGCAGTTATATGAATTCAGTTACAAGACCCCGGTCAACTGTGCAAAATCGTCTACACTTGTATGGGATGTCGGTCACATATACTAGGTGGGTTCATCATGTTGAAGCTATGAACGTCAATGTTACTGACTACGTGGAAGCAGTAGATCACCATCTTGATCTGCCTGATGCTCATGTGGAAGAGGAGGAGCAGGTGGTGGTGGCGGAGCGAGTGAGTTTGACCAACATGGAAACAATGCTACGAAATGCTTGTGCATTTCGTGAACTTTCACCCGTAGAAGAAAAACGATGGGCCCACATGTTGGAACAATGCAACATGGCTGTCACCCCAGGAAATAAGTTGACAGTATTCTCCTGTATGGTCACCTTTCTTCAGGTGAAGACATTTGAGTGGATGACCAACAAATCATTCGATGTGATGTTGGATGCTTTCTCAAAGCTTTCCCAGATATGTCTGAGCTGCCACACACCTATAGTAAAATGAAGAATTTCCTTCATGCAGTTGGAATTGGATATGATATGATCCATGTTTGTAAGAATAATTGTGTTATGTTCCAGAAGGATTATGCCAACTTAAGTGAATGCCCGAAATGCAAATCATCAAGATGGAAAGATGGCGATGTTGTGAAGAGGATTCCTCATAATGTTCTGAGACATTTTCCAATTACACCAAGATTGCAGAGGTTGTTTCATGATGCTGAAACAAGAGAGGATGTACTGTGGCATTCTAGGAACCAGGAGTATAGAGATCAGAATGTAATGAGCCATCCGTCACATGGTAGTGAGTTGAAAAGCTTCAATCAGAACACAAAAAGTTTGCTACTAACCCGAGAAACATTAGACTTGGCTTAGCTTCAAATGGATTTAACCCATTTGGCCACCAGAGCGCCACATATAGCATGTGGCCAGTGCTTGTTATCCCTTACAACATACCTCCAAATGTCTGCACCAAAGAATCAAACTACATGATGACCTTGCTCATCCCAGGTCCAAAAAGTCCTGGAAAGGATTTTGATTTATTCATGGAGCCTCTTGTGGAGGAACTTCAATAGCTATGGAGGGGTGTTCTCACTCGAGACCTATATAGCAGCCCACCAGCTGATTTCTTTTTGCGTGCTGTTACAATTTGGTGCATCCATGATTATTTGGCTTTCAACACTATGTCAGGGCGAATGACACATGGTTACAATGCATGTGTTCGCTGTGATAGGAATCCCTGTCATACGCAATACTTAGCAAGATCTATTACATTGAACACCTCCATTTCCTTGCCGAGGACAAGCCGCGTCCTACAAAATACCAAAGATATGTGTTCAATGCAAACCATGAAAACTATGATGCACCAAAGAGGCTCACCGCCGATGAGTTGCAACTGGAATTAGATAAGGTTAGGCATATTACACCAGGAAACCATCCTGGTAATGGTAGCAGGAAAAGGAAGCATGGCAGGGAAGAAGAGAAATTATTGTTTACCCGCAAGTCCACTTTGTGGGACTTGGATTATTGGAAAGATTTGGATCTGCGGCATAATCTTGATGTGATGCACATCGAGAAAAATATATGTGACAACATTAGTGGCACACTTCTTAATACTGAAGGCAAGACGAAAGATACCTTAAAATTTAGGATTGATTTGACACACCTGGGTATCAGACAGGATTTGCAGGTGGAAGATGAAGGTAAACTATGGGATATGGCACCAGATGTGTACGTCTTGGACAAGGTAAAAAGATAAGAATTCTGCGAGGTCCTGTCACGTGTGAGATTCCCACACGGATTTGCTTCCAACCCTGAAAGGAGAGTCAGTGCAGATGTAAACAAGGTAAAAGGGTTGAAACTCATGACTGCCATGTCCTACTTCAAAGGGTTTTACTTGTTATCCTTAGAGGATTGGGCCGCCCTGACTTATACAGAGCAGTTGCAGAGTTGGGACAATTCTTCAAGGAACTCTACAGTTGAAATATCAAGGTCGATACTTTGGAGCGTCTTAGAGACAAGATACAAACTATCCTATGCGACCTTGAGAATATATATCCTCCAGCCTTCTTTGATGTGGTGGTGCATTTGGTTGTTCATCTACCTGCTGAGGCACAACTTAGAGGTCTAGTACAGTATGGTTGGATGTACCCTATTGAAAGGCGGCTAGGCACTTTCAATGGCTATCTTAGGAAAAGAGCTAAACCCGAGGGTTCCACTGCAGAGGCCTACATTGCTACAGAAGCATTGGCATTCTGCTCAAAATACATTGAAATAGTTGATCAGCTTAGTAAAGAGGTGGGTGAAGACAATCTCGGGCTCAATGTTTTCGATTATTCTGTTCGAGTTACAGGGAAGAGTCGACAAGAGGACAAACCTAAATATTTGGACAAAATGGTTTGGTATGTGTTGAATAACTGTCCTGAGATACTACCTTATATCAAGTAAGTGCCAAGTACTACAGCTTATACATCATAATCTACTAAACTTGTAGCACATTCTTATATATTTAGATGTTTGACGCCATCACTATGTTGTGCAGCATCTACGAAAAGGAGTTATTGCTGCAAAATCCAAGAAACATTGACAACCTGGTTATGGCAGGATTTGCGAAATGGTTCAAGAGCCATGCAAGCTTTTGAATTGCACTGTCAGTTTTTTAATATATTGAGTACATAAGATGACAGCTTGTCTATTTTCTAACCATAGGTTAAGAAGATGCAGGAGGATGGGCAGGCAGTTGATGATGCCCTTTATGCACTAGCAACTGGTCCTGATACTCGGGTAAGACATTATGAATCTTGTGTTGTTGGAGATGTGCGCTACAACACCCTTGCACGCGACGAAGGCAGGAAGACACAAAACACTGCCATCATGAGCACGAATACGTACGAGAGAGAGACAACTGAAATGTATGCTAACATAACAGACATTGTTTAGTTGCAGTATATCTCCAGTGTCGAGGATCATCGGTGTGTGGTTCTGTTGTGCTGTCGTTCGTATAACCTGTTTTCCAGGATCTCAAAACCCAGAGCTGATGATTATTTCAAATCCATCAATGTCAAGGCGGCATACCAGACCAACGAGCCTTTTATTTTGGAAAATCAAGCAACACAAATATTTTTCTGGGAAGACACATTTGCATGTAGCGATGACTGGAGAGTATTGCAAACGTTTGAGAAGAGGAATTCATTTAATGAAGTTGCACAACAAGATGATGCTTACACTGCTCCTGATGTACAAGATTCCACAAATATTCGTAATATCTTTGAGAACCATCATGTCAATGACGCTGGCAAAAGTATTTCCTGTCGTGCTGTGGACATACAAGAGTTGATCAAGAAGAAGCCAGCGTTTGAGGATATTGAGGATGAAGAAGATGATGACACTCTGGGAATTATGACTCAGACTGATAGACATGGCAGATGTTGACAATGCTTCGGATGATGGTTAGATTGCTTTTGTCGTATTTTCCTGTCAGAAGATGTTTTTTATCTACTATGTGAAATTGTGTTTGCTATGACAACTAAAACCTGATGAAGGTGTTGTTTAGTATTTTTGCTGTGAGAACATCACTTGTTATGTATGTTCAATTGTGTTTGGTGATTGTATGACGAATAAAACATGATGACATTGTTGTTTATTTGTACTCATATTTGGCTGTGAAACTTGAATTTGATGACATAGTTTGCTGTTGGACTGCAATTTGCTCGACGTCTTCGAATGGGAACAAAGCTGACCCGACAGGGCCTCTGCTAATTTATTTATTTATTACCAAAAGGGCCTATGCTATTTATTTATTTATTTATGAGCAAAAGGGGATACCCCTGATTTCTGTTAATAGAAATCATTAGATGTTCACAACACTAAGCCCAGCCTGCTACACAAGTTTCATTCATTACTAGTTTCAGCAAAGTGCTCATGTCATAGCCACTAAATACATCACGAGTGCTACATACACTACAAATAAAGAGACAAACATCCTACAGAGCACATTGATTTTGCCCATTATCTTCACAAGATCTTTCATCTCCTCATTGCTGTCAAGGACGTTCAGTAGCTGTTGCTTGGCCATGATCAGAGGAATTGCATCTTTAACCTTTTGCTCTGCATCTTCCTCTTCAACCGTTCCTTTAGTTACTTGTCCAACACCCCAACCTGCTGGTATTGGGATTCCTCGGCTAACCAAATAATCAGCGTAGTTGCATTCCCCCACATCAGCAACTTCCCACAAATACAAATCACACGAATCTTCCCTTTTCTACATGAATCAAATTCGAATATCATCAACCAAACTATTAAAAAAATCAACAACTGAAAGCAGCAGAACAACACTTAAACATATTATTACCCCATGATTCTGGTATTTTTAGAAGACTCGGCCAGGGTTGAGAATTGTGGATGAGATGCGACGGATGACTCTGCGTGATTTGCAGCAGTGGCGCCACACCAACGGCGACCGGTTGCGATGAGCAACCGGCTGCGGTGTGTGTGCCAGCGGGGGTGTGATGAGACCCACAGGCGATGGTATGGGTGGCGACTTGGCGCATATCTGGTTGTTCCCTGCTGAAGAGAAGGTGGACGAGTAGCCAGCGGACATGGTTGCTGCGGCCAGAGATGCTGATGCTAGGCAGAGTAAGTAGAGAAGAGCAGAAGTGAATGTTGGATATGTCAGTTTCATTACTTGTAGAGTAGCATAGCACCATATATAGTCATAGTCTAGGTTTGGATTCGAACCAGCAACAGGAGCACGTCTCTCTTTTCTAAAACTCGGCAACGTCCCTTTACTGGTGCACTAGCTTGTTCTGTATGCCTTCTCAAGTCTTTCATTTTCTTCTTTTTTTGCAAGGAAGGAAGGAGGAAAAAAATTGAGAGTTCCTGGGACTCGAACCCAAGACCTCTGGGTTGAAAACCAAGGTGCTAGTCACTTATGTGGCGAATGTTTCCTGGGAGGAGGAAGGCAGGCGAACGCATTTTCCTCATAGTTTTACTTGCGACGCAAGATCGAATGGTCGCAGTTTCAGGAATGTTATCAGGCAAACGAGCCTAGTTTTTCTTTTCTTCCTATATATAAAAAGTATGCTACTTGGTGTCAGCTTAGTCAACAAACGATTGTGCCAACCTTGACTGTTGGATTGACATTCAACGTCTATCGTGTTTCTTCTATCTCTTCTTCCTCCAGCCGCCAAAGCCAAATGAGCGCTAGAGGGACCGCCTACTCCTGCCTCCCACGGCTGGCTATGCTACCGCGCATGCATCGTGGCCACATCGCACCCTAAAACTTTGTGCATCTTCCCAGGCTCCTGTTCGTTCCCGTCCGAGGCTGCACCATCGTCCTCCGCCTTAGTTCGCTCGCCGCGGCACTGCACTCCGGTGTTGTCAACACGGTCAACAACAGAGAGGAATTAGGAGATGATTGTACATGGTGAGGATGACAGTAGGGACCCAGCAGCATGCACAGTAATTTTGTTTTTTCGGGACGGAGAAGGGTATCTATCGGATGTGGGGCTCCGGCAAACCCTTAAGGTTCGAACACTGGGGTACGCGTGAAGTCTTCCCCTCCTACTGATCTACGCTCTAGCTCACTAAGATCTTGCGGACGAACTCAATGAACTCACAACACAGAAAGACACGGGGTTTATACTGGTTCGGGCCACCATTATGGTGTAATACCCTACTCTAGTGTGGTGGTGGATTGCCGCTTGGGCTGATGATTAACAATACAAGGGGAGGACAACCTCCTGAGGTTGAGGTGTTCTTGCGCGTTTGAGCTTGTGGTGTGTCTCTCGATCTCTGATGATCTCCTCTAGCTAAGATGAGGTGATCCCCCCATCCACTGTGGTGGCTAGTCCTATTTATAGAGGCCCTGGTCCTCTTCCCAAATATCGAGCGGGAAGGGAGCCAACAATGGCGGGCTAATTTGAAGGGGGACAACTAGTACAAGCTATCCTGACAAAAGTAGTATTCGCCTGCACAAAGCTCTGGTGGAAACGCAGCTTTGGGCTCCACGATGACCTCCGTCTTGCAGTCTGTGGTCTTGGTCTTGCTCCACCGGAATGGCAACCTTTGCCTAATGCATCGATACTCCACGGCTGCGCTTGCCCCCTTTGCACCAAAGAGGAAACAAGGATGCTGCACGCGTTGGTGCCCGCCTGGTGCCGATCGTCATGGCTCACGTCACGAGAGCCTCGTGAAGTTTGCCTTGCCTTGATATCTCCACTCCTTGTGAGCCTGCCTAGCTAGGCCACTCTAGAGGAGGTCTTGCGTCGTCTGCCTTGCAAGGCTTGGCCCCTCGCGAGGGTCTTGGATGCTTTGTTGGTGAAGATGGGCTTTACGGCCTGCTGGCTCAGCCACGCCACGGGCCGTAGGCAGGCAAGTCTGGGGACCCCCGTTCCTAGAACGCCGACAGTAGCCCTCAGGCCCAAGGTGCGCGCGGGGTTGGCTTCGCGGCGAAGCCGAGTGTCAAGCTCGAAGCACCGTGGGCCCCAAAAGCCCGCGACCTCGGTTGACGCATGGCGATTGATTGGACGTGGGCGTCTCCGCTTCCCCATGTTGCCTTTGAATCCGCCTAGCTATGCGGCCCCGCTTCTTGCACAGTTATTCTTCCCTCTCCGCGCCTGGCTCTTCCAATCTTCCAATCTCCCTGCTTCCTCGACGCCCTGCTCCACCTCCTCAATCTGACCAGCGCTCCGCCCGCTTCACCGTCATGGCGCCAAAGCAAGCCGACAAGGGGAAGAAACCTGCCCTCGCCAACTACGCCCCCATCCGTCGAGCCGACGCTCGGCCGGCCTAGGGTCCCCAACGACGAGGCCATGGGAAGGTGCTCCCCATGCTCGCCTTCGGCTACAACGAGTGGGGAGAGACGCTGGCCTAGCCTGCGTCTCTCCCCAGCATGGCCCGGGCAGTCACCGAGGTTCCGATCTTCATTGTAGCCCTCTGGGCTGGCCTGCTTCCTCCCTTCTCCGCCTTCTTCAACATGGTGCTCGAGCACTATCAGACCCACATGCTCCATCTCGACCCTCAATCTGTGACCCTTCTTGCTATCTTCGCCTTCGTGTGTGAGGCCATGGTGGGCATTTCCCCCTCCGTGGCGCTCCTCCGCCACTTCTTCTTGCTGCATCTCACCGGTGCCCAGCAGAGCTCAGGGTGTGTGGGCTTCCAGGCCGTGGCTGCGACAGCAGGCATGGGGATCGACTTCGAGCTCCCTTCATCTGTGAGCGAGTTCCGCACGCGATGGGTGTTTGTTGATGCCGGTGTGCTCAACCCTCTGCTCCAAGCTCCGACGGGGCCTGCCATTCCAAACTCTGGTTGGGGCCATAAGAAGCTCACGAGCCCCTGCCTTGCCCCCGTCTAGGCTGGACTACGGTGGTTGAAGGACCTTAGTGTGACCGCGCCCATGGTGGTGAGGGAGTTCATCGGGCGTCGAGTTGCTTCGCTTCAGCGCCATTCTCGCTCGATGTGGGGCTTGCTCAGCAGTCAGGACAACATGAGGGTTCAGGAGGAGGGGCTCCCTCTCGCTGTGCGGCAAATGGTGCTCACGGTCCTATCTGGTGTCCCTCTGCCGGACAAGATGCCCAAGAAAAGCTGCATGTTGTACCGCTGCGAGAACAAGGTCACCTTTGCCGCGAACATGTATTCCTTTGATGAGTGGGGGCTGCGCCCAATTGGCTTGGTGGGGCCCCACGAGAATCCCGTCATCGTGGTCCATTCTTCGCCGCTGGTGCCGAGCTCGCCCCAGGTGACGGTGCGGGGGAGCGAGTGGCGATGGGTGCCGGTTGCCCTGATGTTGAGGAGCACATGCCGAGCGGTGATCCGGGAGCGTCGTCCTCGGGAGGTTCCGAAGCCCCTCCTGATGAAGCCATGTACCTAGGGTAGGGGCACGGACCTGTCCAAGGAGCCCTACCCTAGGACATCCCTAGGAGAAGTCACCTTTCAATCGACTTGAAGGTATCCCACTCGACGGGTTCATCACACTCGACCAAGAAGCTATCACTCGACCATGAAGCCAACCACTCGACCGCCAGGAGACCTAAAGTCACTCCGCAGGCAAACGGCCAGCTATCAAGTAGTCTTTATGGTCATTATAGCACTTTATTAGGGGCGTTACCAGTAACTCCCAACCTTAAATGTACCTTAAACCCTGCATTACTGAGGGCAGGAGGGGGCCGGCGAACTCTATATAAGCCACCCCCCTCCTCAGTATGAAGGGTTCGCACCCCTATTATTCACACGCCAGTAATCCAGTCGACCGCCTCCGGGCACCGAGACGTAGGGCTGTTACTTCCTCCGCGAAGGGCCTGAACAACGACAGTTGGCGCCCACCGTGGGGCAGGAATCTTAGCGCCTGATTGGAGAAGTTGCGATTTTTCCGATCCCTTTGATCATGGTTTCGTGCGGAGTTTTGGTGGAGGGCCGCGAGATCCGCCTCGGCGCGCTCACGTTCATCGCCGACGACTCCGCCTGGCTTCAGAAGGTGCCACTCGACATCGACGCGCTCCCCGTCCGCGGTGCAATGCATTTCCGCGCATGCGTTCGTGGCATCCTCCTGCGGCAGCCGTCGACCCAGTATTGGTCGGCCCCCGTATCGTCTCCCCACTTTGTCTCCCACCGGCACAAGCGCTTCGGTCGGTCGAGACTTCAGAGGTGGGTGAGGCATGCCGTGGCTCGCCAGTCGGCCGCCCCGCAAGTCACGGCAATCGAGCCCGACGAATCCCTCTGCGGCCTACTCGACCTGTCGACTGGCTCCGCGGAGACCGCATCCGAGTGCGACACCAGCGACCCAGTGGCTGAGATCCTGGCGGTCGATGGAATGCACAGTCCTCCCGGTTTCCCTCGCACTGATGGAGGCGCGGGTGGGGGCGACCCGTCGCATCCCCACGATGAGTATCTCCCCGAACCTCTCACGTCATTATAGCGAGAGGAGCTTCGCCGCCGGAACACGGACGCACTCTGCACTCCTATCATCGGAGAGTCCCCCGAGGCCTGGGCCTTAGAGGACGCGCGCTTGGCTAATTTGGCCGAGCGCACTCGACTGGAGAATCTCCAGCGAGCACTCGACGAGCAAGCGCGTCAGTGGGCTCCTGAGTCTAGTCGACGCCAGCTCTTCCCGCCGACGCAGGTATACCGAACCCCAGTTCAGAATTTGGCCGCCGCGGCCCGTATAGCAGAATCGATTCAGCCCTCCCAGTCGGAGGCTGGCAGGGGCTTGTTATAGATCAGAGCGTTGCTCTGGGCGGCGGGAAACCAGAATTCCGCTGTTTCTCAGTCGCGGAATAGGATCCACAGTCGATCCATTGCAACAGATACAGTCCAGTCGGCTCACAGCCCGCGGTCGCCCTCGAGGTGTGAGGGACATGGTGACCGGCATGATCAGTACAGAAGGAATGAGCAGCATGATCACCGATCCGATCGGGATGATCGACGTCGAGTGCCAACCCCTCCCCCGAGGAGTGGGTCATATGCGCCTCGACATCGAGATGACAGGCGCCCTCATAGCGTTGGGCAGAGGATTCCCGTCGACCCCAGGGACCCAGGCTTTGAAGCGAGATCTGTCCTCGTTCAAGGCTTGGTTGACAAGAACAGGTCTCATCGGGAAGGCCAGAACAGAGATGCGCCCGCCAGCAGCAGAATACGTGTTTCAGGGCCAGAGTCTTTCAGTCGAGCCATCAGGGCCGTGGTGATTCCTCCCAACTTTCGGTTGGCGACTGGAGTCGCAAGTTCACCGGTGAGTGTAAGCCCGACACTTGGCTCGAAGATTACCGAGTGGCTGTACAGATTGGCGGTGGCAATGATGAGGTGGCTATGAAGCATTTGCCTCTCCTATTAGAGGGCTCGGCCAGAGCGTGGCTGAATCAGTTAGCACACAGCAGCATCTACACCTGGGAGGATCTCTCTCGAGTGTTTGTCACAACCTTTGAGGGAACATGCAAGCAACCCGCGGGCCTTACAGAATTGCGGTCTTGCGTGCAGAAGCCGAGTGAAACTCTGAGGGCTTACATCCAGAGGTGGATCACTTTGCATCACACAGTTGAGAACATACCGGATCACCAAGCAGTTTGTGCCTTTAAAGAAGGCGTCAAGAACAGAGAGTTGAACCTGAAGTTCGGTCGGACCGGAGAAATGTCCCTGAATCGGATGATGGAAATTGCCACCAAATACGCTAACGGAGAAGATGAAGACCGACTCCGGAGTGGCAAGCAGAAAGCAGTCGCCCAGGAAACCGGAGGCAATTCCAGTCGGAAGCAGAAGCGGAAGGCCGAGCCAGCCGCCCCTGGGGAGGCCCTGGCCGCAACCCAGGGAAATTTCAAGGGAAAACCCAAAGGCCCCTGGAAGCCCAAGAAAGTCAAGGATCAAGATGGAAATGATGTTTTGGATCTGCCATGTCACATCCACACCAAGAAAGACGAGGAGGGTAATTTTATTTACCCAAAGCATACCACTCGACAGTGTCGGCTCCTGATCCAGCAGTTTCAGGGCAAACAATCCAAAGATAAGGAAAAAGAGTCGGACAGAGTTGAGGACAAGGAAGATAGTGACGATGGATACCCCCATATCAATTCCACCCTGATGATTTTTGCTGATGTCGAAAGCAAAAGTCGACTGAAAGTCATTAACCGTGAGGTGAATATGGTTGCTTCGACAACACCCAGTTATCTAAAGTGGTCTCAGACTGCCATCACATTCGACCAGTCTGATCACCCTACGCACATTGCCACCCCTGGGAGGCAAGCTTTGGTGGTCGACCCAGTTGTCGAAGGAACTCGACTGACCAAAGTCCTGATGGATGGTGGCAGTGGCCAGAACATATTGTATGCTGAAACTTTGAAAGGAATGGGCATTCCGATGTCCAGACTCAGTACCAGTAACATGAGCTTCCACGGAGTCATCCCTGGGAAGAAAGCCCAATCACTTGGCCAGATTGCTCTTGATGTGGCTTTCGGTGATTCAAAGAATTACCGCAAGGAAAAGTTGACATTCGAGGTTGTGGACTTCCAAAGTGCTTATCATGCCATTTTGGGCAGGCCAGCTTATGCACGCTTCATGGCCCGACCATGTTACGTGTATCTCAAACTGAAGATGCCTGGCCCCAAAGGTGTGATCACTGTTACGGGCAATCGGAAGAAGGCGGAAGAGTGTTTTCAGAAAGGCTCAAAGATTGCAGATGCTCAGATGGCAGTGGTCGAGCTGCAAGAGTACCAAAAGACTGCCGATCCGAGTGAATTACTACGAGCCAAGAAGCCTACTTCGGAATCAGCTTTTCAGTCGTCTGGTGAAACAAAAACAGTCCACATTCACCCGACCGACCGCGACGCTGCTCCGACTCACATCTTGACGATGCTCGACTCCAAATAGGAAGAAGCGCTCATCCAGTTCCTCCGCGAGAACTGGGACGTCTTCGCATGGAAGCCTTCTGACATGCCTAGAGTTCCCAGGGGGCTGGCTGAGCACCGTCTACGAGTTGACCCGAAGTTCAAGCCTGTGAAAGAACATCTTCGACGGTCCGCCGTCCAGAAGAGGAAAGCTATTGGCGAGGAGGTGGCTCGGCTCTTAGCAGCGGAGTTCATCCGAGAGATTTACCACTCCGAGTGGCTCGCCATGTCGTCATGGTCCCCAAGAAGGACAAGTCACTTCGCGTGTGCATTGATTTCAAACATATCAATCGGGCCTGCCCAAAAGATCATTTCCCTCTCCCTCGCATCGACCAAATAGTCGACTCGACTGCGGGGTGCGAGAGATTGTCTTTTCTAGATGCCTATTCCGGGTACCATTAGATCCGTCTGTATGGACCCGACGAGATCAAAACAGCTTTCATCACTCCATTCGGATGCTTCTGTTATGTCACCATACCGTTCGGCCTCAAGAACGCCGGAGCCACGTTCATGAGAATGATTCAGAAGTGTTTACTCACTCAAATCAGTAAGAATGTGGAGGCATACATGGATGATATAGTGGTCAAGTCACGCGAAGGTTCCGACCTGCGGACTGACCTTGCTGAAACCTTTGCCAACCTCAGGAGGTATGATATCAAGCTCAATCCATCAAAGTGCACATTCGGAGTTCCAGGTGGAAAGTTACTCGGTTTTCTCGTTTCCGAACGGGGGATCGACGCCAATCCTGAAAAAATTGGTACCATACTCCGGATGAAGCGTCCTGTGCGTGTACACGATGTCCAGAAACTTACAGGTTGCTTGGCCGCTCTAAGTCGATTCATTTCTCGTCTTGGTGAAAAGGCGTTGCCTCTTTACCGACTGATGAAGAAGTCTGACAAGTTCGAGTGGACTCCAGAAGCTGATGCAGCGTTTGCAGAGCTCAAAGCTCTGCTCTCCACCCAGCCGGTGCTTGCTGCCCCAATCAGCAAAGAGCCTCTGCTGCTTTACATTGCAGCCACAGGACAAGTTGTCAGTACAGTACTTACGGGCGAGCGGGAAGAAGAAGGAAAGGCCTTCAGAGTTCAGCGCCTAGTTTATTACGTGTCTGAAGTTTTGACCCCTTCAAAACAAAGATATCCTCACTACCAGAAGCTTGTATATGGGATTTATATGACCACGAAGAAGGTTGCACATTACTTCTCTGACCACTCCATTACAGTCGTCAGCGACGCCCCATTGTCAGAAATCCTGCACAACAGAGATGCAACTCGCCGAGTGGCTAAGTGGGCGATTGAACTCCTTCCCTTAGATATCAGGTTTGAAGCAAAGAAAGCTATCAAGTCCCAAGCAAACGCAGATTTCATCGCCGAGTGGATTGAACAGCAATTTCCAACTCAAGTCCACTCGGAGCACTGGACCATGTTCTTCGATGGATCTAAGATGTTGAATGGTTCCGGTGCTGGGGTAGTATTAGTCTCCCCCCGAGGAGATAAGCTCAGATACGTTCTCCAGATTCACTTCGATTCCTCCAACAATGAAGCAGAATATGAAGCACTTTTGTATGGGTTGCGCATGGCCATTTCACTCGGCGTCCGTCGCATCATGGTCTATGGCGACTCAGATTTGGTGGTTAATCAAGTGATGAAGGAGTGGGACGTCAGAAGTCCGGCAATGACTGGTTATTGCAATGCAATGAGAAAGTTAGAAAAGAAATTCGAGGGGTTAGAACTTCATCACATCCCCCGACTGAAAAATCAGGCAGCTGACGATTTGGCAAAAATAGGCTCCAAGAGAGAAGCCATTCCCAGCAATGTGTTTTTGGAGCACATCCGCTCGCCGTCAGTCCAGGAGGATCCCTTCGCAGAAGAAGCCCTGCAACCAAAAAGTACCACAGATCCAACTGAAGTCGAAATTCCTGCTATGGTCGACCTAGTCATGGAGGTCTTGGCTATCACTCCCGACTGGACGGTACCATACATCGCGTATATCTTGAGGAAAAAACTCCCGGAGGACGAGGAAGAGGCTCGACAGATCGTCCACCGATCCAAGGCCTTCACAGTCATAAAGGGACAGTTGTATAGGGAAAGCGCGACTGGAATCGGTCAGAAATGCATAACACCAGAAGAGGGTCAGATGATCCTTAATGATATCCACTCGGGGACCTGTGGTCACCATGCGTCCTCTCGGACCATTGTGGCTAAAGCATACCAAGCAGGATTTTACTGGCCAAGAGCAAATGAGATGGCAAAAGAGATAGTCGACAAGTGTGGAGGTTGCCAGTTCTACTCCAACATGTCACACAAGCCTGCATCAGCCCTGAAGACCATTCCACTCGTCTGGCCCTTTGTTGTCTGGGGACTAGACATGGTTGGCCCACTAAGAACAGGCAGAAGTAGTTTCACTCATGTGCTTGTGGCAGTCGACAAGTTTACCAAATGGATTGAAGCTAAGCCTATCAAGAATCTTGATGCTTGCACTGCTATCAGTTTTGTCAGAGGGCTAACATTCAGATATGGAGTCCCGCATAGCATCATCACTGACAATGGGTCAAACTTCGATTCGGACAAGTTCAGAGCTTTTTGCGCCTCTCAAGGCACTCGAGTCGACTATGCATCGGTCGCCCATCCCCAGTCGAATGGACAAGCTGAAAGAGCAAATGGTTTGATTCTCAAAGGACTAAAACCTCGACTGATGCGTGATCTCAAGCACACGGCAGGTGCTTGGGTCGACGAGCTTCCGTCAGTTCTGTGGGGATTGAGGACCACCCCGAACCGGTCGACTGGAAGAACTCCACTCTTTCTGGTTTATGGAGCCGAAGCAGTTCTGCCAAGTGATCTTCTTCACAACGCACCCCGAGTCGAACTTTATACCGAAGATGAAGCAGAACAAGCCCGACAAGATGCAGTCGACCTCCTAGAAGAGGATAGAGAGATGGCCATGATCAGATCGACCATTTATCAGCAAGACTTGCGTCGATTCCACGCCAGGAATGTCAAGAGTTGAGCCTTCCAAGAAGGGGATTTGGTCCTCCGAGTGGATCAGCAGAAACCACACAAGCTTGCTCCTACTTGGGAAGCGCCCTTCATCATCACCAGAGTCCTCCACAATGGAGCGTATCACCTCTAAAATGTTGATGGCCAGATCGACGAGCCACGAGCTTGGAATGCGGAACTACTCCGCCCCTTTTACACTTGAGTTCTCCCTTGGACGGGATGTAATAAGAAAAAAAATTCCCGCAATTCATTTTTGTCAAAGACAAGAGTGTCCCAATAATCGCTGTCACTTTTGTTTGCATACGAAACCCCCAGTGGGTGACTTAGCCGCGAATCCGTTTCGCCTAAGTTTGAAAAATCCTACCGAGTGAAGAGCAAACCTCCCACTCGGGGGCTTAGCTGCAGTCCAGTAATCGCCTAAGTTCTCCCACTTAGAGACTTAGCTGCAGTCAGGCACTCGGCTAAGTTTGAAAAAATCCTACCGAGTGGAGAGCAATCCTCCCACTCGGGGGCTTAGCTACAGTCCAGTACTCGCCTAAGTTCTCCCACTTAGAGACTTAGCTGCAGTTAGGCACTCGCCTAAGTTTGAAAAAATCCTACCGAGTGGAGAGCAAACCTCCCACTCGGGAGCTTAGCTGCAGTCCAGTACTCGCCTAAGTTCTCCCACTTAGAGACTTAGCTGCAGTCAGGCACTCGCCTAAGTTT
>NC_041386.1:205027480-205029151 GCF_002162155.2 Triticum dicoccoides | reverse complement strand
GGAGGACGAGGAAGAGGCTCGACAGATCGTCCGCCGATCCAAGGCCTTCACAGTCATAAAGGGACAGTTGTATAGGGAAGGCGCGACTGGAATCGGTCAGAAATGCATAACACCAGAAGAGGGTCAGATGATCCTTAATGATATCCACTCGGGGACCTGTGGTCACCATGCGTCCTCTCGGACCATTGTGGCTAAAGCATACCGAGCAGGATTTTACTGGCCAAGAGCAAATGAGATGGCAAAGGAGATAGTCGACAAGTGTGGAGGTTGCCAGTTCTACACCAACATGTCACACAAGCCTGCATCAGCCCTGAAGACCATTCCACTCGTCTGGCCCTTTGCTGTCTGGGGTCTAGACATGGTTGGCCCACTAAGAACAGGCAGAAGTGGTTTCACTCATGTGCTTGTGGCAGTTGACAAGTTTACCAAATGGATTGAAGCTAAGCCTATCAAGAATCTTGATGCTTGCACTGCTATCAGTTTCGTCAGAGGGCTAACATTTAGATATGGAGTCCCGCATAGCATCATCACTGACAATGGGTCAAACTTCGATTCGGACAAGTTCAGAGCTTTTTGCGCCTCCCAAGGCACTCGAGTCGACTACGCATCGGTCGCCCATCCCCAGTCGAATGGACAAGCTGAAAGAGCAAATGGTCTGATTCTCAAAGGACTAAAGCCTCGACTAATGCGTGATCTCAAGCACGCGGCAGGTGCTTGGGTCGACGAGCTTCCGTCAGTTCTGTGGGGATTGAGGACCACCCCGAACCGGTCGACTGGAAGAACTCCGTTCTTTCTGGTTTACGGAGCCGAAGCCGTCCTGCCGAGTGATCTACTTCACAAAGCCCCCAGAGTCGAGCTTTATAACGAAGATGAAGCAGAGCAAGCCCGGCAAGACACAGTCGACCTCCTAGAGGAGGAGAGGGAAATGGCTATGATCAGATCGACCATCTATCAGCAAGACTTGCGTCGATTCCATGCCAGAAATGTGAAGAGCCGAGCCTTCCAGGAAGGAGATTTGGTCCTCCGAGTGGATCAACAGAAACCACACAAACTTGCTCCTACTTGGGAAGGTCCCTTCATCGTCACCAGAGTCCTCCACAATGGAGCATATCACCTCTACAATGTTGATCACCAGACCGACGAGCCATGAGCTTGGAATGCGGAACTACTCCGCCCCTTTTACACTTGAGTTCTCCCTTGGACGAGATGTAATAAAAAAAATTCCCGCAGTTCATTTTTATCAAAGACAAGAGCGTCTCAATAATTGCTGTCGCTTTTGTTTGCATACGAAGTCCCCCAGTGGGTGACTTAGCCGCGAATCCGTTTCGCCTAAGTTTAAAAAATCCTACCGAGTGGAGAGCAAACCTCCCACTCGGGGGCTTAGCTGCAGTCCAGTACTCGCCTAAGTTCTCCCACTTAGAGACTTAGCTGCAGTCAGGCACTCGCCTAAGTTTGAAAAACTCCTACCGAGTGGGGAGCAACCCTCGCACTCGGGGGCTTAGCTGCAGTCCAGTACTCGCCTAAGTTCTCCCACTTAGAGACTTAGCTGCAGTCAGGCACTCGCCTAAGTTTGAAAAAATCCTACCGAGTGGAGAGCAACCCTCCCACTCGGGGGCTTAGCTGCAGTCCAGTACTCGCCTAAGTTCTCCCACTTAGAGACTGAGCTGCAGT
>NC_041386.1:205018608-205027343 GCF_002162155.2 Triticum dicoccoides | reverse complement strand
CCACTTGGGGGCTTAGCTGTAGTCCAGTACTCGCCTAAGTTCTCCCACTTAGAGACTTAGCTGCAGTCAGGCACTCGCCTAAGTTTGAAAAAATCCTACCGAGTGGAGAGCAAACCTCCCACTCGGGGGCTTAGCTGTAGTCCAGTACTCGCCTAAGTTCTCCCACTTAGAGACTTAGATGCAGTCAGGCACTCGCCTAAGTTTGAAAAAATCCTACCGAGTGGAGAGCAAACCTCCCACTCGGGGGCTTAGCTGCAGCCCAGTGCTCGCCTAAGTGTTTAAAAATCCTACCGAGTGGAGAGCAAACCTCTCACTCGGAGGCTTAGCTGCAGCCCAGTACTCGCCCTAGTACAAGACACAACCTAATCCGCGAGTCGACTGCTACCTTCCCCTTCCGAGCTGCGCCACAAATACAAGGTTATTCCGAGCGAAGATCAAGATCCACTCGACGAATCAAACCATGAAGATATTCAACAAGAAATCAAGATCAGATAAATCCTAAAAGGTCCCAGACCTCAGGCCAAAGTAATCGAGCCCTCAGCTCGACGGATTTTAACGGTTACAAAATCCACTCAGCATTCCGAGGCAATTTTAAAGTGGAGCTTAAATGTTTTTCACTCCTCAGGTGGAGGACTGGAAGGGGCAACGAACTCGTCCAAGTCGATCCCGTCTGCAATACGGGTGGCAGCAGCGATGAAAGTCTCCATCAAATCTTGAAAGTTGTGCTTCCTGGTATTGGCAACTTGGATGGTGGCCAGCTTCTCTTCTCACGCCTCCTTGCAATGGACGCGGACCAGAGACAGAGCCACATCAGCGCCACACCGAGCAGAAGACTTCTTCCACTCCTGCACTCGGTCAGGGATTCCGTTAAGTCGAGTCATCAGAGACTCGAGATCGTTTTGGAGCATAGCCTCTGGCCAAAGTGCCGGGTCGATCCGTGACATGGCAACCTTCAGTCGAGCCAAGTAGTCCACGACGCCATCAATGCGAGATTCCAGTCGGAGCAGATTCATGGCAGCTTCATCTTTCATGGGAGAGTTGATTGGATCCAAACCTGTTTCGATCCGCCCAGTCTCCTCTTCAAAGTTTTGGCAAAGCTCTGCATACACGATCCAAGGATAAGTCAATTTTCATAGACTGAGTCGACACACAAAAAAACCCAGTCGGAACTGAATGTGCACCTTCGAGCTTGATGTACAACTTCTTGGCGAGGCTCCTCAAGTAGCTCTCCAGGTCGTCCCTCCTGCGAGCGATGCCTTCCATCTTCTTGTTCAGGGTGAGGTTCTCCTTCTTCCAACGTGAACACTCCCTGTTGGCTTCATTCAGAGCGGTCTTCAGCTTGGTATTCTCTTCTTCTAAGTGGTCGACCGAAGCCAGCTTCTGTACGGCCAAAGCGGTCTTGTCATCAGCCTCCTTACGGGCAGCAGCCAAGTCCTGATCCTTCTTCGCCAGAGCTTCGTTTAGTTTTTCTGCGAAGAAATGATGATTGAATCAGAAATAGCAGAAGGATACTCAAGCCTTAAAGCTAGCCAGTCGAAAAAGTCATGTTACCTGCGGCGCCGTCTCTGACCTTCTGCAGCTCTGTTCTGGCCAACTCCAGATCAAGGTTCAGTTGAATCTTCTGCTTCTCCAACTTAGTATAGCGAGCTACAAGTTCGCAGGATTTCTGTAAAAGAAAAATGAGTCGACAGACATCCAAGATAAGTTGCTTCCGAGTAACTAAGAGACAATGACGACGTTTCTAAGACCACATCCGAATAAAAAACATTCGACAGTAGTCTCGGGGACTGCACCCAGTGGGTGCACTCAGCGTGCCCCCACTGGTTCGACCAAAAAAAGATCTTCAGGGAAAAACCGAGTGAAGAAATACAGCTACAACAACACAATGTAAAGACTACAGTCGACTGCCAGCAGTCCACCGTAGTCTCGGGGACTACACCCAGTGGGTGCACTTAGCGTGCCCCCACTCGTCCAAGAATTGGCAGACATACCTAGTGGGTGTATAGATACAGATACAAAAGATCTTCAGAAAAGAGACTCTTCAAACAGCATATCATAACACACCAAGTGTTGAGTCGACTGACCTGGACGTTGCTCTGAAGAGCCAAACTCGCGTCATAGGCTGCTTGGCTGGCCTCCCGAGCCATCTTCACTTGCTCCATCATGATCCCCGCCTGGCGTATAGCCTACTTTGCAGCAGCCGCTTGGTCCTCAGGGACGGGGTACGCAGCAAAAAGCGAAGGTGGATCCGCAGTCGACGCCGAAGGCCGCATGCTTGTCAGAGGAATGGCGAAAGTCACAGAAGCCCGAGTGGTGTCACCACCATCCCGAGCCATGGCCTCAGACGCCGGAGCAGGTTGGGGGGTCTTGTCAGCCGTTGACCTCTTGTTCCTCCTCATTCTCAGAGGTTCGTTGTCGTCGTCATCCGGGGGGTCGATAACATGAGGAGGGGATACAAAGGGAATGTTCAATCGACCAGGGTTGCAATAAATGTTTAGTCGACTCAAAGCGGAACGTCAGTAATCGTACCAGGGTTGGAGGTAACAGCATTCTCCATCTCTTGGTCGTCGTCCTTGGCGGAGATCTCAGAAGTAGCAGCACTGCAAGCCTCGAAAGTCAGTCGGTTGGCTCAATGGATCGACCAAGGATCCGTCCACGGTCGACAAAGGATAACAAGTTTTATTATTACCCAGAAATGGTGGGGACAGCCATCTTCATCTTGGGCAGAGCCTTGGGCGGCTTGGACGGCGCTGTGCGCGGGTGCTTGGGAGCCTTTCCAGTCGGTGTAGGAGAAGAGGTCCGAGGGCGTTTCGACGACTACCCAACAGGAGCAGTCGCACTACCACGCTCCCACGCTGGATCGTGTGTGAGCTTTGATCGCCCCTCCGGGCAGGGGGGTTCAACCTCCTCCTCCTCCTCTTCGCTGGAGTCGACGTTCTCGCCTCCCTCTCCTTCACCGTCGGACTCCCACTCGCCTTGATCATCCCTGCTCTCACCTCCGCTCGCCTCCGCTTCCTCAGTTGGCCCCTGTGCCCCATTGGGCGTCGAGTACATCTCAGTAGTCGCCTGAAAAACAATAGATAAGACAAAGGTCAATCGACCAACTCAAAGAAGACCAATGAAGAAAAACAAGACCTCAGTCAGGAGCATAGAGACATACCTGGTCCACGTCGTACGAGTTGTCGAGTGGAATTACCCTCCTGGCTCCTCGGGGGTTGTCCTTGTTTCCTGTGATGCTCGACAGCCACCCCTCCAACATCTCATCAGTGAACTCCTCCGCGTGGATCCGAGTGGTGTCGTCAAGACCCGAGTATAGCCACATCGGGTGGTCACGAGCCTGGAGCGGTTGGATGCGCCTCCGAAGGAAGACCTCCAGCAAATCCATGCCCGTCACGCCCTCACGGACAAGCTCAACCACTCGACCGGCCAGCACTTTGACTTGAGCCCTTTCCTCCGGCACCATTTTCAGAGAAGCAGGTTTTTCAGCTCGGTCGAGGGAGAAAGGAGGAAGACCAGTCGACTGTCCTGGGGTCGCCTGGTCCTGACAGTAGAACCAGGTTGCCTGCCAGCCACGGACCGACTCCGGCAAAGTAATGGATGGAAAACAGCTCTTCCCCCTCGTCTGGATTGCCAAGCCCCCGCACAACTGGATCACCTGCGTCCTCTCGTCACTCGACTTGGCCTTCTTGACCGATTGAGAACGACAGGTAAAGATGTGCTTGAAAAGTCCCCAATGGGGGCGGCAACCCAAGAAAGCCTCACACATGGAAATGAAAGCGGCAACGTATACAATGGAGTTGGGAGTAAAGTGGTGGAGCTGCGCTCCGAAAAAGTTCAAGAAGCTCCGGAAAAAAGGATGGGGCGGCAGAGAAAACCCTCGGTCGATGTGGGTGGCTAGGAGCACTCACTCACCATCGCGGGGTTGAGGTTCGATCTCCCTCCCCGGAAGACGCGCAGCCTCGTGGGGAATGACTCCCCCCTCGACCATGTCGTCGAGATCCTCTTGCCGGATTACTGACGGCATCCAATCGCCCTGGGTCCAGCCCTTGGGCAGAGCGGACCTTGAGGAGGATCCGCCCCGAGCAGATCTTTTCCCCTTCCCCTGCACCGCCGCCTTCTTCACGTGCTCCAGAGCAGAGGTCTTGCCCTTCATCATCGTCACCGGCGAAGTCTCGCACGGGCCTGCTTTTGTTGGGGCGAGAACGGAGGTGGCGGAAGGACTTGCAAAGGGAGAGAAGAAGAAGAATGAGGAGAAGAGAGCGCACTGCTTGGAAACCCCGAGCCGGCGATTTATAAGGGGCCGCTCCCGAGTGGCTGACTGGTAGGCCCAAACTATCCAGTCAAATCCCGCAGCGGACGCGCGCGCAGTATGTGGCGAAAAAGGCGACGCGGGGATCGAGGAGCTTCCGCTTTATCGCTTCCGATTACTGCGGCTGCTCCCGTCCCGCGCGCTTCCCAAAATCCGAAATCCCACGACATCCGCGGGCTACAGAACAACTTGTCAAAACGGAAGACACCGCCCGCGCCGATGCTCGGTATGTCACAAATAAAGAAATTCACTCGACGAAAGGCCTGGAATGGATCAAGGCGACTGAAAAAGGTTGGCAACATCCGTGACGATTGACCCAAAACGAGGCGCTCACGTAGCCCAAAGAACCAGTCGGAAAGATCTCCAACTCTTTCCCCACTCTAACCTCGATCCATTCGGGGGCTAATGATGAAGCCATGTACCTAGGGTAGGGGCACGGACCTGTCCAAGGAGCCCTACCCTAGGACATCCCTAGGAGAAGTCACCTTTCAATCGACTTGAAGGTATCCCACTCGACGGGTTCATCACACTCGACCAAGAAGCTATCACTCGACCATGAAACCAACCACTCGACCGCCAGGAGACCTAAAGTCACTCCGCAGGCAAACGGTCGGCTATCAAGTAGTCTTTATGGTCATTATAGCACTTTATTAGGGGCGTTACCAGTAACTCCCAACCTTAAATGTACCTTAAACCCTGCATTACTGAGGGCAGGAGGGGGCCGGCGAACTCTATATAAGCCACCCCCTCCTCAGTATGAAGGGTTCGCACCCCTGTTATTCACACGCCAGTAATCCAGTCGACTGCCTCCGGGCACCGAGACGTAGGGCTGTTACTTCCTCCGTGAAGGGCCTGAACTCGTACATCTTGGTGTGTTTACAACTTCCCAATAGCTGTGATCTAGCCTCTCCATACATACCCCCCTACATCACTATCAGAGTTAGAACCACGACACCTCCTGAGGTGCCGGTTGCTGACGAGATGCGGCATGCGGCTGCCGAGGCCGAAGCTCCAGGGGCCTCGGGAGGTCTTAGCGAGGAAGAGTCGGGTTGTTCGCCATAGCCAGGCTCCCCTAAGGCTATCCTGCTTGGTTCTTCTTCGGCTCCGCCGTGCGCCGGCCGTCACGTCCAGCGCTTCAATCGCCTTTGCGTGGACTTCGAGGAGCTCCGCAAGAGGAAGGGATCCCCCAGCGGCAGCAACATCGTCGGGCTATTGAAGTGACGGAGGTACATCGCCGTCGACGAGTAAGTACCTTATCTTGGTGATCTTCTATGTGCCGCCTTCCTTTCCTGACGATTGTCCCCTCAGGTCCCCTTCTGCTAAGGCCGCGAAATCTCCAGAGAAGTAGCTCCCTCTCGCCCCATCGAACTCGCCAAGCTCTAGTGCTTCAGGCTCGGACGCTACCCACGGCGTGGGGTCAGCCTCGGGAGCTAGTCGGTCATCAAGGCGCCCGAGCTTACGCCTTTGCCGTCCTTTCTTCGCAGCCTTGCTCGGAGCGTAACAGGCGTGCCAATGGCTCCTCCCTTGGTCATGGTTGGTAGATGGCTGGCCTCGATGTTGGAGCCTCCTTCAAGAAGCGGGCCTTGTTCGGTTTGGGCCCCTCGCAAGGGTCAGCTGGCGCCTGGGGCCGCGCCAGCCCCCAGCCCCCGATCGGGAGATGGCGCGCCACTTGATGCTCCACCCGTAGCCCCCGAGGCAGAGGATGAGGTGGGCCGAGCGTTCAAGCTCGAGCGCGGGCGCAGCGTGGTTCGCCACGAGCTCTTCCAGGAGGCGATGGGCGTGATGAACCGTCTTGGTGAAGAGCTTCCTGGTGTCGACTCGCGTCTTGAGGCTGAAGGTCTTCAGTTGGTGGAGGAGCGGCGCAAGCTTTGAGTGGCCATCAAACTTGGTCGTTATCATCGCGAGCTCGCGAACGGGAAGGCTGAGGCGTCCCTGAAGATTGCCTATGAGGCCCACTCCCGAGCTTTGGAGGAAGCTCACGAGGCCGATCGCCGCCGCGAGGCTGCGGAGGAGTGCGCGTGGGAGCTCCAGCCCTGTAGAGCATCCCTTGAGCAGCAAGTCGAGGCACGCGGGGCCGCCCTTGCGTCGATGAGGGGGACGCCTGCGAAGGAAGAGTAGGTCCGGCGGCGCGGGGAGACGCTGGCACTGGAGGCCATGGAGCGCAGCCTTGGGCGACTGGAGACAAGGGAGCGTCAAGTCGCTCAAGGTGAAGATGTCATCGGGGCCCGCAAGGCCAGATTCGAAGAAGAGATCAATCGCTGGGTGGCCGTGGTTCGCGCTGATCTGGAGGGCAGGTATGGCTTGAGGCTGGAGCTTGCCGGACAGGAGGGCGCGGGCAGGGCCGCCGCCTTCAGGCCCAGGTTGGACGAGGCCGAGAGGCGTGCTGAGGCTACAACAGCCGCCCTAGTTACGGTGCAGGCGGACCTGGCCCCCGCCCGCGCTGTGTTGCTTTCCCTCCGGAGACGAATTGACGATGCTGAGGCCATCGCTCGGCAAAACAGAGAGGAAGTGCTCCAACGCCGAACGCTGGAGCGCGAGCATGCTCCTATGCTTCAAGACCTTTGGAACAAGGCCAACACCGCCCTGGGTTATATCTGCGACGAGAACACCCCGCCCCCTCACTCAAGTGAGTACGCCAGCCACCTAACCTTCTTCACCGAGGTGGTGAAGCGCCTGGAGTCTCAATCTGCCAGAGCTCGGCAGCTTGGGGAGGAGAGGGGTCGTGGCCTGCTTCCGCGCGCCTTCTCCCGTGTCTTCAGCCACCTTCTGAACACCGACCCCAACTTCGACATTGATGCCGCCATTGCCCCTGTGCCCATTGCCGTCCGGGGCGACTTGGTATGTTGGGTAGAGGACCATGTCGACGCGTTGGTCAGGGCCTTCACCTCGGAGAACGATGGGGTGGTGGTCATCGCAAACGAAGGTGATGTGGTCAATGACGGCGATGGGGTGTCGCCGACAGTGGCGACGATTCCGACGAAGGTGATGACGATGCGAGCGATGCGTCCCTGGACGACGCAGCGAGCAATGTCTCGGGCTGATCCCATATTCTCCTGTTGTTTTATTCTGCTCACAAAACTCGGGTGTGGCCCTTGGAAAACTTGTAAGAGCATTTTGAAAGGGGGATCCCCTCGTGCAAGCAAACCGCAGTTTTTTACTTTCCTATGTGATGTGGGTATGTGTCCTCGTGAGCTCATGGACCTGGGGGTGAGTTTTCCGACGTGGATTACCTTAGTCAGCGCCAACTTAGGGCTGGGTCATGCGGCGACGAGTTCCTGAGAATCCTGCATAGCATATCGCCCCGTTTGAGGTGAGCACCAGGCAAGGGGTGAGCACCAGGCGTAGTGCTAGCGCGTGCTCTGCGCGGTCCGACTCACGAGGAGCTTTGTGAGGGAGAGGCGACGGACATGAGTCCCAAACCAAACAAGATCCAGAAGGCGAAAAACGGCTCGAATGAGAAAAGGCACCCCCGCGCGCAATGGTAAAAAATCAGCTTCAACATAAGTCCAGAATCAAGAAGCAAAGCCACAGAAAGAGAGATCCAAAGCAAAAGGCCGCGTCCGGCACCTAGTCTAGTCTTCGGGTCTTCACGTCTTCTCACCAGCGCGGAGCTAAGTGCTGTCCACTAGGCGTGGGAGGGAGCCCCAGGGCCTGAGGCCGGCGCTCCTGAGACTCTGGGCGTGTACAACCCCAACTCATTATTACGTGAGAGTGTCATGGGCGGCGAGCTTCACAGGAACCGGGCCTTCTTCACAGGTACTGGCCTTGCTTCATATCGCCAGATGAGGGCCCCGCCTTGCACCACTCTTGACCTCCTTTGAGCTGATCGGAGACCAGGACGACACAAAGGAGGGAAAGAGGATGCCAGTGGTTCCCTCAGCGACCACGGGTCCTCTGCCGGAGGAAGGGTCGGTGAAGCCACCCCGGCAAAGGGCCTACCTCCGGGTGTCCCCTGGTTTCGCGTGCCTTGGGGAGGGGCCTTGCTCCTGGCTCCCTCTCGGCGCCCCCAGTGTGTCTCCCTTGTTGAGACAGGTGCCGCCATGACGGGTTCGTCGATCGGTGCTGCAACCTGATTCATCTGTAACCCATGGTTAGCATAAGCCTGTTCCTGAGAGGTTAGCGGTACCCTGTAGTTGCCGTTGCCGGCGCGATCGCTGTGGTTCTCCGCTGGCTCTTGGAAAGCTTCGACTCCTAGCGCTCCTTCTCCCCAATCTTCTCGAACGAATGAGCCGATGTCGTCCTCTGGTGCGTACCCTTGGTCCATCATGCGAGGCACGTAAGCTTCCGGGGCCGTCACCCCGAACACCTCGCCGTGGTGCCCCACACTCCATGTTGCTCCGCCCATGATGGCGTCCTGTTGATGATAATATGGCATCCGGCCGGGACCATGGGGGAGACGCTTGCGCTCGTGCTTGTTGAGGGCGGC
>NC_041386.1:204997671-205018405 GCF_002162155.2 Triticum dicoccoides | reverse complement strand
AGCCGTGCTGATGTTGGCGAAGCCCCCGGGCGTAGTCGACGGCGCGCAGATGTGGTGAGGCTCGCCGCACGACCTTGCGTTGGCCTGGGGGGAGTCAATAGCTGAAGTTTGGCGCTCCGGACGCCGCTGCATCCAGCAGCTCAGCAACATGCTCAAGCAGCGTGTCCCGGCTGCTCTCCATCACCTGCATCGCAGCAGCTCCCTTGACACTGTGAGTGCCGCCCGCATGTTCGCTTGCTCCCGCCGTGAGTGCGGCGCCGTTTCAGCGGCGTGACTCGCTGCTCTCGCCGCGGCTCGTGCTTGCCACGGGGTGAGGGTGGATGATGCCTGGTCGCGCTGTCCATGCCCGACGGAGCTTGGTGGCGCCCGTGCCGCCTGGGGTGCGGGGTCGAGACCTTCATGGGCAGGCGGCACCGTCCGGGCCGGCCAGGTTGCCCAGCGGTCGGATCCGGCTCTTGGGTCGCCAAACATCGTAGCCGGTGAACGTCGGAGAGCTGATTGGCGGAGAAGAGGCTCACGTCATGAGAGCCTTGTGAGGTTTGCCTTGCCTTGATATCTCCGCTCCTCGTGAGCCTGCCTAGCTAGGCCACTCCAGAGGAGGTCTTGTGTCATCTGCCTCATGAGGCTTGGCCCCTCGCGAGGGTCTTGGATGCTTTGTTGGTGAAGACGCGTCGTACGGCCTGCTGGCTCAGCCACGCCGCGGGCCGCAGGCAGGCAAGTCTGGGGACCCCCGTTCACAGAATGCCGACAGTATCAACTGGGTTGTTCGGGAGCTATGGCCCGTCTAGCACATGACCAGCCCAGTTTATTTTTTCCTTTCTGAAAATGGCTAGCCCAGCTATTTTGTTTTTGTACAATAACCAACGTAGGCCTACTTGTTTTTCTATGCCCTGCTGGGCCGGAAAACTTTCAAGAGGAGGAGGGATGCATTTTACGGAGAAAATGGGCTATAAGTAATAAGAAATGGGCTATAAGCAATATTAAATAGGCTGTAAAATGAAAAAAATACAGCAAACAGGCAATTTGTTCCAAAATACTTTTTTCTTTCGGATTTTGATATTTTAAATTTCATTGTTTTTGTGCGGGTAAAATTTCATTGGATTTAAATTAAGGTATGTTTAGTTTTTTTAATTAGTTTGAATCTGGCCAGAAATTTCGGGCTGTATGCTCTTTGGGAAAGATTTGGAGGCTGACTTGTGGGTCTACTAGGTTGACGTGTACGAAAGGCTTTGTCAACTTAGTCCACAAACAATTCAAGCAGCAGTGACCGTTGGATGTTAATCCAACGGCCGTGCTGCTTCTTCAATATCTGATCTTGCTCCAGCCGCCCAAACAAGCGCCTGTGGGACTGCCTACTCCCGCCTTCCATGGCTGGCTGTGCTGCTGCACAGGCCGCACCGCCCCACCCCACTCCATTGTTGGCCAGGCCATTCCTCTACTCACCCACACCTCCTTTTATTTTTCAGCGACGGCAGCTGGACCAGTAAACCCTCATACTCCCCACCGCGTGGGCAACCACTGTCGAGTCTTCCCCGGCTCGGTGTCATTCCTTCCTAGGCCTCGCTATCGTCCACCGCCCTGGTGCTCTTAGCGCGCCGTGGTCAATGTGGTCAACGAACAACATCCATCAGACATGGACTCTACGTGGAGAGGCTGACAGCTGGTTCAACGGCCGCACACAAGGAAATGCCTCCTTATTACATGCAAAATAATGATTCCTCCACCTGACATCTGGGACCCATCGGAAGGGCCTCTGTACTTCACGAAAAAATGTCCCCCCCCCTCCTTATATTTAGGGATTGTGGCAGTGTCCTGGGGAGTTGAGCTCCGAGGTGTTGTCGTCACAATTTTATCATTGCAGTCCTGGAATACCTGAGTTTCACCGACATTGGAAATCTCTTTTATGCAGTTGTTGGTGAGATAACCTTGACGCCACCCACTACTGGGGCGGGAGTTCGGGAGTATTTCCATAACTTGTATAACGGATGCTTTTCGAAGGTTGAGGTAAACAATTTCCGAATGTTTCTTGGTTATGTGTTGAAGGATGGATACAACTGGATGTAGGATTTGCTAGTTTTGGGTGAGATATTATGCTTCCCCTGTATCCCCAACACCTGATTGCATAACCATAAAGTTTCGGGAGTTTATAAGTGGAAATTCAAGTAGCTCCTAGGATATCTTTCCGACAGATGTATGGTATGAAATTGGGGTTCGACGTCTAGTAGTCCGCCTATCCACGGTTGGTTTTACAGTGGTCTCATTGTGTCTTAAAGAGTCCTTGGCCATGCTGACTCGGGGAAGCTTCGTATGTCATGTGCACTGCCTTTTACATGATGGTGTTGTACGATCGAGCCCGTGTGGGCCCAACCACGAAAACTTCGGACGAAATCTCTATCATATGTTCCTTCTGGCTTATTTTGCAAGCCAATCCTTTTGTTTTAGTTTTCAGTTGTGGTATTCGAGTTGCTTCAATGTCAAATGTTGACTCCATACCTTTTCCTAAGTGGTGTTATCACATTTCTATGTGAATACTAATCCTTCATGATAATTGAGATTGTCTTGTCAATTCTTTCCAACCGGCGTGTTTCTCTTCAAGTGGGTCCGATCATTTCAACATCCGCAAGATCAATTCTAAGTTTCTCAACGGTGTTTGTTTCATCCGTCCGAAGTTGCCTTTGTTTTTCCCACCCTCCCACCCTTTTTCTTTAAGGACTTGGATTTCTTAATCAAATATTCATTTTATTCTTGTGAAGTCTCTCCACTCTTTACCATCAATGTTCTTATACGGTGATTCTCAGGAAGATACTTATGGAGCTTCAAGTTCATCATTCTTAATTCTTTTTCTTCCCCGGTGGATTCAATCAAAGATTTCGGTGTTAATCTTATCATTTTCCTCTTTTTACAATGCTTTCTCATACTGGTGCACCTCTTAATCGTTCATCTCTCTATTCATATCCGAAGTGCTGAAGATATCTCGAAGATTCATGTTTGCACTCTGCATTCATTCAGGCTCTCTCGAGATTGTTATCTCGTTCAAGCCATTTAATTCAACCGATGCAATCTGCTTTTCAAGTAATCAGTTCAATGGTGTATCTTTTGAGTGGGTCCATAACCCACAGGTCTTTTCCCAGGATCTTACCTGACTCTTCTTATTCCTGGAGCTTCTCAAATTCATTTCGAAGTTTGACGTAAGAATGAGTTATCATCAGTCAAATGTCCCTTCCCATGATCGCTTCCAAATTCTTTTCATCGTTGGTTCAATCTTTTCTAATTTTCATTCCGGAGTGCCTCAACAATTCTCAGTGGTGTTTCTCTTCATGATTCTCCACATTTGAAGACCGAAGAAGAGTTTTTCCTTCAAATCTTATCTGTTTCTCTCAAAGATTCATGGTTCTAGCTTCATGCCATCCTCTCATAATTGTTTTCGATTGTGAGAATTCTTTTCAAACATCCGGAGCATTTCAGGAACCTTTGCCAGTTTGATTCTCCCGAGACTATCATTTTAGTTTTATTCCTTCTCAGCTTTCAATTATTGTTCTCCAAATCTTACCGGTGCATCATTCAAGTATTATCTAATCAGCTCGTGATCTCTTCGTTCACTTGTATCTAAATTCTCTCAAGTATCTTCCTTCATTTTCCAATTCTACTCATTGATTTGTGCCTTTGCTACTCTCATTTTCAATTCTTACGGTGGTTCTTCCAAGATTCTTCTTCCTTCGTTTATCATATCAATTTATTCGTTTGTTTCAACCTTTCCGATAGTTCGTTGAAGACTTTCCCAAATTACGCAATATCTATCTTAATCCTTTCTACGAGAATAAGTAGTATGTCAGATCGGTTGCTTGTCATCAATTTAATTTGTGAAGGATGAGCATAATGTAATTCTTATTCTTGTTTCATCGAGTAAATTCAATTCCTTATTCCGGAGGTTCATCAAATTCTCGATTCAAGTTGTCCATCTTTCTTTTCCGGATCTCCAAGTTATTTCAATTATATCATTTCAAAGCTCCATCTAATCATTGCAAGGCTTCGATCTTATTCTCTTCATCCTTCACTTATTATGATCATTATTCAATTACCGGAGTTCTTCATGGAGGCTACATGGTGATTCATCAAGTATTCTTTTCATTCTTCAACTGTTCTTCAAGATATCTCTCGAAGATATGATCCGTCAAGCTATACTCCAAGTATTCTTCATCTTGCATCTCGAAGTGCAATTCTTTCTACCGTATCATTTGAGGTGGTGTTATGTCATTCTTCATAAGTTGAGTTCATGTTTCATGATTCACATGTTTTCAAGAATGAGGTATCTTAAATCCATCAATCTCTTCATTAGAGTTATCTTGGTATAGATTTCACCTAAAGCCTTCCATTGGGAATGTTGCCATTATGGTGCTTATCTATGATCCAATTTCCGCTTCTCATCTCAATGAAGGAGTTTTCATCTCCTTGTTGTTCTCAATCCAACTGATTGATTTCGTTAGTGGCTGGTCTTCACCTCATAATTTGGGGATGTTTTCCTTAAGACCATTGGAAATCATATCTTTTGTTGTTGGTTTTCCAATGACTCCATTCGACCCTTCTCCTAAAGATGTTTCTTAAAGCTCATTTGTGGCAGAAATTTGTCATTTTCTTCTCCGTCCCTTTATCCCAACAATCTAGTTTCTATTCTTTTGTTCCGGAAGCTTTGTGATGTTGCTCTCTTCACTCATCATCTCGGATTGTGAAGATCATGTTCTTTCCTTTTCTTATCCATTTAACCGGAGTGTTGTGCCTGCTTTTCGAGTTCTTCCCATTCTGTCAAGTTTTGCCTCCCTTCTCAACCGGAGTGCCGCCTGAAATCTTTCTTACCCCTTGTGCCATTCTTTCAATAAATCTATAGGCAATGTGTTGTTGTTTTCGTCAAGTATCATCCAATCTTCCCAAATTCAAGTTCAATTCCTTCCATTTGCAGTCGGAGTGCTGCCCAAATTATATCATTCTTTTTCATTCTCTATCTTGTTTTAACCAGAGTGTTGTGTCTATCATTCCTCTTCTAACCGGAGTCTCATCCAAGTGCTTTCATTTTGCCAAGCTCATATTCTTTACCTGCCATTTCCAACCGGAGTGTTGTCGTAATTGATCCTTATCGTTCCTTGTACATCTCCTTTCAACCCGGATGCTTGCATGTACTTCTAGTCGATTGCAACCCTTTACTCATGTCTTTCAACCTACAAGGTTCTAGCAATGTTCCTTGTTCCTCTTTTCTAATGGAGTGTTTTCAATTTTGTCCATCTTCGTCATATTCTTTCTTTAAATTTGATCATCCTTGCAGGGTTCTTTGGTTTCACTCGTTTGTCAAAGAAGCAACTTAGTTTTACCTCTTCTCTTCCTCTTCCGTTTCCCTCCGGTGCCATCCTAGATCTCGGGACGAGATCCTCTCGTAGTGGTGGAGTGTTGTGACGCCCCGAGACCGATGTGACAGGTATCCTCCAGTTATTCGCTAACGTTGCCATGTCATTCGCGCGTGTTGCATCTTTTCTTGTCATCATGTGCATTACATCATCATGTTTTCAAAACTTGCATCCGTCCCGGCCTCCCCGTTCTTTCCGTCGTCCGTTCTGAGCTCAGACACACTCGCGCGCGCCCACGGCATGTCCGAGATATGATTTTATAAGTGGCCGGAAAATGTTCTTGGAATGGGTTGAAAGTTGGCGTGCGGTCTTATTTTAGTCTAGGTAGACCGCCTGTCAAATTTCGTCGCGTTCGGAGTCCGTTTGATGCCCCAACGATTTACTATAGCGGCACCGCTGCCGGTCTAACGTCGGACGTTTTCGGCCTCCGAAAACTGCTGCCGGGCCCTCTCTCTCTGTCCTCTCCTCTCAGCCTCGCCACAACCCACCTAGTCCATCCACCTACCCCTCTTCGCATCCGGAGCCGTCTGATGTGATCGCACGATCCAAAAACCAATCTTTGCACAGTGCATCGACCCCTCGTGCGTGTCCGAAACTTACCCGAACCCGACCCGAGCAGTCGTGACCGATGTGTCCGGATCATCCCCAAGCATCCCTAAAACATCTGCGATTATTTGTTTGGTCTCCCAAAGCTTTTTTATTCTTGACCATCCGATTACGATCGGAGGGATGATATAGTCTTACCCCTACCCTAATCCCCTACCATATAAACATGAGTATATATACATGAGGTCCAACCCTAAGTTTTAGGAGGTTTGTCCCTCGCCACCGCCACTCCACCAAATCCTCCTCAGGATCCCTCCCGGACCAACTAGTGCATCCCTCCCGATCCACCACGATCCACCAACCATAACACCTTCACCTCCTCGCCCTCGAGCCCGAGGTCATGCCTTCTCTACCCGATCTCCACCGCAAGCCGCGCCTCCAGCTCCCTCCTCGATCCAGATCGAGAGGGGTTCGATTGCCAGCCTCCCCGTCCTCCTCCTTACCTCGTCGCTGGTGAGCGTCATCGTCGGACCAAGACGGCCAGGCCAGTACCCCGCCGATGCCCCTCTAATCCCCTTCTCTCTCTGTTCCTCTCTCACGTGTTCTCGTTTCATTCTGCGAAGAGGAATCTCCACGGCCAATCAGAGCTGCGTTGCCGCGCCCAAGCTCCTCCGTCCGCGCCAAGCCATCGTTGTTCCTTCTCCAGTGCCCCATCCCTGTCTGATTTGCTCGAGCCCGCCACCACTGCGCCTCAAGCCTCTCCCGCCGGAGCCCCGCAGTCCTGCGTCGTCGCCTCCTATGCATCGAGCGGGAGGACGAGAGCAGTCCCTTCTCTGCACCCGAGCTCCTCGTGACCTCAGGTTGTCATCCTCGCCCGCGCCAAGTCCCTCGTCGCGCCGCCTCGCCAAGTTCCGCTGCCTGCTGTCTCCCTCGCGTCCCATCCGTCCCGAAGCTCTCCTGCTTCACATGTACCATGCTGCTGCTGCTCTTCTTCTTGTCGAGCGCCCCTCGCCTCCGCCCGGTTCCTTCACCGCCAAGTCCCGCGCCACAATGTTCTGTTCCGCTCCCAACGGCCTCCACCGTCGCCGGAAGATACAGCACCCGGCCGCCTCGAGCCCCGACGCCGGCGAGCCATCACCATCCTCCGCCCAAGTCCCGCCGCTGCTCTGTTTTCCTGACGAGCAGAGGGTCGCGCTAGTTGCAGTGCCTCCCTGTTGTCCAGATCGAGAGAGAGCCAGCTCGGCCGCGTCTTTGTTGACCGAGCATGACGCCCCAGCGCCCGCGTCTGGGCCACGTCTACTCCGGCCCAGCCGCTCCCCTCCACCGCGTCAGGCCCTGTCAGCGCCAGCCGGCCTGCCACGACTCTTCCACCGACAGGGCTTGGCCCATGGTGAGAAAGCCCCAACGCCCCTTTGTTTTTCTTTTGTTGGGCTTGCTCCAATTTTAGTTTCGGCCCGCGTGTCTTTTTTCCCTTCTGCGAATTTAGCATTTAATCCTGAGACATCAGTTTTACATAAAAGCCCTTGCATTTCATGCATATCCTAACTCTACAACCGTGCATCACATGTAAATAACTTATATATGTAAAATGCTTAGTTTTTCTTAATATGTCATTTTCAGCCATGTTCAAAATTTGTAAAATGATGTTTGTTTAAATTTGCTCCAATGCAATGCTAAAATGCTTTAATTCATAACTATTTAACCGCAGCTCCAAACTTAATAAACTTTATATGAAAATGGGGTAGAAAAATGCCTAGTTTCACATGGCGCATTCATCTTGCATGTTTAAAAACTCTAAAATATGGTTTAGGACAGATCAGTACCAAACCTAAAATATGCACATGAGGAGTTTCCGGACTTGTTGTTTTGTTGTTCCGGCCTCATTTAAACTTGCCTAGATAGGTAGTTTTCTTTTGCTTCATCTCTTGCCATGTTAATCAACATTTAATATTGTTTGGTACCTAAACAAGACAGAACTAAATAAGTCACGTGGTGTTTCGTCAATATGCAACCTATTGAGCTCCACTTAATTTGTAGGATTGCTTGTGCACTTTGCCATGCCATGCTTCATTAAACCGGACATGCATCATACTTGGTTGTGCATCATGACATGTTTATGTGATGGTTCTTTACTATGTTGTTTGCTTCTTTCCGGTGTTGCTTCTTCGGGTTAGTTCCGTTAACATCACGTTTGTGAGGATCCGTTCGACTACGTCCGTTTTTCTTCTTCATGGACTCGTTCTTCTTCCTTGCGGGATCTCAGGCAAGATGACCATACCCTCGAAATCACTTCTGTCTTTGCTTGCTAGTTGCTAGCTCTATTGCTATGCCCCGATACCTGCCACTTGCTATATCATGCCTCCCATATTTCCATGTCAAGCCTCTAACCAACCTTTCCTAGCAAACTGTTGTTTGGCTATGTTACCGCTTTGCTCAGCCCCTCTTATAGCGTTGCTAGTTGCAGGTGGAGTTGAAGTTTGTTCCTTGTTGGAACATGGATATTGTTGGGGTATCATTATTATATATTGTTTACTATAATGCACCTATATACTTGGTAAAGGGTGGAAGGCTCGGCCTTATGCCTGGTGTTTTGTTCCACTCTTGCCGCCCTAGTTTCTGTCATACCAGTGTTACGTTCCTTGATTTTGTGTTCCTTACACGGTTGGGTGTTATGGGGACCCCTTGAGAGTTAGCCTTGAATAAAACTCCTCCGGCAAGGCCAAACCTTGGTTTTACATTTGCCTAACAACCTAAACTTTTCACTTGGGAGTAATTAACCCGAGGGTCATCTTATTTTAACCCCCCTGGTCCAGTGCTTCTCTAAGTGTTGGTCTGAACCGAGTAGACTACGGGGCCACCTCGAGGAATCTTGAGGTTTGGTTTTACTCGTAGGATGTCTCATCCGGTGTGCCCTGAGAACGAGATATGTGCAGCTCCTATCGGGATTTGTTGGCACATTCGGACGGCTTTGCTGGTCTTGTTTTACCATTGTCGAAATGTCTTGTAACCGGGATTCCGAGTCTGATCGGGTCTTCGTGGGAGAAGGAATATCCTTCATTGACCGTGAGAGCTTGTGATGGGCTAAGTTGGGACACCCCTGCAGGGTTTTGAACTTTCGAAAGCCGTCCCGCGGTTATGGGAAGATGGGAATTCGTTAATATCCGGTTGTAGAGAACTTGACACTTAACTTAATTAAAATGCATCAACCGCATGTGTAGCCGTGATGGTCTCTTTCCGGCGGAGTCCGGGAAGTGAACACGGTTTCGTGTTATGCTTGAACATAAGTAGTTTCAGGATCACTTCCCGATCACTTCTAGTTCACGACCGTGCTTTTCTTCTCTTCTCGCTCTCATTTGCGTAAGTTAGCCACCATTTATGCTAGTGCTTGTTGCAGCTCCACCTCATTACCTTTTCCTACCTATAAGCTTAAATAGTCTTGATCGCGAGGGTGTGAGATTGCTAAGTCCTCGTGACTCACAGATACTTCCAAACAGTTGTAGGTGCCAATGATACCAGTGCAGGTGACGCAACCCAGCTCTAGTGGGAGCTTGATGAAGATCTTGTTCGTTGTGTCGTTTCGTTCCAAGTTGATTAGTAGTGGAGCCCAGTCAGGGCGATTGGGGATCTAGCATTAGGGGGATGTCTTTCTTTATTTGGTTCCGTAGTCGGACCTTGATTGTATTATGGATGATGTAATGCTATATTCATGTATTGTGTGAAGTGGCGATTGTAAGCCAACTCTTTATCCCTATCATATTCAGTACATGGGATGTGTAAAGGTTACCCCTCTTGCGACATGCCTACTATGCGGTTATGCCTCTAAGTCGTGCTCCGACACGTGGGAGATATAGCCGCATCGTGGGTGTTATAGAGCCACTTGTGGTAAAAGATAAAAATGGTTTAGAAAAGAAAAGTAGGATATGGGAGTGCTTGTAGGCCTGTCTGTATTGTGCCTCCGCCGATGACCAGGGTATTTTAAGTGCATAATTATGTATGCGCTATACAAACTTTGCAGGTATATGAGGCGAACAAGGAAGGCCGAACTGCTAATCCAGTCCTGAGATTGATTGGTCTTGTTTAATAGAGACCGGTGGCTTAATGGCCGATAATATATGCGGCTTGATGAGGCCGCTTTGTATTTCGGCTATACTAGTCGTAGTATGACCCTCTGTACGGAGGGAGCGTTCCGTATTTCCATTTATTGTTATGACGCCGCGTGGACAGGGCATCTTAAGTTTTGCATGGGCGTAGTGTGGGACATCATTAAAATGAGCAAAAGTAGTATGCCCCAGACTTGCATGGTAGCCTATAAGGAACGAGGCAATATCGAAGGTCAAGCCTTTGCTTCGAAAGTTGTTCGGCGAACCAAAAACTACTTCCAATGTGATGGATCCCGTGCAGTGAACTTCTATGCCAGGTACGGCTCCCTTGAGGGTAGTTGTGGTGGGCTTGATTCTTGAAGGATCAATGCCCATTTTGTAGACAAGTCTTGGTATTGTAGATTAAGGCTCCTGCCGCCGTCCATAAGGACTTTTGTGATGTAACCCATCGATGATTGGGTCGAGGACCAGAGCTGCGTGACGGATACTGACTGCGTGATCCTTGCGATCAAAAGTGATCCGGCAGGACGCCCATTGGTTAAATTTTGGGGGGATCGGCTTTATGGAGTAGGCATCACGTGGTGCGCACTTGCGCTCCCCTATAGGGTTGTGTGTCGCGTATACCATGTTTACCGTTTTTACTTCGGGGGGAAATTGCTTCTGACCCCCGATGTTTGGTGGGCGAGTCTCTTTCTCATCGCTGTCACTGGGCGGCCCCTTTCCCTTATTTTCGGCATTAAGCTTGCCGGCTTGTTTGAAGACCCAACAACTTCTATTGGTATGATTGGCGGGTTTATCGGGGGTGCCATGAATCTGGCAGGGCCGATCCAGTATCTTGTCTAAATTGGATGTTCCGTCTCTATTTCCATTGACCAGGTTTGTAGCCGTTGAATCCGGTGTTGACCGCCATGTCGTGCGTTCCTTCATTATTATTTTGACGCTTGTGTTTATTGCGTCGTGACTTGCCGTTGCCGTCTCGAACTTCAGAAGTGCCTGAGTCACTGGTGTTGTTGCTTCTATGAGCAAGCCAGCTGTCATGTCCTGCACAGAAGCGAGTCATCAAATCAGTAAGGGCTGCCATGGATTTTTGTTTTTCTTGTCCGAGGTGGCGGGCGAGTCATTCATCTCGGACACTATGTTTAAAGGACGCAAGGGCTTCGGTGTTCGGACAATCGACAATTTGGTTCTTTTTAATTAAGAACCTGGTCCAGAGCTTCTTGGCTGACTCCCCGAGCTGCTGGATAATGTGACTTGGGTAATCGGCGTCCGGAGGCCGGACATATGTACCTTGGAATTTATCACGGAAGGCATCCTCCAGGTCTTCCCAGCTTCCAATGGAATTCTCTGGCAGACTGTTCAGCCAGTGCCGAACTAGCCCCTTGAGTTTTAGCTAGAGATATTTGATGGCATGAAGACCGTCACCGCGGGCCATATGAATATGGAGAATAAACTCTTCAATCCATACCGCGGAATCTGTGGTTCCATCATATGGTTCGATATTCATGGGTTTGAACGCTTCTGGGAATTCATGTTCCATTACTTCATCAGCAAATTAGAGGGGGTGTGTCGCGCCTCTATATTGGGCCAGGTCGTGACGTAGTTCGGGTGGAGTCTGTCTGTGGCTTTCGGCTGGGACATGTTTGTGCTTTCCATATTCAGCTTGATAGCCGTCGTCGCGCGTCGGGGTATGCCCCCGCGATACGTAGATCGATCTGGTCTGACCTGCCCTACTGTCCAGGTCCTACCGTAGGTCGTATGTATGATCCTGAGCTATTTTCTTTCTGCCTTTATGGTGAGGTAGTGCTAGCTGGTGTTCGGCTTGAGTTGTCGCTTTGTCTCGGCCACGTGGTGGTCGATCAGCCGCATTACGTGCTGACGGTACAGGCTCCAGCACCTCGGCGTCCAATTGAGGTAGCAATTTGCACTTCAGATAACTTTGGGATGGGCGCTCGAGGCCATATTCCTCGGCTGCCAGGACATGAGTCCATCTATCGTTGAGTAGATCTTTGTCAGCTTTAAGCTACTACTGCTTCTTTTTGAGGCTCCTTGCAGTGGCTATTAGCCGGCGCTTGAAGTGCTCCTGCTCGAGAGGTTCCTCAAGCAGGATAAAATCCTTATTGCCAAGGCTCTCCTCATCCTCGGATAGATTGGATTTTTATGATAATTTTTCATATATAAATTATTCCATTTGGAGTTACGGTTTAATTTCTATGAGTTTTAGAAGTTTTAACTATTTTCTGGAATAAATAAATCATTTCTGATTTATTTAAATATGCAGAAAACATTTATTGTGTCGGCACTACATCATTGTGACATCAGCAGGTCAACGGGGCGGGCCAGGTCGAACCTAACCGGTGGGACCCGTGTGTCAGTGTCACATCTAGCTAAGAATGGTTGTTAGTGCTAATTTGGTGGTTAACTTAATTAACCTGGGAGGCCTGGCCCACACGTCAGTTACTCTAGGGTGGTCAAACCCGGTCAACCGGGGTCAAACTCGTCGGAGTCGACCCGCGGCTCATCACCGGCGACGCTAGATACGGTGGAGGGCGTCAGAAACGCTTCTCCGGCGACCAAATCGACGGCTGAGAGGTTCTACGTGATGCTGGAGCTCGTCCATGTCTTGTGGTGCGCGCAGCAGCAGCTCAGGTGACCTAAATCGACGACGACAACAACTTCACGGCGGACAGAGTTCTGGCGTGCTTGGAGGCAGCGCTATAGGGCACGGCAGGGCGAACCCGCGAGTGCTACAGGTTCCTGGAGATGCTCTGAGCACGAAGATGTGCTCAGACGCAAGCTCCTGTGGCTGCAGCGGCGGCAGTGACATGGACGGTGGTGATGAGCCCTCGGGCTCTGTGGTGGAGCTAGATAGGGCCCATGAACGGTAGAGGAAAGAGAGGGGGAGGACGCAGCAGCTCACAGGTAGGACGGAGAGAGGGTCAGTGGGCTCGAGGAAGGCTTGACGGCTTTAGAATCCCAGTGGCGATCTCCTGTGGCTGAGGAAGAAGACGAGGTTGAGGACGATGCGTCGGGGCTCTACTGGTCGCATGAGCCAAGGAAGAGGACGAGGGAGGCACAACGGAGCTCGGGGGTGCACCGGAGAGGCAAGGGGGTGGCGGTGGACGTAGCAATAGCGTGCGGCGGCGATGGTGCGTTTGTGTGTGCGTGAGAGAGCGAGATAGAGGAGGGGAACGAGGGAGGGGCGAGAGTGAGGGGGTCTAGGGGGTTGCGTGGCGCTCGGGGCCAACTCCAGCAGCGACAAGCTGGCAGGACGTGGTCGAGCGCGTGCTCGCGTGCTCCGGGCATGTGCTTCTTGTCCTCCTGGCGAGAGGAGGGAGATAACTGGTAGTTTGGCTCAGGTGGGCTGCATAGGAGCTGGGCCGACTACAGTAGCAGTCCACCAGGTACGTTTATGTTCTTTCCTTTTCTTTCTGTTCAATTTGGTTTTCTATTTTTATTTAATATTTGACATTGTTTGCAAATTCACATGAACTAAAATAGTGCCAAACTTCTCTGAATGTTTTTATGTAGATACTTTGGACTAGGCCAGATGCACATAAAATAATTTAGGGTCATTTGAAAATATATTCCATATATTATGAATATAATTCCAAATTCAAATACAATGTGATTTACATTCAATGCCCAAAATTATTCTTTAAAAATGTTCATTTTTTTGGTTTGGGTCTAAGCCCTTGCCAGAAATACCAGACATCAATGAAGAGCATTTTTGGTTCATTGAATGAAATTTTTAGGGTTCTTGCCCTTTATTTTATTTTGAGGCTTTGAAAATTCCCTCAATTCCAAATTCAGAAATTTAAACATCATGCATGAATGCACACTGATGCAAATAATTACAAGCAAAAACTGGGGATGTGACAGCTCACCCCCACTAAACAAAAATCTCGTCCCGAGATTCAAGGCATGAGGTAGGAAGATAGAGGGGACACAATGCTAACACCATCTTCATGATCCAACTGTCCTTATCGAAGATGTTGATTCATTGCTCAAATTGATCTTGACGTATTTGCTTTTGAGATCTTTATCCAGCACAAAGACGATAGAAGAAAACTCTACAGAAAATGATCTTCTCGAAGATCGAGCATTCAAGATCAACTCACGGAGTGAGACGTAAGAACACCTTGAGGGAGTCCTGGATTAGGGGGTCCTCGGATAGTCGGACTATATCCTTTGGCCGGACTGTTGGACTATGAAGGTACAAGATTGAAGACTTCATCCCGTGTACGGGTATGACTGTCCTTTGCGTGGAAGGCAGGCTTGGCAATTCGGATATGTAGATCTCCTCCCTTGTAACCGACTCTGTGTAACCCTAGGCCCTCCGGTGTCTATATAAACCGGAGGGTTTAGTCCGTAGGACAACAACAATCATAATCTTATGCTAGCTTCTAGTGTTTAGCCTCTACGATCTCGTGGTAGATCAGCTCTTGTAATACTCACATCATCAAGATCAATCAAGTAGGACGTAGGGTATTACCTCCATCGAGAGGGCCCGAACCTGTGTAAACATTATGTCCCCCGCCTCCTATTACCATCCGCCTTAGACGCACAGTTCGGGACCCCCTACCCGACATCTGCCGTTTTTTACACCGACATTGGTGCTTTCATTGAGAGTTCCACTGTGTCTTCACCATAAGGTTTGATGGCTCCTTCGATCATCAGCAACGATGCGGTCTAGGGTGAGGTTTTTCTCCCCGGACAGATCTTCGTATTCGGCGGCTTCGTACTGCGGGCCAACTCGCTCGTCCATCTGGAGCAGATTGATAGCTATGCCCCTGGCCATCAGGTCGGGTTTGGAAACTTGAACTATACTGTCGACATCCGCGGAGACTTGATCTTCGACGGATTGGAGCCCATGTCAGGTGCGCTGCACAGTCACGATGAGCATGACTTAGCTCTGCCGCCGGATGGTGTTTGGGAGATCACACCTGTGGCTACTCCGGCCCTTAGTCCGGAGCAGCTCGTGCCGTCCGAGGACGGGTGGATGGACCCCGCCATGGAGGCCGCACACCCAGCGGCAATAGAGCTGAATACTGACTTCACCCCCTATGAGACCTGTGTTGCCGGACCCTTGGATTCGTCCCCGGCCACAAGCTCCGAACCGCCTGCATCCGTGCCTATCGACAAAGCTCAACAAAAGAAACTAAGTGGGTGTGCATCCAACTTGTTTGCTCATGAAGACCTAGGGCATTTTGAGGAAGCACATCATTGGAATATACAAGCTAAGTTCTATAATGAAAAACTCCCACTAGTATATGAAAGTGATGAAATGAGAGACTCTCTATCATGAATATCATGGTGCTACTTTGAAGCACAAGTGTGGTAAAAGGATAGTAACATTGTCCCTTCTCTCTTTTTCTCTCATTTTTTTATTTGGGCCTTTTCTCCTCTCTTTTTATGGCCTCTTTTCTTTCTTTTTTTTTATTTTTCGTCCGGAGTCTCATCCTGACTTGTCGGGGAATCATAGTCTCCATCATCCTTTCCTCACTGGGACAATGCTCTAATAATGATGATCATCACACTTTTATTTTCTTACAACTCAACAATTACAACTCGATACTTAGAACAAAATATGACTCTATATGAATGCCTCCGGTGGTGTACCGGGATATGCAATGAATCAAGAGTGACATGTATGAAAGAATTATGAATGGTGGCTTTGCCACAAATACGATGTCAACTACATGATCATGCTAAGCAATATGACAATGATGGAGTGTGTCATAATATACAGAATAGTGGAAAGTTGCATGGCAATATATCTTGGAATGGCTATGGAAATGCCATAATAAGTAGGTATGGTGGCTGTTTTGAGGAAGGTATATGGTGGGTGTATGATACCGGTGAAAGGTGTGCGGTATTAGAGAGGCTAGCAATGGTGGAAGGAAGAAAAGTGCGTATAATCCATGGACTCAACATTACTCACAGAGAACTCATATACTTATTGCAAAAATCTACAAGTTATCAAAGCAAAGTATTACGCGCATGCTCCTAGGGGGATAGATTGGTAGGAAAAGACCATCGCTCATCCCCGACCGCCACTCATAAGGAAGACAATCAAAAAATGAATCATGCTCCGACTTCATCACATAACGGTTCACCATATGTGCATGCTACAGGAATCACAAACTTTAACACAAGTATTTCTCAAATTCACAACTACTCAACTAGCACAACTTTAATATCACCATCTTTATATCTCAAAACAATTATCAAGCATCAAACTTCTCATAGCATTCAACACACTCGTAAGAAAGTTTTGTCAGTATTCTTGAATACAAAGCATATTAGGATTATTTAAGCAAATTACCATGCTATTTAAGACTCTCAAAATAATCTAAGTGAGGCATGAGAGATCAATAGTTTCTATAAAACAAATCCACCACCGTGCTCTAAAAGGTATAAGTGAAGTACTAGAGCAAAACTCTATAACTCAAAAGATATAAGTGAAGCACATAGATTATTCTAACAAATTCCAAATCATGTATGTCTCTCTCAAAAGGTGTGTACAGAAAGGATGATTGTGGTAAACTAACAAATAAACACTCAAATCATACAAGACGCTCCAAGCGAAACACATATTATGTGGTGAATAAAAATATTGCTCCATGGGCATCCCCAAGCTCAGGCTCTTGCCACTCCTTGTTCCATAATCCATCAAATCTTTACCCAAAACATGAAAACTTCACAACACAAAACTTAAAGTAGAAAATCTCATGAGCTCCGTTAGCGAAAGAAAACAAAAGAACACTTCAAGTTACTATAATGAACTAATTATTTATTTATATTGGTGTTAAACCTACTGTATTCCAACTTCTCTATGGTTTATGAACTATTTTACTAGCCATAGATTCATCAAAATAAGCAAACAACACACGAAAAAACAGAATTTGTCAAAAACAGAACAGTCTGTAGTAATCTGTAGCTAGCGCAAGATCTGGAACTGCAAAAAAATCTAAAATAAATTTCTGGACGTGAGTAATTTATCTATTAATCATCTGCAAAAAGAATTAACTAAATATCATTTTCCAACAATAAAAATAAAATTGGGTTGCCTCCCAACAAGCGCTATCGTTTAACGCCCCTAGCTAGGCATGAAAAGCATGGATAGATCTAGGTATTGCCATCTTTGGTAGGCAATCCATAAGTGGCTCTCATGATAGATTCATAAGGTAATTTAATTTTCTTTCTAGGAAAGTGTTCCATGCCTTTCCTTAATGGAAATTGGAATCTAATATTTCCTTCCTTCATATCAATAATTGCACCAATCGTTCTAAGGAAAGGTCTACCAGGAATAATAGGACATGAAGGATTGCAATCTATGTCAAGAACAATAAAATCTACGGGAAAATAATTCCTATTTGTGACAATAAGAACATCATTAATTCTTCCCATAGGTTTCTTGATAGTGGAATCCGCAAGGTGCAAGTTTAAAGAGCAATCATCAAAATCACGGAAACCTAACAAATCACACAAAGTCTTTGGAATCATTGAAACACTAGCACCCAAATCACACAAAGCATAGCATTCATGATCTTTAATTTTAATTTTAATAGTTGGTTCCCACTCATCATAAAGTTTTCTAGGGATAGAAACTTCCAACTCAAGTTTTTCTTCATAAGATTGCATCAAGGCATCAACGATATGTTTAGTAAACGCTTTATTTTGACTATAAGCATGAGGAGAATTTAGTATGGATTGCAACAAGGAAATACAATCAATCAAAGAGCAATTTTCATAATTAAATTCCTTGAAATCCAAAATAGTGGGTTCAGCAACATCTAGGGTTTTAATTTCTTTAATCCCACTTTTATCAAATTTAGCATCAAGATCTAAAAACTCCGAATTTTTGGAACGCCTTCTAGGTAAATGTGGATCATATTCAGTCCCATCGTTATCAAGATTCATATTGAAAAACAAAGATTTAATAAGGGACACATCAATAACTTTTTTATCTTCATCTTTATTTTCATAGGAACTAGAAGAACACGCTCTTATAAAGGCATCTTTCTTAGCACGCATCCTAGTGGTTCTTTCTTTGCACTCATCAATTGAAATTCTCATAGTTTTGAGAGTCTCATTATATCACGCTTAGGAGGAATAGATCTAAGTTTCAAAGAATCAACATCAAGAGATATTCTATCAACGTTCCTAGCCAACTCATCAATCTTAAGCAATTTTTCTTCAATCAAAGCATTGAAATTCTTTTGCAAAGTAATAAATTATTTAATATTCGATTCAAAATCAGAGGGCATCTTATTATAATTTCCATAAGAATTTTTGTAGGAATTACCATAATTATTAGAGGGATTACTAGGGTAAGGCCTAGGGTTAAAATTTCCTCTATACGCGTTGTTACCAAAATTGTTCCTACCAAAAAAATTCACATCCATAGATTCATTATTATTCTCAATCAAAATAGACAAGGGCATATCATTAGGATCATAAGAAACACTCTTACTAGCAAATAATTTCATAAGTTCATCCATCTTTCCACTCAAAACATTAATATCTTCTATCGCATGCACCTTTTTATTAGTAGATCTTTCAGTGTGCCATTGAGAATAATTAAGCATAATATTATCTAGGAGTTTAGAAGCTTCTCCTAAAGTGATTTCCATAAAAGTGCCTCCCGCGGCCGAATCTAAAAGATTTCTAGAAGCAAAATTCAATCCGGCATAAAATTTTTGTATAATCATCCACAAATTCAAACCATGAGTAGGGAAATTACGTATCATTAATTTCATCATCTCCCAAGCGTGTGCAACATGTTCATGATCAAGTTTCTTAAAATTCATAATATCGTTTCTAAGGGAGATGATCTTAGCGGGAGGAAAATACTTAGAGATAAAAGCATCTTTGCACTTGTTCCAAGAATCAATACTATTTTTAGGCAAAGACGAAAACCAAGCTTTAGCACGATCTCTAAGCGAAAAAGGAAATAGCTTCAATTTAACAATATCATTATCCACATCTTTCTTCTTTTGCACATCACACAAATCAATGAAGCTATTTAGATGGGTAGCTGCATCTTCACTAGGAAGGCCGAAAAACGGATCTTTCATGACAAGATTCAGCAAAGCAGCATTAATTTCACAAGATTCAGCATCGGTAAGAGGAGCAATCGGAGTGCTAATAAAATCATTGTTGTTGGTATTGGTAAAGTCACACAATTTAGTGTTATCTTGAGCCATCGTGACAAGCAAGCAATCCAACACACAAGCAAACAAAAAGCAAGCGGGCAAGAAGAGGCAAATAGAGAAAGTGAGGGAGGATAGAGAGAGAGAGAGGGCAAATAAAATGGCAAGGGTGAAGTGGCGGAGAGGAAAACGAGAGGCAAATGGCAAATAATGTAATGCGGGAGATAAGGGTTGTGATGGGTACTTGGTATGTTGAGTTTTGCGTAGACTCCCTCGCAACGGCGCCAGCAATCTTCTTGTTACCTCTTGAGCACTGCATTGGATTTCCTTGAAGAGGAAAGGATGATGCAGCAAAGTAGCGTAAGTATTTCCCTCAGTTTTTTAGAACCAAGGTATCAATCCAGTAGGAGGCTACGCGCGAGTCTCTCGCACCTGCACAAAACAAATAAAAATCCTCGCAACCAACGCGATAAGGGGTTGGCAATCCCTACACGGTCACTTACGAGAGTGAGATCTGACAGATATGATAAGATAATATTTTTGGTATTTTTGTGATAAAGATGCAAAGTAAAATAAAAGGCAATGAAAATAACTAAGTATTGGAAGATTAATATGATGAAGATAGACCCGGGGGCCATGGGTTTAACTAGTGGCTTCTCTCAAGAGCATAGGTATTTTACGGTGGGTGTACGAAATACTGTTGAGAAATTGACAGAATTGAGCATAGTTATGAGAATATCTAGGTATGATCATGTATATAGGCATCACGTTCAAGACAAGTAGACCGACTCCTGCCTGCATCTACTACTATTACTCCACTCATCGACAGCTATCCAGCATGCATCTAGAGTACTAAGTTCATGAAAACAGAGTAACGCCTTAAGCAAGATGACATGATGTAGAGGGATAAACTCACGCAATATGATGAAAACCCCATCTTGTTATCCTCGATGGCAACAATACAATATGTGCCTTGCTGCCCCTACTGTCACTGGGAAAGGACACCGCAAGATTGAACCCAAAGCTAAGCACTTCTCCCATTGGAAGAGAGATCAATCTAGTAGGCCAAACCAAACTGATAATTCTAAGAGACTTGCAAATATAACCAATCATACATAAAAGAATTCAGAGAAGATTCAAATATTGTTCATAGATAATCTTGATCATAAACCCACAATTCATCGGTCTCAACAAACACACCGCAAAAGGAAGATTACATCGAATAGATCTCCACAACAGAGGGGGAGAACATTGTATTGAGATCCAAAAAGATAGAAGAAGCCATCTAGCTAATAACTATGGACCAGAAGGTCTGAGGTAAACTACTCACACTTCATCGGAGAGGCTATGGTGTTGATGTAGAAGCCCTCCGTGATAGATGCCACCTCTGGCGGAGCTCCGAAACAGGCCCCAAGATGGGATCTTGTGGATACAGAAAGTTACGGCGGTGGAATTAGGGTTTTGGCTCCGTATCTGGTCATTTGGGGTACGTAGGTATATATACGAGGAAGGAGTACGTCGGTGGAGCAATAGGGGGGCC
>NC_041386.1:204955295-204997371 GCF_002162155.2 Triticum dicoccoides | reverse complement strand
CCCTACCTCGTGGCCTCCTCCTTTATTTCCTGATGTAGGGTCCAAGTCTCCTGGATCATGTTCGGTGAGAAAAATGACGTTCCCGAAGGTTTCATTCCATTTGGACTCCGTTTGATATTCCTTTTCTTCAAAAACCTAAAATAGGCAAAAACAGCAATTCTGGGCTGGGCCTCCGGTTAATAGGTTAGTCCCAAAAATAATATAAAAGTGGATAATAAAGCCCATAATGTCCAAAACAGTAGATAATATAGCATGGAGCAATCAAAAATTATAGATACGTTGGAGACGTATCAACTATCATGATAAAGCGCGAGACTGGTCAACCACTCGAGGAGTCAGCGGAATCTTCGCGATTCCTCCGCATTAACGAAGGACCGGTTTCCCGGTCATGTATGTACGCGCACCGCATTCGGATAAGCGCGGAAGTACCAGGGGCTATATAGTAGCCCCACTGTCAAACTCCTATGGCTAAGTGAAAGTGTTAAAGCAATATAGTCTGATTGCCTTGTTCACCGTGCTATCACCTCCTTAATGGACCAAGACATTGGATCAAGTGTGAATACGCGTTTTTCTGATCACCCCCGCATTATATGCGTGGGGGCTGAAGCCGACGACTGCAAACTTTCAGGTTATATACATACATAAAACGGCCGCATAGGAGGCATCATAATACTTTCAGGAAAATGTATAAACACAGCCTTTTATAAGCCAAATAGTATTGCTCTTACAAATTGGGATACATGTCACTCGAACATGATACTCTTCGAGCACTGAGCCTCTATTAGACGAGCGCCTTCTAGGACTTCTTCAATATAGTGCTCGGACGAGACCTAGCCTATGGCCGGACCCCGGGTTGCAATAGCGGTGGCATCCATCTCTTCCCAGTATGTCTTAACACGGGCAAGAGCCATCCGCGCACCCTCTATGCACGCCGACCTCTTTACAGCGTCGGTATGCGGCACAGCACCAAGGAATCTTTGCACTAACCCAAAATAACTATTCGGCCTTGGTCCTTCCGGACAAAGATGATCAACGACAGACCTCATGGCAAGCCTGGACAACCTATGGAGCTCAGCCCACTCGGCCATCTGCTCATTTAACAGTAGCGGACGCGTTGGAGCACTGAACTGTGACCAGAACAACTTTTCCACTTTGTGATCTTTTTGATCTATGAAAAACTCAGTCGCATCAGCAGCACTCATTGCCAGGTCCGAATATGCGTCTGCAGCACTCCATAATTGATCCAGAGGGGCATACTTCGGATCTCCTAACTTCCTCCGCAACAAAAAGGGCTTCCTGGCCGTGATATCTCCGGCTTGACGAAGCTCCTCCTTCGCCGCTCTGATTTTAGAGCAGGTCTCCTTGGCTTCTACCATGGTTTTCTCTAGGTCTGCCGCTTTCGCTTGGCTTTCCTTTTCAAGAAGCTCATACCGGTCGGCGGCATCCTTCAGCTCAATAGCCATCTTGGCTATTTTATCTTCGCTCTGGCGACGAGCAGCCTCTTCGGCTCTTAACTCTTTGGCCGCCTTTAGGGCGGCCGCATCACTCCTCCTGGCTTGTTCCTTGTCTTGGGCAAGTTCCGCCCGAAGGGTCTCCACGGCGGCAGCTCCATCTGCAGTCACATCATATTATAGATACTAGCATCTTGCTCCTCTTAATATTTGTTGACCACCCGAAATACATACCCTCTGCCTCGTCAAGCCGCTTGTTCACAAGCGCGATGTCAGCATCTGCCGCGTCAAGTTGCCGGTTAAGTCCGACAAACTCAGCAGTCCGGCCAGCCACCGGACTGTCAGTCGCCTACACATGAAAGCAGCAAAATCATTACCTGGGACTACGATCCTCTATTTTCCGCCTCCGGACAGCAACCAGAGTCTCAGGAGCTACTATCTGTATAGAGCACGCCTAGCGTGTGCGGTACCATCAATAAATTTATATATTACTTTGCGTACCTCAAAGCCTCTTAGCAGACTCACAAAAGCTTCATGCAACCCACTTTTGGCAGATGAAATCCTCTCAACCACCATACCCATTAAAGTACGGTGCGCCTCTAAGATACACGCTTTCTCCAAAAGACTCATCAGTGCGTCCAGTTGTGCACCGGACAATCCCGGACTCTTTCTGTTGCTCTCCGTTGGAGATGAGTATTCCAGACTTTGGGTGGCCGAAGGGTTACCTTCTGGCCTTGGCGGTTCAGGAGAAACCCTTCGTGACGACACCTCGGGGTCGTCCGCCCCAGGAGGCGGGGAGGCAGGGGGAGGCGTTTCGCTCTCCATCATCTCTGGAAGAAGATCCCCTTAAGACGAACTCTGTTGAGAAGGGCTACGAGCCGGACTACAAGATATATGTCTCGGTTATTGTCCGCGAAGATAAAGCAGGATATATTTACCAAAAATACTCTTGATTCACTTACAGCTCGGTGGAGGGTTGACCCCCTTGCGGGCACTGTGCGGTAAGGACGCCCTCTGGGGCAGGGCCCCCTGGCGAAGGTTTCTTCCCTTGTTTGGAAAACTTCGTTTCCAGGTCTTCAGGGGCGGTTCTTTTCCTTCCTTGGGGAGATGGGATTCTATATTCTTCTCCCCGATTATCCTCCTTCGCGGAGACACTAATTCCACCGGTTTGGATGAGTAATGTGTGAGGCCCGCTTTCGGCTTCTTTATCTCTCCCTTTATCTTCCCCTGATGGCACTTGATAAAGTGCGTGCTCGAGCATCCTGGCTAGCACAGGATCAGGTGAGGCTTCAGGAAGGGGGGGTCGAACACCTAATCATCTTCACCTTTCTTATCTAGTCCTGGCCAAGAGCAATTTTTTCAGAATGATGTTGTGATAAATAAAAAGACATCATGTTCGGCCGCAGAATTACTTACATGGGTATCTGGACGATTGCAGTTTAAACCCGCATCCTCGGTGGTGTCCGGACACTTTATCCGTGATCCGAAGAACAATCACTACATCCCTTCGAGCGTCATGCCGAAGAATTGCTAAATAGTTCGCGGTCCTTCCGGGTTGAACTCCCACATACGGAGAGATCGGTGTTGGCATGGCAAGATCCGCAAACTAGCATAACCCGCATTACCTTGACAAGACTGATATCCCTCTTGAGGAGATCTCGAATGCGACTTTGGAATGTCGGCACGTCATTAACTGGCCCCCAGTCCAGCCCCTTGTTGACCCATGACGCCAGTTGTGGCGGGGGGCCCGAACGGAAGGCGGGGGCAGCTACCCACTTAGTACTTCGGGGAGCTGTGATGTAAAACCACTCCCACTGCCATAAGTTGGACACCTGCAGGAAGGAACCCTTTGGCCATGTAACATCGGCGCCTTTCCTTATTATGGCACCTCCGCATTCCGCGTGTCGCCCATCGATCATCTTCTGCTTCACATTGAAGGTCTTGAGCCATAAGCCGAAGTGTGGGGTGATGCGGAGGAAGGCCTCACACACGACGATAAACGAAGAGATGTGAAGGATGGAATTCGGGGCTAGATCGTGGAAATCGAGCCCGTAATAGAACATAAGCCTTCTGACAAGGGGATCAAGACTAAAGCCTAGCCCTCGGAGGAAGTGGGAAACAAATACGATGCTCTCGTTGGGTTCGGGAGTGGGGATGACCTGCCCTTGAGAAGGCAGCCTATGCGAGATTTCGGTGGTTAGATACTTGGCTTCCCTTAGCTTCATGATGTCCCCCTATGTGACGGAGGAGGCCATCCACCGGCCTTGAAGGTTGGATCTGGACATGGTTGAAGGTCCGAGGCGCTTAGCCTAAACCATGGGTGTTGGAACTCGAGGTGGGGGATGGGAAGGATTGAGCGTGAGAAGAAAAGGACAGGCCTTGGCCCCTTTATAAAGAGGATGAATAGCAAGCGTCCTCCGTGTGGCCGTTCGGAACTTGCCTGAAATCGAGGAGTCATACCTGCAGGCGCGGTTGGGTTACCCACACCCGTATTGATGAGAATCCCGTGATAAGGGGACATGATCTCTACTTCGACAAGACGTGCCAAGAAAACCGCGTTGCAATATGTGCAGTAGCTGGTTAAAAAAATGGCTCGAATAATGACCGAGCACAGCAGGACGTCATGCTATGAAAAGTTGTCAGCAGATAGGATTTATGGAATAATATACTCTCTACGGTGGTATGTGGAATTTGTTTTACAGAGCCGGACACGATCCTTGTGTTCAAAATCTTCTATGGAGTATTCGGAGAAAGAACCCGCCTTGCAATGCCGAAGAAAATCTACGCGCCGGACTCATCGTCATTGAAGCCTGGTTCAGGGGCTACTTAGGGAGTCCTGGATTAGGGGGTCCTCGGACAGCCGTACTATATCCTTTGGCCAGACTGTTGGACTAGGAAGATACAATATTGAAGACTTAGTACCGAGTCCGAGTAGGACTCTCCTTTGCGTGGAAGGCAAGCTTGGCAATTCAGAAATGTAGATCTCCTCGCTTGTAACCGACTCTGTGTAACCCTATCCCCCTCCGGTGTCTATATAAACCGGAGGGTTTAGTCCGTAGGACAACAACAATCATAATCATAGGCTAGCTTATAGGGTTTAGCCTCTACAATCTCGTGGTAGATCAACTCTTGTAATACTCACATCATCAAGATCAATCAAGCAGGACATAGGGTATTACCTCCATCGAGAGGGCCCGAACCTGGGTAACATTGTGTCCCCGCCTCCTGTTACCATCCGCCTTAGATGCACAGTTCGGGACCCCCTACCGGAGATCCGCCGGTTTTGACACTGACACACCTCTTGAGTTCATACACAAAACACACACTAGGAGCAATGGAAGAGGTAGATGACAAGGGTTCTATTGGTAGGCAACCATTGCATGCTAAAAGGAGATGGTGGGCGGAGTCAAGGTAGCTAGGAGCTAATTTCCCTGATTCCATAATGAGGCACCAAGGGGAAGGTGACTCGTAGAATTATTCCCTTAAGTGGAAAAAAGAATTACTTATGATATCTGATGACCCACAAGTGTAGGGGATCTATCGTAGTCCTTTCGATAAGTAAGAGTGTCGAACCCAACGAGGAGCAGAAGGAAATGATAAGCGGTTTTCAGCAAGGTATTCTCTGCAAGCACTGAAATTATAGGTAATAGATAGTTTTGCGATAAGATAATTTGTAACGAGAAACAAGTAACAAAAGTAAATAAAGTGCAGCAAGGTGGCCCAATCCTTTTTGTAGCAAAGGGCAAGCCTGGACAAATTCTTATATAGAGAAAAGCACTCCCGAGGACACATGGGAATTATCATCAAGCTAGGTTTCATCACGATCATATGATTGACGTTCGGTACTTTGATAATCTGATATGTGGGTGGACCGGTGCTTTGGTGCTATCATTACTTGGACAAGCATCCCACTTATGATTAACCTCTATTGCGAGCATCCGCAACTACAACAAAAGTATTAAGGTAAACCTAACCATAGCATGAAACATGTGGATCCAAATCAGCCCCTTACGAAGCAACGCATAAACTAGGGTTTAAGCTTCTGTCACTCTATTAACCCATCATCTACTTATTACTTCCCAATGCCTTCCTCTAGGCCCAAATAATGGTGAAGTGTCATGTAGTCGACGTTCACATAACACCACTAGAGGAAAGACAACATACATCTCATCAAAATATCGAACAAATACCAAATTCACATGACTACTAATAGCAAGACTTCTCCCATGTCCTCAGGAACAAACGTAACTACTCACAAAGCATATTCATGTTCATAATCAGAGGAGTATTAATATGCATATAGGATCTGAACATATGATCTTCCACCAAATAAACCAACTAGCATCAACTACAAGGAGTAATTAACACTACTAGCAACCCATAGGTACCAATCCCATAATTGGGGACAAGAATTGGATACGAGATGAACTAGGGTTTGAGAGGAGATGGTGCTGGTGAATATGTTGATGGAGATTGACCCCCTCCCGATGAGTGGATCGTTGGTGATGACGATGGCGATGATTTCCCCCTCCCGGAGTGAAGTTTCCCTGGCAGAAAAGCTCCGCAAGAGGCATAGATTGGTTCCGCCAAGGTTCTGCCTCGTGGCGGAGGAGTCTCGTCCCTAAAGATTTCTTATTATTTTTTCCTCAACGGAAGACTCCATATAGCATAAGATGGGCATCGGAGGGCCACCAGGGGCCCACGAGGCAGGGGGGCGCGCCCTGGGGGGTAGGGCGTGCCCCCACCGTCGTGGCTAGGGTGTGGCCCCCCTCTGGAACTTCTTGCACTCAGTATTTTTTATATATTCTGAAAATGACTTCCGTGAAGTTTCAGGACTTTGGAGCTGTGCAGAATAGGTCTCTAATACTTGCTCTTTTTCCAGCCCAGAATCCCAGCTGTCGGCATTCTCCCTCTTTATGTAAACCTTATAAAATAAGAGAGAATAGGAATAAGTATTGTGAAATAATGTGTAATATCAGGCCATAATGCAATAAATATCGATATAAAAGCATGATGCAAAATGGACGTATCAACTCCCCCAAGCTTAGACCCCGCTTGTCCTCAACCGAAAGATGAAATCGAAAAATATGTCCACATGCTTAGAGATAGAGGTGTCGATAAAAATAAAATACGGACATGAGGGCATCATGATCATTCTTAGAAAAACAACTTATATAATTCTTGTCATATGATCTCTTATGCTAGAGTAACAATTCAATCACAATTTCAAGTATGAATCATAAACTTCATTGAAAACTAACAAACTATAATCTCAGTCATTGGAGCAATTGCAATTTGTCATAACATAGGAATGAGTCAATATAAGAGCTTTTCAGCAAGTCCACATACTATACTATCTTATAGTCCTTCACAATTGCTAACACTCACGCAATACTTATGGCTATGGAGTTTTAATTTGACACAGAGAAAGATAGGGGCTTATAGTTTTGCCTCCCAACGTTTTACCTCAAGGGTAATGTCAACAATAATAGTTCATGAAAACTCGCATCCAATTAGCCATATATACCAGGATCTTTCCAACATGTTGTGCTTTTCAAAAGATAAGATGTAAAAGGAAGGGTGAAGATCACCATGACTCTTATGCAAGGTAGGAGATAAAAGTAAAAGATAGGCCCTTCACAGAGGGAAGCATAGTTTGTCATGCGCTTTTATGGTTGGATGCACAAAATCGTAATGCGAAAGAACGTCACTTTATATTGCCACTTGTGATATGGACCTTTATTATGCAATCCGTCGCTTTTATTTCTTCCATATCACATGATCGTATAAAGCTTATTTTCACCCGCACTAATAATTCATACATATTTAGAGGGCAAATTTTTTATTGCTTGCACCGATGACAACTTACTTGTGGGATCTTACTCAATCCATAGGTAGGTATGGTGGACTCTCATGGCAAAACTGGTTTAAGGGTGTTTGGAAGCACAAGTAGTATCTCTACTTGGTGCAAAGAATTTGGCTAGCATGAGGGGGAAAGGCAAGCTCAATCATGTTGGATGATCCACAACAATATAATTTATCTTAGATGTAAGAAGACATAACCCATTATCTTGTCTTCCTTGTCCAACGCAAACTCTTTAGCATGTCATATTTTAATGAGTGCTCACAATCATAAAAGATGTCCAAGATAGTGTATTTATATGTGAGGACCTCTCTTTCTTTATTACTTCCTATTAATTGCAATGATGACCAAAACTATGTTTGTCAACTCTCAACAACTTTTATTCATCATACTCTTTCTATGTGAGCTCATTACTCTCCATAAGATCCATATGATCTCTTTGTTTCCTTGTATTTCTTTCTCTTTTCTTTTATTCACTCAAGATTATGGCAAAATAATCAAGCCCTCGACTCAACACTAATCTTTATTATATATAGCTCACAGACTCGATTACATAGAAGGATCGTGAAGCAAAACTCACAACTAGATCATACTAAAAAATTATTCTACTAGATCAAAATATTACCAAAAGGATCAAACTAAGAAAAACGGTAAAGATAGAAGTGATGGTGATACAATACCGGGGCACTCCCCCAAGCTTGGCAGTTGCCAAGGGGAGTGCCCATACCCATGTGATTATATCTCTTTTTTCGGGGATGGTGATGTGATATTCTTGGCGATGATGCCCCTCAGAATATGATTCTCCTCCTCGAGCTTATTGACTTGCTGCTTGAGGTCCATTATTTCCTTTCGAAGCTTTCCTGTAATAGCCAAAGCTTCTTGCACCCAAGGGTGTTGCATAGCTGCGGGAGAACAAGTGACACTCTTTTTCATATTTTCATAAGAAAGAAATCTAACATTGGAAGGGATAACCGAGTTAGGGATAGCCGAGCTCTGTAGTTCCCCCATTGTGCATCCAGCTCGGAAGCGAGAACTGACTTCTTGATCCTCCTCCATGGCATCTATCCTCTTCAAATCAGCCTCCATCTCTTCCTCCGTTGCTGGCCCAAAGTGGTCAGCTTTGCTGTTTGTCATTGATCTCGATGCCGGATGAGACACCCGGCTCTCCCCGACTGACTCTTGCGAAAACTTCTTGCTCTAATCTGCAGCAGCAACAGCTCGAAACACAAACAGAGGATAATTGCATGATACAGGAGTCAAAACCTCCGGGATATTATATAATGATTTTTTACCGACCAAAATACGTAACATGTAAGAAAACGGAGTCCGGAGAGCGCACGAGGTGCCCACGAGGCAGGGGGCGCGCTCTCCACCCTCGTGGAGCCCTCGTGTCCTTCCCGGACTGCTTCTTATTTTTCTATTTTTCTAAATATTCCAAAACGGACAAAAATTTCCATTAGAACTATTTTGGAGTCGGTTTACATACCGTACCACATACCTATTCCTTTTCGGAGTCTCAAACGTTCCAGAAAGTGTCCCTTATGTATTCCTCCAGGGTTACGGTTTCAATAACATTGGTTTCAACATTTATAGGATTACCTGAGATATAATGTTTGATTCTTTGACTGTCCACCATCTTCGGATTTGTGCCTTCGAAGTTGTTGATTTTTATGGCACCAGAATGATAGACCTCCTCGATAACATAAGGACCTTCCCATTTAGAGAGAAGCTTTCCTGCAAAAAATCTTAAACAAGAGTTGTATAACAATACATAGTCACCTACATTAAACTCACGCTTTTCTATCCTTTTGTCATGCCATATTTTAACTTTTTCTTTAAACAATTTGGCATTCTCATAGGCTTGGGTTCTCCATTCATCAAGTGAGCTAATGTCAAATAACCTTTTCTCACCGGCAAGTTTGAAATCATAATTGAGCTCTTTAATAGCCCAATAAGCCTTATGTTCTAGTTCGAGAGGTAAGTGACATGCTTTTCCATAAACTATTTTATACGGAGACAAACCCACAGGATTTTTATATGCAGTTCTATAGGCCCATAATGCATCATCAAGTTTCTTGGACCAATTCTTTCTAGATCTATTAACAGTCTTTTGCAAAATTAATTTGAGTTGTCTATTACTCAATTCTACTTGACCACTAGACTGTGGTTGATAAGGAGATGCAATTCTATGATTAACATCATACTTAGCAAGCATTTTACGGAAAGCACCATGAATAAAATGTGAAATACCATCAGTCATTAAATATCTAGGGACTCCAAACCTCGGAAAAATAACTTCTTTAAGCATCTTAATAGAGGTGTTATGATCAGCACTACTAGTTGGAATAGCTTCTACCCACTTAGTAACGTAATCAACAGCAACTAAAATATGTGTATATCCATTAGAGGCAGGAAAAATGTCCCATATAATCAAAGCCCGAAACATGAAATGGTTCAATAACAAGTGAATAATTCATAGGCATTTCTTGACGTCTACTAATATTACCAATTCTTTGACATTCATCACAAGACAAGACAAACTTATGGGCATCCTTGAAGATAGTAGGCCAATAAAAACCGGATTGCAATACCTTTTGTGTAGTTCTATCTCCAGCATGGTGTCCTCCATAAGCCTCGGAGTGACACTTGCGTAGGATCTGTTCCTGTTCATGCTCAGGTACAAAATGCCTAATAACACTGTCTACTCCTTCTTTATAAAGATGTGGATCATCCCAGAAGTAATGTCTTAAATCATAGAAAAACTTTTTCTTTTGCTACTATGTGAAACTAGGTGGTATAAATTTAGCAACAATGTAATTAGCATAATCAGCATACCATGGAGCAGTATCAGAAGCATTTATGACATTTTATTGTTCATCAGGAAAGCTATCATCAATAGGTAGTGGGTCATCAAGAACATTTTCTAACCTAGACAAGTTGTCTGCAACGGGGTTCTCAGCACCCTTTCTATCAATAATAGGCAAATCAAATTCTTGTAGCAAGAGAACCCATCTAATAAGTCTAGGTTTAGCATCTTTCTTTTCCATAAGATGTTTAACAACATCATCATCAGTGTGAATAGTTACCTTAGAATCAACAATATAAGGTCTGAACTTATCACAAGCAAATAAAACTACTAAGAATTCCTTTTTAGTTGTAGCATAATTTCTATGGGCATTGCCTAGAGTTTTACTAGCATATTGAATAACATTTAATTTCTTATCAACTCTTTTCCCTAGAACAGCACCTACATCATAATCACTAGCATCACACATAATTTCAAAAGGTAAATTCCAATCAGGTGGCTGAACAATAGGTGCAGAGATCAATGCTTTCTTAAGTATTTCAAATGCTTCTACACAATCATTATCAAAGAAGAACGATATATCTTTTTGTAATAAATTAGTCGGAGGCGGAGAAATTTTTGAGAAGTCCTTAATGAACCTCCTATGAAAACCGGCATGACCAAGGAAACTTCTTATACCTTTGATGTCCTTAGGACATGACATCTTTTCAATAGCATCAACTTTAGCTTTATCAACTTCAATGCCCCTTCCGGAAATTTTGTGCCCCAAGACAATACATTCGTTAACCATAAAGTAGCATTTATCCCAATTCAAGACAAGGTTAGTTTCTTCACATCTCTGCAAAACTCGATCAAGGTTGCTTAAGCAATCTTCAAAAGAGGATCCATAAACGGAGAAATCATCCATGAATACCTCACATATCTTTTCACAAAAATCAGAAAATATAGCCATCATGCATCTTTGAAAGGTAGCAGGTGCATTACATAAACCAAAAGGCATACGTCTATAAGCAAGAGTACCGAAAGGGCAAGTAAAAGTGGTCTTAGATTGATCATGGGCTGACACGGGTATTTGAGAGAAACCAGAATAACCATCTAGAAAGCAAAAATGTGTATGCTTGGATAATCTTTCTAACATTTGATCAATAAAAGGTAACGGGTAATGATCTTTTTTAGTAGCCTTATTTAATTTGCAGAAATCAATTACCATCCTACAAACTGTAATAATTCTTTGTGGAATCAATTCATCTTTATCATTAGGAACGACAGTAATACCTCCCTTATTAGGAACACAATGGACAGGACTTACCCACTGACTATCAGCAACGGGATAAATTATACCTGCCTTAAGGAGCTTCAGTATTTCTTTTATTACCACTTCTTTCATCTTAGGATTCAGTCGTCGTTGATGATCAATAACTGGTTTGGCATCTTTCTCCAAATTTATTTTGTGTTGACATAGAGTGGGACTAATGCCCTTAAGATCATCAAGAGTATATCCAATAGCTGCAGACTGCTTCTTCATAATTTTCAATAATTTTTCTTCCTCCTTCTTTGAAAGGTTAGCACTAATGATAATAGGATATATCTTCTTTTCATCAAGATAAGCATATTTAAGAGTATCAGGCAAAGGTTTAAGATCAAACACGGGATCACCCTTGGGTGGAGGAGGATCCCCTAAGTTTTCAACAGGAAAGTTGTGTTTCAGAATAGGTCCCTGTTTAAAGAACACTTCATCCATTTCCCTTCTTTCATTCACATACATATCATTTTCATGGTCTAGCAATTATTGTTCTAAAGGATCACTAGGAGGTACGGCAATAGAAGCAAGACCAATAATTTCATCTTTACCAGGCAATTCTTCTTCACAGTGTTGTCTACGAAATTTAGAAAAGTTGAACTCATGAGACATATCACCTAAACCAATAGTAATAACATCCTTTTTGTAGTCTATCCTAGCATTAACAGTGTTTAAGAAGGGTCTACCAAATATAATGGGACAAAAGCTATCTTGTGGGGAACCAATAACAAGAAAATCAGCATGATATTTAGTTTTCCCGCACAAGACTTCAACATCTCTAACAATCCCAATTGGTGAAATAGTATCTCTATTGGCAAGTTTAATTGTGACATCAATATCTTCTAACTCAGCAGGTGTCATATCATGCATAATCTCATTGTACAAGTCAATAGGTATTGCACTAGCACTAGCACCCATATCACACAAGCCATGATAACAATGATCTCCTATCTTAACAGAAAGAACAAGCATGCCTACCACAGGTCTATGTTTATCTTTAGCACAAGGTTTAGCAATTCTAGTAGTTTCATCACTGAAATAAATAACATGCCCATCAATATTATCAGCCAAGAGATCCTTAACAATAGCAATATTAGGTTCAACTTTAACTTGCTCAGGAGGTGTATAGGTTCTAACAGTGCTTTTACGAACCACAGTTGAAGCTTTAGCATGATCTTTTATCCTAACAGGAAAAGGTGGCTTCTCAACATAAGCAGTAGGAACAATAGGATCATTGTAAATGATAATCTTTTCTTCAACTTTAATAGGTGAAACTACTTTTGCTTCAATGGGAGGATTATATTTAAACCAATTCTCCTTAGGGATATCAACATGAGTAGCAAAAGATTCACAGAAAGAAGCTACTATCTCAGAGTCAAGTCCATATTTAGTGCTAAATTTACGGAAAACATCGGTATCCATAAAAGACTTAACACAATCAAACTTAGGTGTCATACCTGACTCCTTACCTTCGTCAAGATCCCAACCTTCAGAGTTATGTTTACTTCTTTCCAATAAATCCCATTTGAATTCAATAGTCTTCATCATAAAAGAGCAAGCACAAGAAGTATCGAGCATGGTGCGATTGTTATCAGAAAGCCAAGCATAATTTTTTTGGATAATCATTTCTCTTGAGAGCTCATGATTGGGGCATGAATATAACATTGATTTAAGCCTCCCCCAAGCTTGAGCGATGTTTTCTCCTTCGCGAGGCCAAAAATTATATATATATAATTACGATCATGATGAACAAGATGCATAGGATAGAACTTCTGATGAAATTCCATGATCCCATATCATCACATAGCCTATACCATGTCAATGCATCTCCCTCCAAAGATAAAGGGAAGACCTTCTTCTTGATAACATCATCGGGCATACCTGCAAGCTTAAATAATCCACAAACTTCATCCACATATATTAGGTGCGCATCAGGATGTAATGTTCCATCTCCTGCAAAAGGATTAGCTAGCAATTTTTCTATCATAGCCGAAGGAATTTTAAAGTAGACATTTTCATTTTCGGTAGGTTCAGTAGGTTCAGTAGGTTGAGGAGCAACTCTTTGCTCTAATGGTCGAGGTGAAGATACCCCGAACAAGCCCCTCGGAGGATTACTTTCCATACTAACAAGTGACAGTAAATTTTAGCACACTATATAAATTTTTCCTTACCAAATTCCACCTACCAAAGGCGCTTCACTCCCCGGCAACGGCGCCAGAAAAGAGTCTTGATGACCCACAAGTATAGGGGATCTATCGCAGTCCTTTCGATAAGTAAGAGTGTCGAACCCAACGAGGAGTAGAAGGGAATGATAAGCGCTTTTCAGCAAGGTACTCTCTGCAAGCACTGAAATTATAGGTAATAGATAGTTTTGTGATCAGATAATTTGTAACGAGGAACAAGTAACCAAAGTAAATAAAGTGCAGCAAGGTGTCCCAATCCTTTTTGTAGCAAAGGACAAGCCTGGACAAACTCTTATATAGAGAAAAGCGCTCCCGAGGACACATGGGAATTATCATCAAGCTAGTTTTCATCACGATCATATGATTCGCGTTCGGTACTTAGATAATCTGATATGTGGGTGGACCGGTGCTTGGCTGCTGTCCTTACTTGGACAAGCATCCTACTTATGACTAACATCTATTGCAAGCATCCGCAACTACAACAAAAGTATTAAGGTAAACCTAACCATAGCATGAAACATGTGGATCCAAATCAGCCCCTTACGAAGCAACGCGTAAACTAGGGTTTAAGCTTCTGTCACTCTAGCAACCCATCATCTACTTATTACTTCCTAATGCCTTCCTCTAGGCCCAAATAATCGTGAAGTGTCATGTTGTCGACGTTCACATAACACCACTAGAGGAGAGACAACATACATCTCATCAAAATATCGAACGAATACCAAATTCACATGACTACTAATAGCAAGACTTCTCCCATGTCCTCAGGAACAAACGTAACTACTCACAAAGCATATTCATGTTCATAATCAGAGGAATATTAATATGCATATAGGATCTGAACATATGATCTTCTACCAAATAAACCAACTAGCATCAACTACAAGGAGTAATTAACACTACTAGCAACCCATAGGTACCAATCCTAGAATTGGAGACAAGAGTTGGATATAAGAGATGAACTAGGGTTTGAGAGGAGATGGTGCTGGTGAAGATGTTGATGGAGATTGACCCCCTCCCGATGAGAGGATCATTGGTGATGACGATGGCGATGATTTCCCCCTCCCGGAGGGAAGTTTCCCCGGCAGAACAGCTCCGCGAGAGCCCTAGATTGGTTCCGCCAAGGTTCCGCCTCATGGCGGCGGAGTCTCGTCCCGAAAGCTTGCTTATTATTTTTTTCCTCAACGAAAGACTCCATATAGCATAAGATGGGCATAGGAGGGCCACCAGGGGGCCCACGAGGCAGGGGGGCGTGCCGAGGCAGGTAGGGGGCGCCCCACCCTCGTGGCCAGGGTGTGGCCCTCCTCTGGAACTTCTTGCGCTCAGTATTTTTTATATATTCTGAAAATGAGTTCCGTGAAGTTTCAGGCCTTTTGGAGCTGTGTAGAATAGGTCTCTAATATTTGCTCATTTTCCAGCCCAGAATCCCAGCTGCCGGCATTTTCCCTCTTTATGTAAACCTTGTAAAATAAGAGAGAATAGGCATAAGTATTGTGACATATTGTGTAATATCATCCCATAATACAATAAATATCGATATAAAAGCATGATTCAAAATGGACGTATCAATATCTAGATCATTGAAACTCTCTATACCAGCATAAGGCAAATCTTAATCGATCGTTTGAAGGAGTTCGGAAGAATGGCATACAGAGACTAGAATGGATGATGTGAACTACCTTGTTGAAGACTACGCAATGAATGATTTTTTCTTATCATCAAAAATGGATGGAAAATTGGCACAATATCGGTGCAAGCTGGGAACAAGATGCAAATGTTGGGAATGTTCCAACCGTCACATCTGCTTGAGATTTAGATCTGGTTGGTAACGGGATATTTCAGACAGCATGTCTTGAAAAACAAAGGTAGCAACACAAATCAACGAGATGATGTTGCGAGATTCTCGGGTGATGGACTATCGTAGTAAGCTCCAAAACATGACCGGGTTCTACTACATACATGTGAACACGATGGCCCGGACAAGGATGACCATGTAGTAGTCTTACAATAAAACACTACCGAGTTCAGGTGGGGAACCATCATCGATGATATCGAAGTCCTTGCGTAAGTCTAGCTCTTAAGAAGAAACTTCTGCTCCTTGAACAAATCAATCAGTGGCTTGGTGGGCTAGGCATACATATAGAGTGAAGGTTGCAAGTCTCTAGACCATATAATACTTCGCACATATGCATGGCCGACTTGGGATGACTCCAGAGGAAGCTACCTTGACTTTGTCAAATCCACGATGGCAAATTGCATCAAATGCACATGAACTAGAGGAAGTCACTTCTTTCATCCGAACAGATGCTTCATGAATGGGACATGAAGATAATGCTTATAAAAGTTTCCAACACTAACTTATATGTTCAACATGTATCATGGACAAGATGAGAATGTTGTCAATGGGCTCAACAACAATCCATCGAGGCTTCCATATAGATGGAATTCCACAATTAAGTGAACATGGTGATAGCATTGGTCAGACCAAAAGATATAATTGTGTATGCTCGAGGAAGCAACCACGAGTAAGACAAAATTACGAAATTGTTGGTTTTGAGTTGATTGGACGATAGCCCATACTCAAATCACGTTTTGGACAACAAAATAGATCCAACAACTGATCACGAGGACCAATTGATGAAGATATCATCTTTCCTCATTATACACACATAAAAGATAACCCTTAATGATGAACTAGGTCAGATAAGCTTTTATCTCCCAGCTCTCCAAGTTGTTCTTCAGCTTAACCAACTAGTTCAGGGTATCCAACACAGATTCTTGGAGAAGGGGTGGTTAAAAGAGAACCAACTTGATCACGAGCTCAACATAGCGGTCAGCGGTCAACCTGAAAATACTTCCGAGAAGATATTTGGAATATCATGAACCACCAATATGTTACTAAGCTCGAGATCAATCTTGCTCTTTAGGGCAAGATGATATGATAAAATAAGCTAGGATTGACACAATCCTTACTCATGATCGAAGAGTGTACCAGAAATAAGGACTAGATAGCATGATCAACCTTAGGGTGATGATTCAATAATCAACATGCTAGGAATGAGGTTATTGTCCATTTAACTACCAAGCAACAGAGTTGCTATGAGTATTTATTTCACACATCACGGTTCACTTGTCGATATTCTGGTTACAACAACACGGGACCGATGAATGAATAATGATGGCGAGAAGTATCATTGCATCAAGAATTCATAAGAGGTTGTGCAATTCATATGATATTCCTGACATAAAGTGGGTAATACTTCAGGGTAGAACAGACCAGAAGCTGGATTGTCATTTTGATTTCCGGAATACAACTACTTTGACCCAATCCTGGATATGGATGAGGTACTGGAGTTTGTTTCTCCTAATAATTCTGGAATAGAATGGCTTGACGAACCACAAGAGTAAAAAGGCATTGATAACACAAATGCACAACTCCCCTTGACTATCAACTGATAGAGATGGTCGGGATATAGCTGAAGTGGGACAACTCAAAGGAGCATATGATTTTTCTGAGTTGCGGGTGCATAGATTAACATGTCAAACAAAGCTCAACGTTTCTTCCGAATAACCCATTCCAAAGAGGATGACTGCCAGATTTACAATGCAGAATGGAGAACTCATCAAGAGCACTCTGGTTGTGATCTTTTGGTTCAAAACAATTTCTGCCATAATGGTTCATGGTATTGGAAGAACGATATACCACGGACCTCAGAGACTACCACAAAGGTTACTAATATCCTAAAGGTACGAGAAACACTATCAACAGGAAGGAAGTAGAGTGAATCTTGGGTTCAAGGACCCGGAAATAGAGTACCTACTAACTAAATAACATCACGAGATGCCTTCGAGAATGATAGCCAGAATCATCACACTAGGAATATAAAGCATTGCTAGACTACTAGGTTGTTCTCTAGGATGCCTAGGGTCATAATACTAACTCCAACATATATGTCAAGGCAATGGAGTACCTCAACAGAGAGTTTGGTGTGCTTAATCTGGCCCAAAAGGACATCGAAAACGAGAAGAAGGGATTTGCAAATGCATCAGACTATTTAGAACCCTGGGATGACTCGGACAGCATAACCGTTGTGAATGCTCAAAAATATTTGAGACATCCTGCAAAATGGTGGCATAACCACACAACATCACAACATCAAGGTTCCGAGACCAACTGTTAACACATGGAAGTACTAGAAATTGAACTGATACTTGAATCCATCATTCCAATAAGTCTATGGATTATTAACACGTGATCCTGGTAGAAAGAAGAGACGCCTAGTTTCTTAACCCCTTAGGAAAAATATGATGACTCAGATCAGAAGGACATAAGGTATAAGGAGTAAAAAGAGCCTTACGTTCCCTTCCACAATCAATTCCCTTATATAACTAAAGAATTTCTAGACTCAACTTCGACCAGTTTGGCTTGCTAATCCTACATGCAGTCAGGCTCTGATACGAAAGCGGTCGGTATCCCGATCCTAAGTCACATCGATCTAGCATGTAACACATCATATCGCTTTGTGGCCTCACGCACGGTATCCAAACGGGTGCCACCTTACCTGGCCCGGGACCATTTGCGCCTTTTGGCTCACGTATATGATAGTGTCGCTAGCACCCATATGATAGAGAACCCGAGCCGACATGTCTAGTCGTAAACCCAAGGTGGCACTAACTTACAAGGACAGACATACATGACCTAGCAAGGAACGTGTTGGTCATCAATGTATGTACCCAAGTCATAGCAAGCTACAAGTACATAAAGGAACAACGCGTGACATTTCCCCGAAGGGACAGATGATGTCTACTACGCAACTTTATTCTTGTAGACACGTGTTGGGCCTCCAAGCGTAGAGTTTCGTAGGACAATAGCAATTTTCCCTCAAGTGGATGACCTAAGGTTTATCAATCCATGAGAGGTGTAGGATGAAGATGGTCTCTCAAACAACCCTGCAACCAAATACAAGAAATCTCTTGTGTCCCCAACACACCCAATACAATGGCAAATTGTATATGTGCACTAGTTCGGCGAAGAGATGGTGATAAAAGTGTAATATGGATAGTAGATATTGGTTTTTGTACTCTGAAATTGTAAAAACAAAAAGGTAACTAATAGTAACCGGGCACAAAAACGGTGTTGCAATGCTTAAAAGCAAGGCCCAGGGTCCGTACTTTCGCTAGCGCAATCTCTCAAGAATGATAACATAGTTGGATCATTTGGTTATCCCACAAAGTGTAATGAAGAATCACTCTTGAGTTCCTATTAGTGAAGAACAAAAGATAGGAATTGTTTGTAGGGTACTAAACCACCTCAAAGCTTTTCTTTCCGTTCGATCTATTCAAGAGTTCATACTAAGATAACACAAAGCTATTTTTCCGTTCGATCTATCCTAGAGTTTGTACTAGAATAACACCAAAGCATCTTCATATTCATAATACTCAATCCACACAAAGAACTACAAGAGTGCCCCAAGATTTCTACCGGAGAAACAAGGACAAGAACGTGCATCAACCCCTATTCATAGATTACCACAATGTCACCGCGGGAATCCACAAGTTGAGTGCAAAAACATATATCAAGTGAATCAATACGATACCCCATTGTCACCATGAGTTTTCAATTGCAAGACATATATCAAGTGTTCTCAAATCCATAAAAGTATTCAATCCGATAACCATGAAATCTCAAAGGGGAAACTCAATTCATCACAACAAGATAGAGAGGGGAAAACACCATATGATCCGACTATAATAACAAAGCCCACGATACATCAAGATCATGACATCTCAAGAACACGAGAGAGAGAGAGAGAGAGATTAAACACATAGCTACTGGTACAAACCCTCGGCCCCGAGAGTGGACTACTCCCTCCTCATCGTGGTGGCCGCCGGGATTGTGAAGATGGCCACTGAAGATGATTCCCCCCTCCGGCAGGGTGCCAAAACGGGTATAGATTGGTTTTCAGTGGCTAGGGAGCACTGCGGCGGTGGAACTTCTGATCTAGGTTAACCCCGGGGATTTTCGGAATACTTGGGAATTTAGAGTGCAAAGAAGGGGTACGTGAGGCCACTGAGGTGGGCACAACCCACCTGGGTGCGCCAGGGGGCCCTAGCGCGCCCTGGTGGGTTGTGCCCCCCTCGGGGCACCCCAGGTGCAGCTCTGGTCCATCAGGAGTCTTCTGGCCCATAAAAAATCCACAAAAAGTTTCACGCTGTTTGGACTCCGTCTAATATTGATTTTTGCGATTTAAAAAACAAGCAAAAAACAGCAACTGGCACTTGGCACTGGGTCAATAGCTTAGTCCAAAAAAATGATATAAAGTTGCTATAAAATGATTGTAAAACATCTAAGAATGATAATATATTGGCATGAATACTTCATAAATTATAGATACGTTGGAGACGTATCAGCATCCCCAAGCTTAATTCCTACTCGTCCTCGAGTAGGTAAAAAGAAATAATTTATGAAGTGTGAATGCTAGCAAAGTGCACAAGTTTGATCAATGATAATTTCAATCACTTTTCCCAGCATCATGACAACAATTGTTTCTTATAAACTTCTCATGTTATAGTGGCAACCAATTCACATGTTAAGGTTCAAACAATGAATTCTCTTGAAATCCAACAACTTATGTTCTTAGTCACCAAGCAATTGCAATTCGACTTATTCAATGGAGTTTAAGTAAGAGCTCCACATACTCAACCATCATATAGTCTTCTATGATTGCTAACACTCACCTTGTACACATGAGAAAAATGTTTCAACCGGACACATAGAAAGATAGGGACTTATAATTTCGCCTCCCAACGTATTCACCTCAAGGGTGATGTCAACAATAATAACTCATACTACCCATATTCATCTAGGCATATGTGCCTAGATCTTTCCTCACCATATGGTGCTTGCCAAAAGAGAAAAAAAGGAATAGAGAGGAATACTTTGACTCTTTGCCTAAAAGTAAATTCATAAAAGTAAAATATAGGCCCTTCGTAGAGGGAAGTAGGGATTTGTAGAGGTGCCAGAGCTCAAAGCGAAAAACTTAGAGATAAAAACATTTTGGGAGGTGTATCCATCCCACCAACGAAAATGACTTAGAGCTCCCAACACTTTCCATGCTAGATATATCATAGGCGGTTCCCAAACAGAAAATAACACATCTAGCATGGAAAATGTTGGCCACCCCTCACTGCCTCGCGACCGGTACGAGCACATAAAAAAGAAATGTATTTTGAAAATTAGAGATGGCACATAAAAATTTGCTTAGAACGGCAGAAGAATACCACATATAGGTAGATATAGTGGACTCTTGACAATAAGATTTGGGTTTAAGGGTTTTTGGATGCACAAGTAGTATCTCACTTGGTGCGGAATTTTTGGCTAGCAAAGATGGGGGGCAAGCACCACATGTTGAAGGATCTATGACAATATAACTTCTATGTGAATATGAACAAACAAAAACCATTACGTTGTCTTTCTTGTCCAACGTCAAATTTTTTGGCATATAATATTTTGATCGGGGCTCACAATCAGAAAATATTTCCATGATAGTGTATTTATATGTGAAAGTTCTCTTCCTTATACTAATTATTCGTGAATTGCTTCTATGACTAATATTGTGATTGTCAAGCCTCAAAAGATTTCACTTTCTAAACCCAATGTGAAGCTACCACTAGGCATGATATGATTTCAACTTCATGACATTCAATTTATTCAACAATTTACTCATAGGATATAAGTGTAGCACAAGAGTAAATGACATAGAAAAGAGCTTCGTTGACGGGATGTGAATGCCGCTTACTTAGCATCTCTAGCAACTATTTGAGGACTCCATTTTATTTAAAAACTTTCAGATCTAAGTATCTTATTAAAACAGCAAGCAAAATGAAAATAAAATGACATTATAAGAATAGCACACATCATGTGAACAACCAAAAAACTTAGGCTCAACCGATACTAACCGATAATTGTTGAAGAAGAAAGGTGGGATGCCTACCGGGGAATCCCCAAGCTTAGATGCTTGAGACTTCTTGAAATATTATCTTGGGATGCCCTGGGTATCCCCAAGCTTGATATTATGTGTCTCCTTAATTATTCTCATATCACGGTTTTCCTAAATCTCAAAAGCTCCATCCACACAAAACTCAACAACAACTCGTAGGATAAGTTAGTATAAACCAATGCACAAACCTTATCATTTTCTACTGTAGCAAATCACTAAAATTATTATTCAACGTTGCATACTAAATGCCTATGCATATTTAATACTCCTATCCACAAATAGAATCATCAAACAAGCAAACATATGCAAACAATGCAAACATAACAACAATCTGCCAAAACAGTATAGTCTGTAAATAATGCAAGAGTATCAATACTTATTCAACTTCAAACATTATGAAAATTTACCACACTATAGAAAATTTATCAGAGCTCATTTTTCAAAAAGTTTCAACATTTTATCATGTTCTAAATTTTCTAGGGAATTTTTGCAGCAGTGGTGAACTTTCTGTTTTCAAACAGCAACATGTATACTTGCAAAATAAGCATGGCAATGGCTATCGTTGCCACTTTTATTGAAATAAAAGATGCAAAACATTAGTCTAAATAAAAGAAAGCAAATCCTATCAAAATAAAATGAAGCTCCAAGTAAAACACATATCATGTGATGAATGATAACCTAGCTCCAAGTGAGGTCACCGATAATGTTGGAGACGAAAGAGGGAATGCCTTCCGGGGCATCCCCAAGCTTAGTTGCTTGGATATTCCTTATGTATTAACTTGGGGTGCCTTGGGAATCCCCAAGCTTAGGGTATTTTCACTCCTTATTCTCCTCATATAGATGCCTCGCCCAAAACTTGAAGACTTCAATCACACAAAACTTAACGGAACTTTGTCAGATAGGTCAGTATGATGAAGAGCAAACCATTTCACTTTTGGTACTGTCAAAGACAAGATTCATAATTGTTCTCGCACAATTCCTATTGTAACATATCATTTCCACAATTTATACTGAGCAATATAAGCCATAGAAACTAGAAAACAAGCAAACTATGCATCGAAAACAGAATCTGTGAAAAACAGAACAGGCTGTAGTAATCTGTACTCAAACCATACTTATACGACTCCAAAAATTCTGAAAACTTAGGACCACGTGAGATGTTTGTATATTAATCTTATTCAAAAATAATAAACTCAAATGTACACTTCTGTTAAAAACTAGAATTATTTTCGTGAGCGCAAAAGTTTCTGTTTTTCAGCAAGATCAAAGTAACTATCACCCAACAAGATCCTAAAGGCTTTACTTGCCACTTTATTGAAACAAAAGCAATACAGCATGATTACTACAGTAGCATAAGCATGTGAAAACACAAAAATATTAGGTAAAAGTGTTGGGTTGTCTCCGAACAAGCGCTTTTCTTTAATGCCTTTTAGCTAGGCATGATGATTTCAATGATGCTCACATAAAAGATAAGAATTGAAACATAAAGAGAGCATCATGAATCACATGTCAAACACATTTAAGTCTAACCCACTTCCTCTGCATATGGATTTTTTGAGAAAACAATTTATGGCAACAAGAATCAACTAGCATAGGAAGGCAAAACAAGCATAACTTCAAAACTTTCAACACATAGAGAGGAAACTTGATATTATTGCATTTCCTACAAGCATAAGTTCCTCCCTCATAATAATTTTCAGTAGCATCATGAAGAAATTAAACAATATAACCATCACATAAAGCATTATTTTCATGACATCATAGAAAACTTATTACTATCCACATAAGCAAATTTCCTCTCATCAATAGTAGTGGGAGCAAACTCAACAAAATAACTATCATGTGAGTGAAAATTAAAACCAATATGACAAGTGCCATAGTTATCATCATTCTTTATAGCATACATGTCATCACCATAATCATCATAGATAGCAACTTTGTTATCATAGTCAACTGCAACCTCATCCAAAATGGTGGATTCATCACTAGATAAAGTCACGACCTCTCCAAATCCACTTTCATCAACATAATCATCATAAATAGGAGGCATGCAATCATCATAATAAATTTTCTCATCAAAACTTGGGGGACTAAAAACATCATATTCATCAAATATAGCATCCCCAAGCTTATGGCTTTACATATCATTAGCATCATGGATATTCAATGAATTCATACTAACAACATTGCAATCATGCTCATCATTCAAATATTTTGTGCCAAACATTTTATTGACTTTTCCTTCTAGCAATTGAGCACAATTTTCCGATCCATCATTTTCCAGAAAGATATTATAAAGATGATCAATAATATGATGCAACCTCAATTCCATTTTTATGTAGTTTTCTTTTATAAACCGAACTAGTGATAAAACAAAAAACTAAAAGATTCGATTGCAAGATCTAAAGATATACCTTCAAGCACTCACCTCCCTGGCAACGACACCAGAAAAGAGCTTGATGTCTACTACACAACTTTATTCTTGTAGACAAGTGTTGGGCCTCCAAGCACAGAGTTTTGTAGGATAGTAGCAATTTTCCCTCAAGTGGATGACCTAAGGTTTATCAATCCGTGAGAGGTGTAGGATGAAGATGGTCTCTCTCAAACAACCCTGCAACCAAATACAAGAAATCTCTTGTGTCCCCAACACACCCAATACAATGGCGAATTGTATAGGTGCACTAGTTCAGCGAAGAGATGGTGATAAAGGTGTAATGTGGATAGTAGATATTGGTTTTTGTAATATGAAATTATAAAAACAGCAAGGCAACTAATAGTAATCGGGCACAAAAACGGTGTTGCAATGCTTAAAAACAAGGCCTAGGGTCTGTACTTTCGCTAGTGCAATCTCTGAACAATGCTAACATAGTTGGATCATATGATTATCCCTCAAAGTGTAACGAAGAATCACTCTCGAGTTCCTATTAGCGAAGAACCAAAGATAGGAATTGTTTGTAGGGTACTAAACCACATCAAAGCTATTCTTTCCGTTCGATCTATTCAAGAGTTCGTACTAAAATAATGCAAAGCTATTTTTTCGTTCAAGCTATCCTAGAGTTCGTACTAGAATAACACCAAAGCATATTCATATTCATAATACTCAATCCACAAAAAGAACTACAAGAGTGCCACAAGATTTCTACCAGATAAACAAGGACAAGAACATGCATCAACCCCTATGCATAGATTACCCCAATGTCAGCGCGGGAATCCGCAAGTTGAGTTCCAAAACATATATCAAGTGAATCAATACGATACCCCATTGTTACTGTGAGTATTCAATTGCAAGACATATATCTAGTGTTCTCAAATCCATAAAAGTATTCAATCCAGTAACCACAAAATCTCAAAGGGAAAAACTCAATTCATCACAACAAGATAGAGAGGGGAAAACGCCATATGATCCGACTATATTAACAAAGCCCGCGATACATCAAGATGGTGACATCTCAAGAACACAAGAGAGAGGGAGAGAGAGATTAAACATATAGCTATTGGTACAAACCCTCGGCCCCGAGTGTGGACTACTCCCCCCTCATCGTGGTGGCCGCCGGCATGATGAAGATGGCCACCGGAGATGATTCCCCCTCCAGCAGGGTGCCGAAACGGGTCTAGATTGGTTTTCGGTGGCTACAGAACTTCTGATCTAGGTTAACCCCGAGGGGTTTCAGAATATTTGGGAATTTATAGTGCAAAGAAGGGGTACGGGAGGCCACCGAGGTGGTCACAACCCACTTGGGCGCGCCAGGGGGCCCTGGCGCGCCCTGGTGGGTTGTGCCCCCCTCGGGGCACCACCCAGGTGCAGCTCTAGCGCATCGGGAGTCTTTTGGCCCATAAAAATCAAAAAATGTTTCACGGTGTTTGGACTCCATTTGATATTGATACGTCTCAACGTATCTATAGTTGATTGTTCCATGCTATTATATTATACATTTTTATATTATTTTTGGGACTAACCTATTAACCGAAAGCCCAGTGCAAATTGCTGTTTTTTTTGCCTATTTTAGTGCTTCGCAGAACAGGAATATCAAACGGAATCCAAACGCAATGAATCCTTGGCGAAGATCTTTTTTGGAACAAACGTGATCCAGGAGACTTGGAGTGGATGTCAAGGAAGCAGCAAGGTGGACATGAGGTAGGGTGACACGCCCCGACCCTCGTGGGCCCGTCGCAGCTCCACCGACCTACATCTTTCGCCTATATATACTCTTATACCCTGAAAACATCCAGGGGAGCCACGAAACCATTTTCCCGCCGCCGCAACCTTCCGTACCCGTGAGATCCCATCTGGGGACCTTTTCTGGCGATCTACCGGAGGGGGATTCGATCACGGAGGGCTTATACATCAACACCATAGCCTCTCTGATAATGTGTGAGTGGTTTACCACAGACCTTCGGGTCCATAGTTATTAGCTAGATGGCTTCTTCTCTCTCTTTGGATCTCAATACAAAGTTCTCCTCGATGTTCTTGGAGATCTATTGGATGTAATTCTTTTTGCGATGTGTTTGCCGAGATCCGATGAATTGTGGGTTTATGATTAAGATTATCTATGAAAAATATTTGATCCTTCTCTGAATTCTTATATGCATGATTTGATATCTTTGCAAGTCTCTTCGAATTATCAGTTTGGCTTGGCCTACTAGATTGATCTTTCTTGCAATGGGAGAAGGGCTTAGATTTGGGTTCAATCTTGCGGTGCTCGATCCCAGTGATTGAAAGGTAATCGACACGTATTGTATTGTTGCGATCGAGGATAAAAAGATGGGTTTTATATCATATTGCTTGAGTTTATCCCTCTACATCATGTCATATTTCCTAATGCATTAGTCTGTTCTTATGAATTTAATACTCTAGATGCATGCTGTATAGCGGTCGATGTGTGGAGCAATAGTAGTAGATGCAGAATCGTTTTGGTCTACTTGACACGGACGTGATACCTATGTTCATGATCATGCCTAGATATCACCATAACTGTAACATCCCAAAATTCGAAATTTTGGAATTTTATACTAAATAAATTATTATGACTATTTGTTGCATTGTTGTGTGATTGATGGTGTGAAATTGAGTGGAAAATGTTTTTTTTTAAAGTTGAATGAGAGGGAATAAAAGGACTTTCCAATTTCTACAGAAAAGGACCTGAGTCAAATCACTTGTTACAGGTGCAAGGATTTAGTTCATTATGCTAGCAAATGCCCAGAAAGGAAGCCAAGAACCCAAGGAGCCAAGATAACCACCAGGAAGCCCTTGGATTTGTCCGAAGTCATTGGTTTACGCTGCAAAGGAGTTGGACATTTTTCTAGAGAATGTTCAGACCTGAGGAAAGCTTGAGCAGAGTAGTTGAGATCTTGATATTGGAATAAAGCATGTAATAAATATGGGATGCACTTTTATTTTTGTTGGGGATGATGAGTTGAGTTGTGAAATGGAAATTGTAATAGCTCATGAAGCAATAAAAGTTGAGGTGCTTGGAATCTCATATGAAATGTTATGAGTTGTTTGTTGATTGTGAATGCCTCTCTCACTATGTCACCCAAACTTAAACCTTCAACCCATGGACAAGCTGACCCCAAACCTTTCCCGGAAAAATAACCACATTTCACCAAAGGAAATACATACAGTATCCTGAGTACCCCTTCTATCTTATGCCTGCAGATGACAACCCTTTACGAGTCTTTTCTCAAAGGCCTAGAAACGATCATGACCCTGACTAGTGATCGGGATTACCCAAAAATCCTTAAGGACATGATGAAGCATATTCATCTTGAAGGAGATGCAGTCTACAAGTGTTATCCTTTCATGGAGAATGGACTTGAACTTTGGTACGTGGAGGTACACCTCCACCGTGTGAAGGGAGTTTGCCCAAAGACTACGGGGCAATACTTTTTCATTTCTTGAATACCATGAGCAATATTCTTTGACTCTGTTCGTGAAGCTTCTATGGAAGCCGTACGTGAGATTGGAGAAATACTTGAAGCAAGACTCCATCACACTTAGGAATATATACCTGAGAGAGGTGCATGCAGAGATGATGGAGATGAAGCTCATGGTCACCACTATGAAGAAAAATATCGATGATTTCAAGGATCACATCGCACAATTCCAGTGAAACTGAAAACATCTTCAAGTAGGGCAAATGAATAAAGATGGAAGTAATGCTTGACCATACCAAACTATGTGGATGGCAGCTTTTGCAATAGGGTACTTTTGAAATTTGAGTTTTGAGTAGTAGTTAAGAATATAATAAAGGATTTGATATGAAGAGAATATGAATTATGGATGAACCAGTGCATTTTTGGCGATACTTGTCTGTGTGAACACTTGACCAATGGAAAAGGAAATGTATTCCATAGGGTGGAGTTTGGACAAATGAGTTAGAGTTTGGTTTTAGTTATGATGGTCACCCCAAGAGTACGAGGGAATGAAGTAATATTGGATTTAAAGGAGATGTAATGTTAGAATATGGAACAATACTAACTCCAAGGATGAGTTAAAGATATACAAGTGTTGAAGTGGGCATAACCCACATGACCCAGGATTTGATAAGGAAACAAGCACAATCTTGTTGAAGAAAAGAATTCTAAAGGAAGTTGTGATTTCATCAGCAGACGTTCCATAGGAGGTTACGTAAACCCGAGAGTAGTGAAGAAGCGATAGAGATTTTGTTAGGCTTGCAGAACAAATGGATTTATCCGAACCCAGTTCATGGAGAAGAGAAGTTCTGCAATGCTTGTGAGGATGCCCTAGTGTTAGAATACATGATTCACTATCTGCGTATGTGGTAATGATTCAAGTAAGGGATGGATTGGCCCCATACCGGAGACTTCTATCATGAGCTATCATATGCTGATAGAAAATCAGAGAGCCTTAAAACCGTAGAATAGAGCTGACTCGACAATCCAAAAGCCTTAGAATGGCAAGACGATGGAAACCCTGTACAGGCACCTGTTGTCAGTCGTAGGTTATGCGGTGAGGTTCAACCCAGACCCATTTTCTACAGGAGAACCAGTAATTGTAGACCACCATGAGATTTTCAATAGTTGTTTAGCATTGGCGACAGCCTGACAGCTAAGAAGACCCAGACTCGGAAGGATCTTATTTGATGCAAGGGCTCCAGATTTTGAGGAAAAGGCCATGCCCTTACTTGAAGAGCGTTAAAGAAAGAGTTACTCTGGAGAATAAGAGAAGACCAACACTGTCAACCCAAATACATGAGTTTTGTTGGAACCATAACCATGCTTCTAAGGGTGGTAGCACCCCATACCTTGTGTTGATGAATGGATTCTCAAGGTGACCCTCCCCCCCAAACCTAACCTTCTTTCTAGCCTCTCCGAATCTCGAGGACGAGATTCCCTTTAAGGGTGGTAGTTTGTAACATCCCAAAATTCTAAATTTTGGAATGTTATACTAAATAAATTATTATGACTGTTTTTGGATTGTTGTGTGATTGATGGTGTGAAATTGAGTGCAAAATGTTTTATTTGAAAGTTGAATGAGAGGGAATAAAAGGACTTTCCCAAAACTTTCGTCTTGCATTTTTCTTGATCTCCATGAATTCAAAGTCATCTCATCACAAGACCCTAGAGTGAAGACAATATGACTTCTTCCATTTGAAGAAAATAAAAAAAGGGGTTTGAAAATGATTTGAATTCCATTTGAAATATTTTGAACTTAGAAACTTTAAGCAACTCAGTGAGTCCATGAGGGAAGATAAAATGACTTCTTCAAATTTGAAGAAAGAGAGTTGTAAGTTTTAAAGAAATAATTTCAATGTCACTTTGAAGTTATTTGAATTTCCAGATTTCAAATCCTCTTGGGAGTTATTTAGTTTTAATTCAAATTATTTTTCTCCTAAAAATAAATAGATGGAAATAAGTGTAAAACGATTCCCTTCAATGGAAAATTAGGAGAAAATAAATTTGAAATCATTTTGCTATTTTTAAAAATGTTTTTATTGATTTTAAATGCAACAGTAGCACTATGTGACTTTTATGAATTTTGATGAAATTTATTTGAACTTGAAAAATAGTTCACTTTATTCTTGGTATTTTTCTGTACATTTTGGTATATAATATGCCTATGTAATAATTTTGTTTTTTCCTCTATTGCAGTTTATTTTTCCTGTTAAAAAAAGAACACCGCTTGGACCGAAACACTGTTCGGCCCAGGAACGCACGAGCCGGCCCAGCCGCGCTTTTGGCCCGTGGCCTGCCCCAGCGCATGGAGCGCTTCGAGCCGGGTGACCGCCCGCGCCTTCCCCTCACACGCCCCTTCCACGCTCGCCGACAGGTGGGACCCACCCCACATCGTCGTCTCTAACCTCCTGCACGGCACAGGATAAACATCGCACGAGCCGCCCGCAACCATCGGCCGCCTTCCCCTCCGGATAGGCCTTATCCGCAGCTTCCAAGCACCCCTAGCCGCGCCTATAAAACCCCAGGGCTCCCCTCTCTCCATTCAGCTCTCTCGTGTCGTCCCTCGTCGCCTATTGCCGCCGTCTCGCCCATTCGGATCTCGCCGGAGCCGAGCCGCTCCGCCATTGTTTCCGCCGCCGGAGGTACACCCGAGCCCTCTTTGTCTTCATCAATCTTGTTGCCTCAAACCACCGCGTCATTTTGACATCATTTTTGCTCCTAGGTCTTATCGGAGCGACGAAGCCACCGACCGACAGCCTCGCCGGAGCACGAAGCCGTTGCCCTCTACCTCGCCCGTCTAGGCCACCCCACCGCCCGCCGACTACACCACCGGACAGCCAGCGCCGCACCACACCTCCCCGACCCGTTCGCTGCCGCCGAGGACCGCCGGATTCGCCGCCCCGTCCACCGCCCAACGCCACCGACACCGCCGTCATTGCTCGGTGAGCCACCGCCTAGCCCCTCGTGCATTTTCTTTTCTTAAAAAAACCACGCGGTTAACCGCGGTTTAGATTAAACCGATCCGTTTAGATAAACCGATCTTGGTTTATTTTGTTTTATTTAGCCGTGGTTGTTATTTTTCCTATTTAGCAGCTGTTCGCTCTATAAGCATCGCAGCGAACAACTTGCAGCCTATAGAAATCTGCCATGTGGCCAGGACTTGTTCATGATAACTTTCTTCACCGTTCAGTCCCTGGAATTAGCAGATTAGCCCCTAAACTTAGAATAGCCGCAACTTTTTAACCATAGATCCAACCTCAATGAAACCAGCGGAAAATTCTTCGTCATGATTAGATCTATCCAGTAGCATCATGTTTGTAAACTTTTTCCAAATTCAAATATGAACTTTATTGAGATTTGAATTCGAACTTCAAATGGCCATATTTCCTGAACCATAGCTCTGATTGATGTGATTCTTTTTACACCGTGTCACTGTAGCCAAACCCTACCACCTGGACCATTGTCACTATACTTTTCACACGATTACTATCTATCATGATAGTTTTATTACTATGCCAAGTATGCATGATATATCACATCACGGTTTTGCACCTTATGTCACTTATTGTTAGCACCTAGAATTATTTGCATGCATGTTATGTGTGTTGGATTTCCATTTGGTTTTCTGAGTCTTTTGTGCTGCATGTTATTGCTCTCTGGAATGATTGCTTATGTATGTTACTTTACTTTGACGATAGACTGTCCGGAGTGCGAAGCCGAGTACTATCGATCTCTAGAATTCAACCACCAGTATCAAGGCAAGTTCACATTTGACCATTCTTCCAATTACCTATTTTTTATATTATGCACTTAGTGCCTTTGTGGTAGGATTGCATGGTAGGATTTATTGTTGCCAGTTGAATATGCCGTTACCTAGTAGTTCATTGAGGTAGGTCTGATCTATACATCCTTGTCACCATCGTGTAAGTTTATTTTTGCCTCGCTAAATGTAGACGTGGTTTGGGAAGCGAACATGGTGAGACATGAGTGACAAAGTAGTAATCAGGACCAAGACTTTTAAATGAACTACTTGGGCGGTATTTGGTTTGAATGGTGGCGAAGTACAGTGGAAGCATGCATGGTTAATCCATGGTGGTGCACCACTAGTAGTCGGCCGCCCAGGCTCAAAGAGATCAATCGTATTCTCATGTCTAGAAGCATAAGTGTGCAGCCAGAAGCCAATATGGGCTCTGGCTTAGTTGACTAGTTAGTGTGACCCCTTCCGGGATGGGCTCGCAGATGTAGAATGATGTAGGTGTACCGACAAATCTGTGGGTTAAGGGGGAACATTTTCGAAAGACCATATCTCGGTCAACCTGTTCTCAAACGCCAGGCGGTGCAAGAACTTCAAGGGAGGCGATCGAGTCTTGTGGGGAAAAGTGCGCAAACCTCTGCGGAGTGTTAAAACCTAATCGATTAGCCGTGTCCCCGGTTACGGACAACTTGAGCATCTAGTAGTGGAAATGCCAGGATATCTCATCACTCTTAATTAGATAGTTGGGTTTTAAATAAAACTTTGGGAATAGATTGAGTTGGGTTTATGAACTCATCCTATGCTATACAATAGTGGTATAATAATATCATTTATTTTAGGGAAAAACTAGCTTTATGCAAAAACTAAACTTAGAGCTTTCCACCAGCCAAATTGCATGTACAAATAGGTTCATTATTCTTATGATGTGACTTGCCAGTACATTCAATGTACTGACCTACAGGGTTGCAACGTCTTATGTTGCACGAATTTCTATGACGAGTAAGAGTTACGTTGTAGGGTTACGGTCTACACTCAACTTGCTGTTGGCGTTGATGGGACTCCACACCCTTATGTTTGTTTCCGCTGAGACTTATGAGGTATATATTAGTTTTATGTTATTTATACATGTGATTGCACTTTGATATATACATTGATGTACTGTGTGTGCTAGCATACCGATCCAAGGATGACACGGATACACAAAGGCTTGACCGTTTGAGGTCGGGTCGCTACAGAGATGGTATCAGAGCACATGTTGACTGTAGGACGTGACCCTAGAAACTGGAAAACCCTTAGGAAAGGAATTCTCTAAAACTTTATTTAAAAAAGATCCTTTACCTCTCTTCTTTTCTGAGTGTTATCAAATCTTACCTTTTATCTTGAATAATTAGACAATACCCTTTTCTGTTTGACCACACGGAGGATCAACTGATGAGACCACTCCGAGAAGGACAAGATATCAGACTTCACCATACAATAGAAGAGTTGAAGCTACAATAGTCGAAGCCTCCGAAGAATTGAAGAATTTGAAGACAGTGAAGAATTCCAAGATTTATATGACCTTTAGAAGACCAAACCCCTGTTGTATACTCACGTTAGATGCGATGTTTGTGAGATGTCATTGTTTGATGTTTTTCCTGACAGCCACAAATAAAACTTATTTTCAAAAATATATTGTGTGTATTGTGTGTATCTCTCTATCCCTCTTATCTCATCCCAAAACCCTTGGACCCAATAGATGATGAATGAAGATGGACTTGTATTCTCTGAACCGATCACTCAATTGGAGGCAGAGCTATGGATTCAAAACATGGAGAATCACTTCAGGAGCAATTTGGTTGCAAGGAAGTATGAGGTTCAATACGCTCTTCAGTACTTTACAAAAAGTGCTGCAACCTTGTGGAAAATGCATCAGGCCATACAAGGATGTAACGGAGCAAAAACTTGGGAGGAATTCAAGATGACTCTACTGAGGTCTCGTCTTATTCGGAAGCCCTATGGCAATAAAATGAAGAAACCTTGTGCATGCAAGATTTGTGGTGAGATAGGACATACCCATGAAGAACACAAGGATGGAATCCCTCATTGTGAAGGAAATCACCAAGCTGAAGAATGTCCAACCATGAAGGTTACTTGTTTCTTGTGTGAAGGAACTACGCACTACCCTGCCCAGTGTCATATTTATGTCAAGGTACAAGAAATTACTAAGAAGCAGAAGGAAGCAGTGAAAGAAGCCCTCGGGGAAAGTTTAAGAAAACCGGTGATGAAAGAAGATGTTGACGACCCCGATGGAGAAAGCCTAAACATATTTTTACTCCAATGCTTGCTATTCATGTGGAGAAGAAGGACATCTTTCACAGTATTGCATGAAGGAAAGCCAAGAGTATCTGGGAAACTTCCCGACAGAAGAAGTGGAGTTTGATCGACAAGAGATAGAGGAATTGATCAGAACGAAGAAGTCGAGGAAGAGAAAGAGCATGTATCCCCAGAACAACCCAATTTCTGCACAAAAGGACCTTAGTCATATCACTTGTTACAGGTGCAAGGATTTAGGTCATTATGCTAGCAACTGCCCAGAAAGGAAGCCAAGAACCCAAGGAGCCAAGATAACCACCAGGAAGCCACTGGATTTGTCGGAAGTCATTGGTTTACGCTGCAAAGGAGTAGAACATTTTTCCAGAGAATGTTCAGACCTGAGGAAAGCTTGAGCAGAGTAGTTGAGATCTTGATATTGGAATAAAGCATGTAATAAATATGGGATGCACTCTTATTTTCGTTGGGGATGACGAGTTGAGTTGTGAAATGGAAATTGTAATAGCTCATGAAGCAATAAAAGTTGAGGTGTTCGGAATTTCATATGAAATGTTAAGAGTTGTTTATTGATTGTGAATGCCTCTATCACTATGTCACCCAGACTTAAACCTTGAACCCATGGACAAGCTGACCCCAAACCTTTCCCAGAAAAATAACCACATTTCACCAAAGGAAATACATACAGTATCCTGAGTACCCCTTCTATCTTATGCCTGCAGATGACAACCCTTTACGAGTCTTTTCTCAAGGGCCTGGAAATGATCATGACCCTGACTAGTGATCAGGATTACCCATAAATCCTGAAGGACATGATGAAGCATATTCATCTTGAAGGAGATGCAGTCTACAAGTGTTATCCTTTCATGGAGAATGGAGTTGAACTTTGGTACGTGGAGGTACACCTCCACCGTGTGAAGGGAGTTTTCCCAAAGACTATGGGGCAATACTTTTTCATTTCTTGAGTACCACGAGCAATATTCTTTGACTCTGTTCGTGAAGCTTCTATGGAAGCCATACGTCAGATTGGAGAAAAACTTGAAGCAAGACTCCGTCACACTTAGGAATACCCGAGAGAGGTGCATGCAGAGATGATCGAGATGAAGCTCATGGTCACCACGATGAAGCAAAACATCAATGATTTCAAGGATCACATCGCACAATTCAAGTGAAACTGAAAACATCTTCAAGTAGGGCAAATGAATAAAGATGGAAGTAATGCTTGACCATACCAAACTATGTGGATGGTAGCTTTTGCAATAGGGTACTTTTGAAATTTGAGTTTTGAGTAGTGGTTAAGGATATAATAAAGGATTTGATATGAAGAGAATATGAATTATGGATGAACTAGTGCATTTTTGGCGATACTTGTCTGTGTGAACACTTGACCAATGGAAAAGGAAATGTATTCCATAGGGTGGAGTTTCGACAAATGAGTTGGAGTTTGGTTTTAGTTATGATGGTTACGCCAAGAGTATGAGGGAATGAAGTACTATTGGATTTAAAGGAGATGTAATGTTAGAATATGGAAAAATACTAACTCCAAGGATGAGTTAAAGATATACAAGTGGTTAAGTGGGCCATAACCCACAGGACCCAGGATTTGATAAGGAAACAAGCACAATCTTTTTGAAGAAAAGAATTCTAAAGCTGTGATTTCATCAGCAGACGTTCCATAGGAGGTTACCTAAACCCAAGAGTTGTGAAGAAGTGATAGAGATTTTGTTTAGCTTGCAGAACAAATGGATTTATCCGAACCCAGTTCATGGAGAAGAGAAGTTCTGCAATGCTTGTGAGGATGCCCTAGTGTTAGAATACATGATTCACTATCTGCGTATGTGGTAATGATTCAAGTAAGGGATGGATTGGCCCCCATACCGGAGACTTCTATCATGAGCTATTTTAAAAACTGTTTTTTATTGATTTTAAATGCAATAGTAGCACTGTTTAACTTTTATGAATTTTGATGAAATTTATTTGAACTCGAAAATAGTTCACTTTATTCTTGTTATTTTTCTGAACATTTTGGTATATAATATGCCTATGTAATAATTTTGTTTTTTCCTCTGTTGCAGTTTATTTTTCTTGTTTAAAAAAAGAACACTGCCTGGACCGAAACACTGTTCGACCCAGGAGCGCACGAACCGGCCCAGTCGCGCTTTTGGCCCGTGGCCTGCCCCAGCGCATGGAGCGCTTCGAGCCGGGCGACCGCCCGCGCCTTCCCCTCACGCGCCCCTTCCACGCTCGCCGATAGGTGGGACCCGCCCCACCTCGTCGTCTCTAACCTCCCGCACGACACAGGATAAACATCACGCGCCGCCCGCAACCACCGGCCGCCTTCCCCTCGGGATAGGCCTTATCCGCAGCTTCCAAGCACCCCTAGCCGCTCCTATAAAACCCCGGGACTCCCCTCTCTCCATTCAGCTCTCTCGCGTCATCCCTCATCGCCTTTAGTCGCCGCCTCGCCCATTCGGATCTCGCCGGAGCCGAGCCGCTCCGCCGTTGTTTCCTCCACCGGTGGTACACCCGAGCCCTCTTTGTCTTCATCAATCTTGTTGCCTCAAACCACCGCGTCATTTTGACATCATTTTTGCTCCTAGGTCTTGCCGGAGCGACGCAGCCACCGACCGAGAGCCTCGCTGGAGCACAAAGCTATTGCCCTCTACCTCGCCTGTCTAGGCCACCCCACCACCAGCCGACTACACCATCGGACAGCCAACACCGCGCCACACCTCCCCGACCCGTTCGCTGCCGCCGAGGACCGCCAGAGTCGCCGCCCCGTCCACCGCCCAACGCCACTGACGCCGCCATCGTTGCTCGGTGAGCCACCGCCCAGCCCCTCATGCATTTTCTTTTCTTACAAAAACCACGCGGTTAACCGCGGTTTAGATTAAACCGATCCTTTTAGATAAACCGATCTTTGTTTATTTTGTTTTATTTAGCCGTGGTTGTTATTTTTCCTATTTAGCGGCTGTTCGCTCTATAAGCATCACAGCGAACAACTTGCAGCCTATAGAAATCTGCCACGTGCCCAGGACTTGTTCGTGATAACTTTCTTCACCGTTCAGTCCCTGGAATTAGCAGATTAGCCCCTAAACTTAGAATAGCCACAACTTTTTAACCATAGATCCAAACACGATCAAACCAGCGGCAAATTCTTCGTCATGCTTAGATCTATCTAGTAGCATTATTTTTGTAAACTTTTTCCAAATTCAAATATGAACTTTATTCAGATTTGAATTCGAACTTCAAATGGCCATATCTCCTAAACCGTAGCTCTGATTGATGTGATTCTTTTTGCACCGTGTCACCGTAGCCAAACCCTACCACCTGGACCATTGTCACTATACTTTTCACACGATTAGTATATGTCCATGATAGTTTTATTACTATGCCAAGCATGCACAATAGATCACATCACGGTTTTGCACCTTATGTCACTTATTGTTAGCACCTGGAATTATTTGCATGCAAGTTATGTGTGTTGGATTTCCATTTGGTTTTCCGAGTCTTTTGTGTTGCATGTTATTGCTCTCTGCAATGATTGCTTATGTATGTTATCAAGGCAAGCTGAGTACTATCGATCTCTAGAATTCAACTACCAGTATCAAGGCAAGTTCACATTGGACCATTCTTCCAATTACCTATGTTTTATATTATGCACTTAGTGCCTTTGTCGTAGGATTGCATGGTAGGATTTATTGTTGCCAATTGGCTATGTCATTACCTAGTAGTTCATTGAGGTAGGTCTGATCTATACATCCTTGTCACCATCCTGTAAGTTTATTTTTTCCTCGCTAAATGTAGACGTGCTTTGGGAAGCGAACATGGTGAGACATGAGTGACAAAGTAGTAATCAGGACCAAGACTTGTAAATGAACTACCTGGGCGGTATTTGGTTTGAATGGTGGCGAAGTACAGTGGGAGCATGCATGGTTAATCCATGGTGGTGCACCACTAGTGGTCGGCCGCCCAGGCTCAAAGATATCAATCGTATTCTCATGTCTAGAAGCTTAAGTATGCAGCCACAAGCCAATATGGGCTCTGGCTTAGTTGAGTAGTTAGTGTGACCCCTTCCGGGATGGGCTAGCAGATGTAGAATGATGTAGGTGTACCGGCCTATCCGTGAGTTAAGGGGGAACATTTTCGAAAGACTATGTCTTAGTCATCCTGTTCTCAAACGCCAGACAACATGAGGACTTCAAGGGAGGCGATCGAGTATTGCGGGGAAAAGTGCGCAAACCTCTGCAGACTGTTAAATCCTAATCGATTAGCTGTGTCCCCGGTTACGGACAACTTGAGCATCTAGTAGTGGAAATGCTGGGAGATCTCATCACTCTTAATTAGACAGTTGGGTTGTAAATGAAACTTTGGGAATGGATCGAGTTGGGTTTACCAACTCATCCTATGCTATACAATAGTGGTAGAATAATATCATTTATTTTAGGGTAAAACTAGCTTTATGCAAAAACTAAACTTAGATCTTTCCACCAGCCAAATTGCATGTACAAATAGGTTCATTATTCTTATGATGTGACTTGCCAGTACATTCAATGTACTGACCTACAGGGCTGCAACATCGTATGTTGCGGGAATTTCTACGACGAGTAAGAGTTACGATGTAGGGTTATGGTCTACACTCAACTTGCCATTGGCGTTGATGGGACTCCACACCCTTATGTTTTTTCCGCTGAGACTTATGAGGTATACATCAGTTTTATGTTATTTATACATGTGATTGCACTTTGATATATACATTGATGTACTGTGTGTGCTAGCATACCGATCCAAGGATGGCACGGATACACAAAGGCTTGACCGTTTGAGGTCGGGTCGCTACAATAACTATGCGCTTTTCTATCAATTGCTCGGGAGTAATTTGTTCGCCCACCGTAATATATGCTATCTTGAGAGAAGCCACTAGTGAAACCTATTGTAACACCCATAATGCGGCTATATCTCCAACGTGTCGGGGCACGACTTAGAGGCATAGCCGCATGGTGGTTTTGTCGAAAGAGGGGTAATCTTCACACAATCCCATGTACTGAATAAGAAAGGGATAAAGAGTTGGCTTACACTCGCCACTTCACAAAGTACATAAATAATTCATACATCATTCAAATACACTCAAAGACCGACTACGGTCAAATCCAACAGAAAAGGAAGATAAACCCTAGATGCTAGATCCCCGATCGTCCCAACAGGGCTCCACTACCGATCATTAGGAAACGAAATGTAGTAACGACCTAGATCCTCGTCGAACTCCCACTTGAGTTTGGTAGGATCACCTGCACTGGCATCATCGGCACCTGCAACTCTTTGGAAGTATCCGTGAGTCACGAGGACTCAGCAATCTCGCACCCACGAGATCAAGACTATTTAAGCTTATGGGTAGGAGAAGGTAGTGAGGTGGAGCTGCAACAAGCACTAAGCATATATGGTGGCTAACATACGCAAATAAGAGCGAGAAGAGAAGCAACACAACGCTCGAGAAGCTAGAACTGATCTAGAAGTGATCCTGAAACTACTTACATTCAAGCATAACACAAGGCCGTGTTCACTTCCCGGACTCTGCCGAAAAGAGACCATCACGGCTACACATGCGGTTGATTCATTTTAATTAAGTCAAGTGTCAAGTTATCTACAATCGGATATTAACAAATTCCCGTCTGCCACATAACTGCGGGCTCGGCTCTCGAAAGTTTATGCCCTGCAGGGGTGTCCCAACTTAGCCCATCACAATCTCTCACGGTCAACAAAGGATATTCCTTCTCCCGGAAAGACCCGATCAGTCTTGGAATCCCGGTTACAGGACATTTCGACAATGGTAAAACAAGACCAGCAAGACCACCCTACCGTGCCGACAAATCCCGATAGGAGCTGCACATATATCATTCTCAGGGCACACCGGATTGTCCAAACTTCCGATAGGCCAGCCAAGAGTTGCCCCTGGTGGCCATCGGCGGTTGATAGGTTGGACCAACACTCAGAGGAGCACTGGCCCGGGGGTTTAAAACAAAGATGACCCTCAAGTCCGAGGAACCTAAGGGAAAAAGGCTTAGGTGGCAAATGGTAAAACCAAGGTTGGGCCTTGCTGGAGGAGTTTTATTCAAGGCGAATTGTCAAGGGGGTCCCATAATCCCAACCGCGTAAGGAACACAAAATCAAGGAACATAACACCAATATAACGGAAACTAGGGCGGCAAGAGTGGAACAAAACACAAGGAAAAAGGCTGAGCCTTTCACCCTTTACCAAGTATATAGATGCATTAATTAAATAAGAGATAATATGATATCCCAACATATCCATGTTTCAACATCGAACAAACTTCAACTTCACCTGCAACTAGCAACGCTATAAGAGGGGCTGAGCGAAAGCGGTAACATAGCCAAAACAATGGTTTGCTAGGAAGGTGGGTTAGAGACTTGACATGACAATATGGGAGGCATGATAAACAAGTGGTAGGTAGCGCGGCATAGCAATAGAACGAACAAGTAGCAAAGCAAAGATAGAAGTGATATCGAGGGTATGGTCATCTTGCCTGCCATGTTCTCAGAGTTGTCGAAAGCTTGATCCTCATTAGCATACTCGATAGGTTCCTCGTCCACGTACTCATCTCCTGGATCTACCCAAAGCAAGAACATAAGCAATGGAACAACTGTCAATCATGGTGCAATGCACAAGCAACATGATGCAATACATGGCATGATATGCAAGATATGATATGCAATGCATATGCGTGCTCCAGAAGGGAAAGAATGATCAATGCATCAACTTGGAAAACCAAGTATATATGCTGCTGGAAAGATGAGATGGTTTGGATTGAAATCGATATAAAGATCACTGGAAACGGATGCATGGTTTGCAAATGACAAGCAACACAAGAATGACGCAAATCTGTGATTAACAACATGATAGCACTTAGAATGCAACAAGAAACTAAGCTACTGCACTCCAACATAATAACAAAGCATATGGCAGTGATGTACAAGAGATGCTTGACAAAACATGAACACTGAGCTACGGATAATTCACAATAGAACAGGATCAAACAAGCATGGCAAAAGTGGAAAAGATATCAGCTTCGCGGACTTGGTGAAAATACTAACATGTCAAAAACAACATCAGGAAGCACTTTTTGGAGCTAGCATACAACATTATACAGGAACATATCATGTCAAACAAAGGCATCGCATGATCCTACTAAATGCATAGAACAAAAGACCCTTAATGAACATGAGCCAAAATGGCACAGAAGATACGATGACACCCATGTAAACATAGCAATTTTCATAAACATATTTAGACTTAGAAGGAAAACAGAGCATGGCATAAACAGATTCATGATAGCAACTTTGCAAGCTTATGCCACTCATCAAAAATCATTAAATGACAACATAAGCATACCAATAGCAAGATGACATGTTCATGAAGCTAACCATAGAAAGAGAAAGTTCATAGGGTACATGCATCACTAGCAACAACCATGGCAATATTGACTAACATGTAAACAATCTGTCAGGAATAATATATAGCAAAAGTATAGCAAGAAAAAGACATGCTAGAGCACTACAAAATTGCAACCAGACGCATGAATGGATAGAGCATAACCATATGTCCAAATCATCCTTACTGAACTATCCCAAAATAAGCATGGATCTCCTGGTAGAATCAAGTTTACACGGCATCAAAATACCAGCAGCAAAATCCTAAGTCCCTGAAAACAACACCATCATGGAGCCTAGTTTGCATGCTTGTGCTAGTCACCACATAGCTCACAAAAAATACAAGACTTTCACCTCCGTAAAGATGTCATGATGGAGCTCAAAACATATATAGACCTCATGCTCATAGGATGCACAGATCAAATGCAACAAAAATGACAAATCATCAAGTTCGGTTAAGAACTAGCAGTTAACATTTTATAGCACTTTTGCAATGATGATAATGGCATCAATATGGACCATAACATGCACAGAAATTCTGCTAAAATAAATAGCTCAACAAGACAAACATTTTGACATATCATATGCATGATTCAGATCACCGAGCACGGAGATGTGACATGATGAAGAGGGCATCAAAATATTAGGGTTTTGGGACTTAGTAGAAATTGGACCTCGGGAAAAGGTGGACGGAGCGGAGTGGGATGAGGAGATTCGGGATGCAGGGTGCTGTTTGGATAAGATTCGAGTGGATCTCGTCCCGATCCACCGGATCTCACCGGAGTGGTGACGTCTACGGCGGAGGGTGGCGCTGGTGAGGAGGATCGGCGACAGGGCGGCGCACGGAGCCACAGGTGGCGCCGGCGGGTTGAGGGAGGCGGTGGACGGGCGGCGCCGGCGAGTTGCTGAGGCGTGGGGGTGGCGAGTGGTGGCGGTGGTCAGCCACGAGAAGCGTGGCGGCAGCAGAGCTCTGCGGCGGCGCGGCGACGTGCGGGAGGAGGAGCGGGGCGGCGCGGGCGAGCGCGCAGGCCGCGGAGGGCCGGATCC
>NC_041386.1:204932109-204954698 GCF_002162155.2 Triticum dicoccoides | reverse complement strand
GGCCACGTGGCGGCCTGCGAGTGGAGGGGAGCGGCGGTGCGGATGTGTCCGGCGTGGTCCCTCGTACCTGCATGAAACAAATAACTCCTCGCAACCAACGTGATAAGGGGTTGTCAATCCCTTCACGGTCACTTACGAGAGTGAGATCTGATAGATATGATAAGATAATATTTTTGGTATTTTTGTGGTAAAGATGCAAAGTAAAAGAAAAGCAAAGGAAGTAACTAAGTATTGGAAGATTAATATGATGAAGATAGACCCGGGGCCATAGGTTTCACTAGTAGCTTCTCTCAACAGCATACGTATTTTACGGTGGGTGAACGAATTACTGTTGAGCAATTGACAGAATTGAGCATAGTTATGAGAATATCTAGGTATGATCATGTATATAGGCATCACGTCCGAGACAAGTAGACCGACTCCTGCCTACATCTACTACTATTACTCCACTCATCGACCGCTATCCAGCATGCATCTAGAGTATTAAGTTCATGAAAACAGAGTAACGCCTTAAGCAAGATGACATGATTTAGAGGGATAAATTCATGCAATATGATAAAACCCCATGTTGTTATCCTCGATGGCAACAATACAATACATGCCTTGCTACCCCTACTGTCACTGGGAAAGGACACCACAAGATTGAACCCAAAGCTAAGCACTTCTCCCATTGCAAGAAAGATCAATCTAGTAGGCCAAACCATACTGACAATTCGAAGGGACTTGCAAAGATAAGCAATCATACATAAAAGAATTCAGAGAAGATTCAAATATTGTTCATAGATAGTCTTGATCATAAACCCACAATTCATCGTTCTCAACAAACACACCGCAAAAAGAAGATTACATCGAATAGATCTCCACAAGAGAGGGGGAGAACATTGTATTGAGATCCAAAAAGAGAGAAGAAGCCATCTAGCTAATAACTATGGACCCAAAGGTCTGAGGTAAATGATAACCCACAAATATAGGGGGTCGCAACAGTTTTCGGTAAGTAAGGGTGTCGAACCCAACGAGGAGCTAAAGGTAGAACAAATATTCCCTCAAGTTCTATCGACCACCGATACAACTCTACGCATGCTTGATGTTCGCTTTACCTAGAACAAGTATGAAACTAGAAGTACTTTGTAATTGTTGTTGGATAGGTTTGCAAGAATATAAAGAGCACGTAAATAAAAGGTAGGGGCTGTTTAGATAAAGAAACAATAAAGTAAATATAGCGAGTGTGGAAAAGTGGTGGTAGGAGTTGTGAAATTGCCCCTTAAGCAATTGACTACTTTGCTAGACCGATAGAAAGTATTATGTGGGAGAGGCCACTGCTAGCATGTCATCCCTGACTTGGAATTCTATGCACTTATGATTGGAACTATTAGCAAGCATCCGTAACTACTAACGTTCATTTAGGTAAAACCCAACCATAGCATTAAGATATATTGGTCCCCCTTCAATCCCGTATGCATCAATTTCTATGCTAGGTTGAAGCTTCTGTCACTCTTGCCCTCCAATACATAGTCCTATCAACATACAACTAACCCTAGGGTGTGATCCACGTGCGCAATCATATGATGGGAACCAAAGGACAGCAACATAACCACAAGCAAATTAAATCAATCATAGCAATTCATCAACCACCGATAGGACAATGAAAATCTACTCAGACATCATAGGATGGCAACACATCATTGGATAATAATATGAAGCATAAAGCACCATGTTCAAGTAGAGGGTACAACGGGTTGCGGGAGAGTGGACCGTTGTAGATAGAGGGGGGAAGGTGATGCAGATGTTGGTGAAGATGGCGGAGGTGTTGGTGTAGATCGATGTGATGATGATGGCCCCCGGTGGCGTTCCGGCGCCACCGGAAGCGAGGGGGAGAGAGCCCCCTCCTTCTTCTTCCTTGACCTTCTCCCTAGATGGGAGAAGGGTTTCCCCTCTGGTCCATGGCCTCCATGGCATGGGAGGGGCGAGAGCCCATCCGAGATTGGATATGTCTCTCTGTCTCTCTCTATTTCTACGTTCTCAGATTCTTCCCTTTCACCATTTCTTATATTCCCGGAGATCCGTAACTCCGATTGGGCTGAAATTTTGACACGATCTCTATCCGGATATTAGCTTTCTTGCGGTGAAAGAAGGGAATCAACCGCCTTACGGGTGGACCACGAGGGTCGGGGGCGCGCCTAGGGGGGCAGGCGCGCCCCCTGCCTCGTGGCCACCTCGGGCACCGTCTCGCGTGGATTATTCTTCCCAAAATCATATATATTCCAAAAAAATCTCCGCCAATTTTTATCCCATTTGGACTCCGTTTGATATGGATATTCTGCGAAACAAAAAGCATGCAACAAATAGGAACTCGCACTGGGCACTGGATCAATATGTTAGTCCCAAAAATAGTATAAGAAGTTGCCAAAAGTATATGAAAGTTGAATAATATTGGCATGGAACAATCAAAAAATATAGATACGACGGAGACGTATCAGCATCCCCAAGCTTAATTCCTGCTCCCTCCTCGAGTAGGTAAATGATAAAAAAGATATTTTTTGATGTGGAATGCTACCTAGCATCATCTTGATCATATGTCTAATCATGGCATGAATATTAAGACACGAGTGATTCAAAGCAATAGTCTATCATTTGACATAAAAACAACAATACTTCAATCCTACTAATAAAGCAATCATGTCCTTTCAAAATAACATGGCTAAAGAAAGTTATCCCTACAAAATCATATAGTCTGGCTATGCTCCATCTTCACCACACAAAATACTCACATCATGCACAACCCCGATGACAAGCCGAGCAATTGGTTCATACTTTTTAATGCGCTTCAGCATTTTCAACCTTCACGCAATACATGAGCGTGAGCCATGGACATAGCACTATATGTGGAATAGAATGGTGGTTGTGGAGAAGACAAAAAGGAGAAGATAGTCTCACATCAACTGGGCGTATCAACGGGCTATGGAGATTCCCATCAATAGATATCAATGTGAGTGAGTAGGGATTGCCATGCAACGGATGCACTAGAGCTATAAGTATATGAAAGCTCAAATTGAAACTAAGTGGGTGTGCATCCAACTTGCTTGCTCATGAAGACCTAGGGCATTTGAGGAAGCCCATCATTGGAATATACAAGCCATGTTCTATAATGAAAATTCCCACTAGTATATGAAAGTGATAACTCAAGAGACTCTCTATATGAAGAACATGGTGCTACTTTGAAGCACAAGTGTGGTAAAAGGATAGTGACATTGCCCCTTCTCTCCTTTTCTCTCATTTTTGTTTTTTGTTTGTTTTTGTTTGTTTTTCTTTTTTTTTGTAGGCTTCTTTGGCCTCTCTCTTTTTTGTGGGGCTTCTTTGGCCACTTTTATTTTGATAACCTCACATGGGACAATGTTCTAATAATGATGATCATCACACTTTTATTTACTTACAACTCAATATTACAAATCGATATCTAGAACAAAGATATGACTATATATGAATGCCTCTGGCAGTGTATCGGGATGTGCAATGATCTAGCGTAGCAATGACATCAAAAAATGGACAAGCCATGAAAACATCATGCTATCTATCTTACGATCATGCAAAGCAATATGACAATGAATGCTCAAGTCATGTATATGATGATGAAAGTTGCATGGCAATATACTCGGAATGGCTATGGAAATGCCATAATAGGTAGGTATGGTGGCTGTTTTGAGGAAGGTATATGGTGGTTTTCTGGTACCGGCAAAAGTTGCGTGATACTAGAGAGGCTAGCAAGGGTGGAAGGGTGAGAGTGCGTATAATCCATGGACTCAACATTAGTCATGAAGAACTCACATACTTATTGCAAAAGTTTATTAGCCCTCGAAGCAAAGTACTACTACGCATGCCCCTAGGGGGATAGATTGGTAGGAAAAGACCATCGCTCATCCCCGACCGCCACTCATAAGGAAGACAATCAATAAATACCTCATGCTCCAACTTCGTTACATAACGGTTCACCATACGTGCATGCTACGGGAATCACAAACCTCAACACAAGTATTTCTACTAATCCACAACTACCTGCTAGCGTGACTCTAATATCACCATCTTTATATCACAAAACTATTGCAAAGAATCAAACATATCATATTCAGTGATCTACAAGTTTTATGTGGGATTTTATGACTAACCATGTGAATGACCAGTTCCTGTCATCTCTCAAAATAGATATAAGTGAAGAAACATAGTTTAATTCTTTCTACAAAAGATATGCCCATGCTCTAAAAAATATAAGTGAAGCAAAAGAGCATTCTATAAATGGCGGTTGTCTATGTAAAGAGAAACAGACAATCCAAACTTCAAATGATATAAGTGAAGCACATGAAGCATTCTATAAAGCCATACTCAAAAGATATAAGTGAAGCGCAAAGAGAATTCTATAAATAAACCAAGGACTATCTCATACCAGCATGGTGCATAAAACAAAATTGAAAACTAAATGCAAAAGACGCTCCAAGATTGCACATATCGCATGAACGAAACGAATCCGAAAACATAGCGATACTTGTTGAAGAAAGAGGGGATGCCTTCCGGGGCATCCCCAAGCTTAGACGCTTGAGTCTCCTTGAATATTTAATTGGGGTGCCTCGGGCATCCCCAAGCTTGAGCTCTTGCCTCTCTTCCTTCTTCTCACATCGAGACCTTCTCGATCATCGAACACTTCATCCACACAAAACTTCAACAGAAAACTCGGTAAGATCCGTTAGTATAATAAAGCAAATCACTAGTCTAAGTACTATTTCAAACCAATTCATATTTTGTTTTTGCATTGTGTCTACTGTAGTATAAATTTTTCATGGCTTAATCCACTAATATAAATTGATAATTTCATCAAAACAAGCAAACTATTCATCAAAAACAGAATCTGTCTAAAACAGAACAGTCTGTAATAATATGAACATTCACCATACTTATGATACTTGAAAAATTCTACAAAAATTAGGAAACATAAAAAATTTGTATAGGAAGACAGTGAAAAAAGAATCAGAATCATTTGACGTTCCAGCAAAAAATGTAAAATCATGCACTACAGCCAAAGTTTCTGTCCTGCACCGTACAAACCATCAAGCAAATGTAAACATCCTGAAGGCAAACCTTGGCACATTATTTTTATAATACAATGGAATTGTACAAGGGGATAATTATTATTATTGAAAATTTTATGTAATCAAGATTCACAAAGTTTCCGTGAGCATGAACAAAGTTCAAGTCTAGCTCCCATTTCAACAATGCTTGTCTTTCTCACTTTCGCTTTCCCTTTTGAAAAAGTTTTGGGTTCCCCTCTTTATTTTTGCTGTTTTTAAACTATATAAAAGCACTCAACAGAAATAAATGACTCTCTAAAACTTCCGTATTGTCTCCCAGGCAGCGCTTTCTTTAAAGCCATTAAGCTAGGCATATAGTGCTCTAGTAATGGATCCACCCGGATCCCAAGGTATATCAAAGCCAATTTTAATTAACAATGATTTGGCATTTAGTAGGGAGCACAAAGCAACATATATCAAGTAATGACGAAGTCTAACTCTCTTCCTATCCATTGGCATGTCATAAAAGAACAATTCATGCACACATAGTAAAGGCCAATGCATAGTATAAACAGTTTCTTGCAATTTTATCATATTGGAAACATAGAGAGGTGGAGATATAGTTCCTCTCTCATAATAATTGCAAGTAGGAGCAGCAAGCACATGCATATTATATTCATCAAAATCATCATGTATAACGGTAAAAGGCAACCCATCAACATATTCCTTAATAAGAGCAAACTTCTCCGATATAGTGTAGTTTGGAGAATTCAAAAATATAATAGGACTATCATGTGTGGGTGCAATAGCAACAATTTCATGTTTGACATAAGGAACTATAGCAAGTTCATCTCCATAAGCATAATTCATATTGGCATCTTGGCCACAAGCATAGCAAGCATCATCAGAAAGGGATATTTCAAGAGAATCAACGGGATCATAACAATCATCATAGCAATCATCCTTCGGTAAGCACGAAGGGAAATTAAACAATGTATGAGTTGAAGAGTTACTCTCATTAGAAGCTGGGCACGGGTAGCTAATCCACTCTTCCTCCTTTTGTTCTTCGCAATCCTCATCATCTTTTTCATCCAATGAGCTCACAATTTCATCAATTTCTTCTTCCATAGACTCCTGCAAAATATTAGTCTCTTCTTGGACAGCGGAGTAGTCCTTAATATATGGTTCAACATAGGCATTAGAAGCATAATTATCATAGCAATATTTAAGTATGGCAGTATTTTCAGATTTGTAAAGAGTAGCATCATACTTTTCAATCAAAGAAGCAATTTCATAAGCACCCTTAAAAGCAACAAATTCTTCAATTTGTTGAACATCATAGTAACTCTAAACACCCTTAGCATAAGAGGATACGATTTTATCACTAAACAAACATTGGTAGGGAAGCTGTTTCTTAGGGTCTTCAGAACAACAAGTATAATCATATATTTCACATAAATTCCAAGCATAGCGTTGCAAACGATGAATTTGATCCAGTAAAGTTTTCCCTTTTTTAGATATTCGGTGTCGCACATAATAAGGATGCTCATCTAAAGATTTGCCCTCAACTAAGCTAGTTGGGGTTTCAGCACGAGCACATAGGGATTGAAGATGATCCAAGTAATAAGTTTCAGCAGTGTGATAGATTTTGAGTGGTTCTTCAACCATTGGTTTAGTAGGCACAACTAATTTTTTGGTATTTTGTGTTTCCTACCCATAACTAAAGATATAAAACAACTAATAATAGCAAATAAAAATTACTTAGTGATAAAGCAAACAAGCACACACGAGAATATTCACCCCATGCTATTGCTCCTCGGCAACGGCGCCAGAAAAAGGTCTTCATAACCCACAAGTATAGGGGATCGCAACAGTTTTCTATAAGTAAGAGTGTCGAACCCAACGAGGAGCTAAAGGTCGAAGAAATATTCCCTCAAGTTCTATCGACCACCGATACAACTCTATGCACGCTTGACGTTCGCTTTACCTAGAACACATATGAAACTAGAAGTACATTGTAGGTGTTGTTGGATAGGTTTGCAAGAATATAAAGAGCACGTAAATAAAAGGTAGGGGCTGTTTAGATAAAGAAACAATAAAGTGAATATAGCGAGTGTGGAAAAGTGGTGGTAGGAGTTGCAAAATTGCCCCTTCAGCAATTGACTACTTTACTAGACCGATAGCAAGTATTATGTGGGAGAAGCCACTGCTAGCATGTCATCCCTGACTTGGAATTCTATGCACTTATGATTGGAACTATTAGCAAGCATCCGCAACTACTAACGTTCATTTAGGTAAAACCCAACCATAGCATTAAGATATATTGGTCCCCCTTCAATCCCGTATGCATCAATTTCTATGCTAGGTTGAAGCTTCTATCACTCTTGCCCTCCAATACATAGTCCTACCAACATACAACTAACCCTAGGGTGTGACCCACGCGCGCAATCATATGATGGGCACCAAAGGACAGCAAAATAACCACAAGCAAATTAAATCAATCATAGAAATTCATCAACCATCGATAGGACAACGTAAATCTACTCAGACATCATAGGATGGCAACACATCATTGGATAATAATATGAAGAATAAAGCACCATGTTCAAGTAGAGGGTACAACGGGTTGCGGGAGAGTGGACCGCTATAGATAGAGGGGGGGAAGGTAATGGAGATTTTGGTGAGGATGGCGGAGGTGTTGGTGTAGATCGCGGGGATGATGATGGCCCCCGGCGGTGTTCCTGCGCCACCGGAAGCGAGGGGGAGAGAGGCCCCCTCCTTCTTCTTCTTCCTTGACCTTCTCCCTAGATGGGAGAAGGGTTTCCCCTCTGATCCATGGCCTCCATGGCAAGGGAGGGGCCAGAGCCCCTCCGAGATTGGATCTGTCTACCTGTCTCTCTCTGTTTCTGCGTTCTTAGATTCTTCCCTTTCACCGTTTCTTATATTCCCAGAGATCCGTAACTCCGATTGGGCTGAAATTTTGACACGATCTCTATCTGGATATTACCTTTCTTGCAGCGAAAGAAGGGCATCAACCGCCTTATGGGTGGCCCAAGAGGGTCAGGGGTGCACCCAGGGGGGCTGGCGTGCCCCCCTGCCTCGTGGCCACCTCGGGCACCGTCTCGCGTGGATTTTTCTTCCCAAAAATCATATATATTCCAAAGAAAATCTCCGTCAGTTTTTATCCCGTTTGGACTCTGTTTGATATGGATATTCTGCTAAACAAAAAACATGCAACAAACAGGAACTGGCACTAGGCACTGGATCAATATGTTAGTCCCAAAAATAGTATAAAAAGTTGCCAAAAGTATATGAAAGTTGAATAATATTGGCATGGAACAATCAAAAAGTATAGATACGACAGAGACGTATCAGTAAACTACTCACACTTCATCGGAGGGGCTATGGTGTTGATGTAGAAGCCCTCCGTGATGGATGCTCCCTCCGGCGGATCTCCGGAACAGGCCCCAAGATGGGATCTCGTGGATATAGAAAGTTACGGCGGTGGAATTAGGGTTTTGGCTCCGTATCTAATCGTTTGCGGGTACGTAGGTATATATAGGAGGAAGGAGTATGTCGGTGAAGCAACAGGGGCCCACGAGGGTGGAGGGCACGCCTAGGGGGTAGGCGCGCCCCTACCTCCTGGCCTCCTCCTTTATTTCTTGATGTTGGGTCCATGTCTCCCTGATCATGTTTGGTGAGAAAATCACGTTCCTGAAGGTTTCATTCTGTTTGGACTCTGTTTGATATTCCTTTTCTTTGAAACCCTAAAATAGGCAAAAAAATAGCAATTCTGGGATGGGCCTCCGGTTAATAGGTTAGTCCCAAAAATAATATAAAAGTGGATAATAAAGCCCAATAATATCTAAAACAGTAGATAATATTGCATGGAGCAATCAAAAATTATAGATACGTTGGAGACGTATTAAGGATCCCCAAGCTTAATTCCTGCTCGTCTTCGAGTAGGTAAATGATAAAAAAGATAATTTTTGATGTGGAGTGATACTTGGCATAATTTTAATGTAATTCTTCTTAATTATGGTATGAATATTCAGATCCAAAAGATTCAAGATAAAAGTTTAATGGCCAAAACAATAATACTTCAAGCATACTAACAAAGCAATCATGTCTTCTCAAAATATCATGGACAAAGAAAGTTATCCCTACAAGATCATATAGTCTGGTTATGCTCTATCTTCACCACACAAAGTATTTAAATCATGCACAACCCCGATGACAAGCCAAGCAATTGTTTCATACTTTTGACGTTCTCAAACTTTTTCAATTTTCACGCAATACATGAGCGTGAGCCGTGGATATATGACTATATGTGGAATAGAATGGTGGTTGTGGAGAAGACAAAAAAGGGAGAAGATAGTCTCACATCAACTAGGCGTATCAACGGGCTATGGAGATGCCCATCAATAGATATCAATGTGAGTGAGTAGGGATTTCCATGCAACGGATACACTAGAGCTATAAGTATATGAAAGCTCAACAAAAGAAACTAAGCTGGTGTGCATCCAACTTGCTTGCTCATGAAGACCTAGGGCATTTTTAGGAAGCCCATCATTGGAATATACAAGCCAAGTTCTATAATGAAAAATTCCCACTAGTATATGAAAGTGACGAAATGAGAGACTATCTAATATGAAGAGAATGGTGCTACTTTGAAGAACAAGTGTGGTAAAAGGATAGTAACATTGTCCCTTCTCTCTTTTTCTCTCATTTTTTGGCCTTCTCTCTTTTTTATGGCTTCTTTTCTGACGCCCCTGATTCAATCATACACTAATCATACACAGAAACGTGTATGATCAAGATCAGGGACTCACGGGAAGATGTCACAACACAACTCTACAAATAAAATAAGTCATACAAGCATCATATTACAAGCCAGGGGCCTCGAGGGCTCGAATTCAAGAGCTCGATCATAGACGAGTCAGCAGAAGCAACAATACTGAGTACAGACATAAGTTAAACAAGTTTTCCTTAAAAAGGCTAGCACAAACTGGGATGCAGATCAAAAAGGCGCATGCCTCCTGCCTGGGATCCTCCTAAACTACTCCTGGTCGATGTCAGCGGGCTGCACGTAGTATTAGGCACCTCCCGAGTAGTAGTAGTCGTCGTCAACGGTGGCGTCTAGCTCCTGGGCTCCAACGTCTGGTCGCAGCAATCGAGTATAGAAAGGGGGAAAAGAGGGAGCAAAGCAACCGCGAGTACTCATCCAAAGTACTCGCAAGCAAGGTGCTACACTACATATGTATGCATTGATATCAAATGGAATAAGGGTATCATATGTGGACTAAACTGCAGAATGCCGGAATAAGAGGGGGATAGCTAATCCTTTCGAAGACTACGCTTCTGGTTACCTCCATCCTGCAGCAGGAGACGAGAGTAGATGGTAAGTTCACCAAGTATCATCGCATAGCATAATCCTAACCGATGATCCTCCCCTTGTCGCCCTGTGAGAGAGCGATCACCAGTTGTATCTGGCACTTGGAAGGGTGCATTTTATTAAGTATCCGGTTCTAGTTGTCATAAGGTCAAGGTACAACTCCAAGTCATCCTATTACCGAAGATCACAGCTATTCGAATAGATTAACTTCCCTGCAGGGGTGCACCACATTTCCCAACACGCTCAATCCCCGTTGCTCGGACACACTCTCCTGGGTCATGCCTGGCCTCGGATGATCAACACGTCGCAGCCCTACCTAGGCACAACAGAGAGGTTAGCACGCCGGTCTAAATCCTATGGCGCAGGGGTCTGTGCCCATCGCCCTTTGCACACCTGCACATTGCGAACGCGACCGGAAGCAGAACTAGCCCCCTTAATACAAGAGCAGGCTTATGGTCCAATCCGGCGCACGCCGCTCAGTCGCTGACGTCACGAAGGCTTCGGCTGATACCATGACATCGAGTGCCCATAACTGTCCCCGCGTAGATGGTTAGTGCGTATAGGCCAGTGGCCAAACTCAGGTCAAATACCAAGATCTTGTTAAATGTGTTATCTGGAAATAACTGCGAATGCCGACCAGGGCCAGGCCCACCTCTCTCCTAAGTGGTCTCAACCTACCCTGTCGCTTCGGCACAAAGATCCACACAGAGGATTGTCGAGAAAGTATGTCCTTCCAGCCCCCAATTCGTGAATCAACCGCAGGTGCTCCTCGAGCCGACCTGTCTTTTGTCATCACATGTATCATGTATATAGTATATAGCCGTGATTACCTCCCGAGTGATCACGGCCCAATATTATAGCATGGCAGACGGACAAGAATGTAGGGCCACTGATGATAAACTAGCATCCTATACTAAGCATTAGGATTGCAGGTAAGGTATCAAACGCTCGAGCAACAATGACAGGCTATGCATCAAAATAGGATTAACGGAAAACAGTAACATGCTACACTACTCTAATGGAAGCAGTAGAGAGAAGAATAGGCGATATCTGGTGATCAAAGGGAGGGGCTTGCCTAGTTTCTCTAGCAAGAGAGAGGGGTCGTCAACACCGCAGTCCTACTGGGTAGCAGTGGCGTCGGTCTCGGTGTCTAGCGAGAGAAGAGGGGGGAAGAAACAGTGAATACAATGCAAACAGATGCATAACGATGCGTGACAAAGCAAAGCGTGATGCTAGGCGTGCCCTAACGCGGTATGGAGTGATACCGGTGACGGGGGCAAACAACCGGGAAAGTATCCCCGGTGTTTCGCGTTTTCGGGCAGAGGAGCCGGAGGGGGAAAGTTGTGAGTTTGATAGGTTAGGGATGCGTGGCGGACGAATGGGCTATGTATCCGGGTTCGTCTCGTCGTTCTGAGCAACTTTCATGTTGAAAATATTTTAATCCGAGTTACGAATTAAAATATCTGATTTTCTAAAGATTTTATTAATTTCTGGAATTTAATTAATTATTTAACTTAATTCCAAAAATGGATTTATGACATCAGCATGATGTCATGCTGACGTCAGCAGTCAACATGGTTGACTGGTCAACCTGACTAGTCGGTCCCATTGGTCAGCGACACATTTTAATTAACCTAATTAGTATTAATTAGGGGCTGGGCCCCACTGTCATTGACTAATTAATTAACGAATAATTAAGAGATCAAGTTAATTAGGTAACTAGTGTGTAATTAGTTTAATTTGTTGTTTAATTTAATTAATGAAAATTAATTAAGTTAATGAGTTCTTTAATTAATTAATCAATTAACTAATTATTTTTATTTTTATTATTTAATTTCCCTTTTTTAAAATCGTTTTCGTTCATAGGGGGGTGGGCCCCGTTTGTCTATGGCCCAGAGGGGCCTATCGGGTTCGGGCATGCAGGAACTGGGTGCGTGCGTATTTGCGGTCGCCCGACAAGGGCAAGCCCGTGCGCGGCGTCGCCTGAGCGGGAGCGCCGGCGAGCAGGGTGGGGCTCACCGGTCGGCCGTCTCCGGCGAAGGAAGCCGACACAGGAGTGGGCGCCGGAGGCAGCAGCAGGCGCGCTCTGGCCTCACGTGAGGCGGCAGAGGCGAGCGGGCGCGGCAGCAGGGGCGGAGGGAGAGCAGCGGTGGCCGGAGCGCGTGGGCAAGCACGTGGGACGGCGGGGGCACGCGCGGGACATGGGCGAGTGGGGCCGCGGCTGTGGCCGCGGCAGAGAGGGGCGAGGCAGGGCAGAAGCGACGCACGGCGAGGCCAGCGCCGTCGCGGGCAAGGGAGAGAGAGGAGGGCCGCGGGGGCGCGGCCATGGGCACGTTCAGGGGCGCCGGGGCGCGGCCGTCGACGTGGTGAGTGCGGGGGGGCGAGCGCGTCGAGGGGGAAGCAGGGTTGGCCATGCACGAGCCACGGACGGCGCGGGCGGTCGGTGGGCGAGCTGAGGCTAGGAAGCCCGAGCGCGCGGTGAAGCGCGTGCGCGGGAGGCGAGCCCGCGGCGCGACGCGGTAGGGCGACGGCGCCGCGAGGCAGATGGCGGGGGCAGCGGGGAGTGGTGGCGCGCAGTGGTGGAGGCGAGGCGCGGTCGGGACGAGGGCGTGCACACGAGCGTGCGGGAGACAGGGAAGAGAGAGTACGGGCGTGCGCGTGCTCACGTCGAGGAGCAGGGACTAGGGCAGCGGGGCTCGGGGTGGATGCCGGGGATGACGGCGGAGAGGAGAAGCAGGCCGGCGTGGAAGCGCTCCGGGCAGCGGCGGTGTCCTGGCGCGGGGGCAGCGACCTCCTCCCCCGATCCCGATCCAATCGGGGAGAGAGTAGGAGATATTTTCGTTGGGGGGAGTGGGGGAAGGATATGGCGGCGGGGTGGGCCGACCGGTTGGTTGTGGCCTAGTTGGGCCGGCCTGCTAGCTGGGCCACTCGGCCCAAGGGGGGTTTCTGTTTCTTTTTATTTTCTTTCTGTTTTTGTGTTTTCTTTTTTTCCTTTTCTGTTTTAATTCAATTTAAAATATTTATGCATTTTCTAAACATGTGTTTTCTTCACCATAATTAACTATGTAATATTATGCACAAACCAATTTTTTTTTGTTTTAACGTTTGTAAACTTTTATTATTTAACTTTATTTTTAAATTTGAATTTGACTCGGTTTTCAACTAATGGCAGACTATCAACAGTAACCGTGGTGACGTTGCATGATTAGCGTTGGATTACTGTAGCACGATTATCCGGGCATTACAAATCTCCTCCACTACAAGAAATCTCGTCCCGAGATTTAGGAGGTAGAAGGAAACGGTGTGGGGTATTCATCACGGAGGCGGTCCTCGCGTTCCCAAGTGGCTTCATCTTCAGAGTGATGTGACCACTGGACTTTGAGGAACTTGATCGCCTTCTGATGTGTGCGGCGTTCAACTTGGTCGAGAATGCGGACCGGATGCTATTTATAGGAGAGGTCCTGTTGTAATTCGAGCACTTCATGATCCACTACTCGGATTGGATCCGTGAAGCAACGGCGGAGTTGCAACACGTGGAACACATCGTGAACCTGAGAAAGGTTCGGTGGAAGCTCCAGTTGATATGCCACTTTTCCATGCCTTTCGAGAATAGTGAAGGGACCGATATAGCGAGGAGCTAGCTTGCCCTTGATCCCAAAGCGGTGAGCACCCTTCATTTGTGTAACTCGAAGATAAGCCTTTTCGCCAGGTTGATAGACCATGTCTTGGTGATGACGGTTATACTGACTTTTCTGACGTGACTGAGCAGTCTTGAGATTCTCGCGAATAATGCGAACTTGTTCTTCGGCCTATTGGATAATATTCGGACCGAAAAGTGGATGTTCCCCAGTTTCTGACTACTTCAGAGGGGTTCGACACTTTCGTCCATATAGCACTTCGAAGGGGGACATCTTCAGACTAGCTTGATAGCTATTATTATAAGATAACTCAGCATATGGAAGAGATTCCTCCCATTTCTTGCCGAAGGAAATAACACAAGCTCGAAGCATGTCTTCGATAACTTGGTTGACACGTTCAACCTATCCTTGCGACTAAGGATGAAACGCTGTACTGAACGACAGATGAGTTCCCATAGCTTCTTGGAAACTTGCCCAAAATCTTGAAGTGAATAAGCTGCCACGGTCTAAACTAATAACTAGTGGAATACCGTGAAGTGAAACAATTCTGGACATGTAGAGAGTTGCAAGCTGGCTAGCAGTGATTGTTTCTTTGACCGCTAGAAAATGTGCAACTTTAGAAAGCCGGTCAATGACGACAAGAATAGCATCATTACCTTTCTGCGATTTGGGAAATCCAGTGACGAAGTCCATTTCAACATGGTCCCATTTCCATTCAGTGATAGAGATAGGTTGCAGAGTTCCAGCAGGCCTTTGATGTTCAGCTTTGATACGACGGCAAATGTCACACTCAGCAACATATCGAGCAATGTCTTGCTTCATATTAGACCACCAGAATCTTTGACGAATATCCTGGTACATCTTTGTACTACCAGGATGGATGGACAGAGGCGTATCATGAGCTTCTTTCATAACCCTTTTAGTCTTATCCAGGTTTTTCTTCGAACATAGTACCACTAGGCGGCCTTTGAAGTACAAGGCGCCATCATCGGCGATAGTGAAGAATGAGGGCTTTCCTTCTGCTAGATGGTGTTTAATCTTATGGACTTCAGAGTAATAACCTTGAATAGTCTTTATACCAGCTACGAGATCTGGTATGACAACCAGGGTATTTAGAGAACCCTTAGTAACAACATGAAGATTCATCTTTCGGAACTCCGGGGGAGGGGGAGTGAGTGCTCCAGGAGGAACAATATGAAGCTTCAACTTTCTAAATTCTTCGACAAGCGAGGGCTAAACTTTGTGAACCTGGAGGTGGTTGCAGTAAGACTTGCGGCTCAAGGCATCAGCCATTACATTAGCCTTCCTAGGGGTATAGGATATACCCACGTCAAAGTCTACAATAGTCTCCATCCATCTCTGCTGACGGAGGTTCAGATCTGGCTGAGTAAGCAGATTCTTCAGACTTTGGTGGTCGGTGAAGATTTCGCAACGATTACCGAGAAGGTAATGTCGCCACTGCTTCAGTGCATGAATGACAGCAGCAAGCTCGAGGTTGTGAATTGGGTAGTTTTCTTCGTGAGGGTGCAGTTGACGAGAGGCATAAGCAATCACTCTGCGCTCTTGCATTAGGACACAGCCTAATCCTTGACGGGAAGCGTCGCAGTAAATGACGAAGTCCTTCTTACTATCAGGCAGAAGTCAACTTGTCTGTGAGCGCCTGGAAACTTTCCTGACACTTGTCTGTCCATTCGAACTTGACACCCTTATGCAATAGATTAGTCAGAGGCCTGGCAATCTAGGAGAAGTTCTTGACAAATCAACGACAATAGCTGGCGAGACCGAGAAAACTTCGAACTTGCTTGGCATTCTTCGGAGGAGTCCAATCGAGAATAGCCTGAACTCGTTCAGGGTTGACGGCAATACCATCCTTGGAGATGACATGCCCAAGATAGGTTACTTCGGGGTGCCAGAATTCACTCTTGGAATACTTAGCATACAGTTGATTCTCTTGAAGCTTTTCCAGCACAAGACGAAGATGTCCAACATGTTCTTCTTTGATCTTGGAAAATACCAGGATATCATCCAGATAATCCACGACAAACTTGTCGAGGTAATCCATGAATATATAGTTCATCAGACGAGAGAAGGTGGCGGGAGCATTCGTTAAGTTGAATGACATGACGGTGTACTCGTAAGAGCCATACCGAGTAACGAAGGCGGTCTTTGGGATATCCTCTTCACGAACACGGATCTGGTGGTAACCCATCCTCAAGTCGAGTTTGGAGAACACTGATGAGCCAGCCAGTTGATCATAAAGATCATTGATCCGAGGAAGAGGATATTTATTCTGAATGTTATCTTGGTTTATAGGACGGTAGTCTTGGACCAATCGGTTTGTCCCATCCTTCTTCTTAACAAAGAGAGAAGGTGCTCCCCAAGGAGAGCAACTAGGCCGAATGAAACCTTTGACAAGAGATTTGTCGATTTCCTCCTTAAGCTCAATGAGTTCATGCGGCGGCATCTTGTAGGGTCGTTTAGCTATAGGGGTGGTGCCGGGTTTCAAGTCGATAATGAATTCGACAGCTCTAGCAGGGGGAATCCCTGGAAGTTCTTCTAGGAAGACGTCTTGGAATTCACGAACGACAAGAATGTTTTCAATGCCCTCGAGTGGTGCAGCGTTCAACGCATTTAAGGCATAAAGCCGTGCCTCGGTGTTCTGAACAAGATGAGCTTGGTAAGCAATTATTTCATCAGAAGGGAGTAGCAGATGGACGACCTTAGTGGCGCAAACTATAGAAGCAGTATGCGCTTTCAACCAATCCATTCCCAGAATGAGGTCGATGCTACAAGACTTCAGTACGATGGGATAGGCAAGGAATTCCAGTCCTTCAATTTCAACAGGAATGTTGTGACTAACCATAGAGGTTTGACACTGGCCCGTAGGACTGCGTACCACAATCGCAGTGTTCATCTCTTCATATTTAATGCCATGTATGAATGCAAACTCAGCTGATATGGCTGAATGCGATGCTCCTGTATCAAATAAAACAGATGCTGGTACTGAATTTACGAGGGGTGTGCCCATCACGATAGCAGGCTGGTCTAGAACTTCATTGAGATCAACGTGGTTGGCATGAACATGACCATAAGACTTAGCATTGTTGTTGCGAGGCTTGTTGCTTTCACGGCCAGCTGTGGGAAAGGCCAGGTGATTCTGATTCTGATTGCAGTCTCTGGCACGGTGACCTGGCTGACCACACTTGTAGCAGAGACCATTATTGGGAATGGGAACAGGAGCTTGGGGTGGTGGAGCTGGAAGCCTTGGCTGCCTAGTTGGTGGGGGAGGCAGACATGGTGCAGCATAGGACTGCCTTGCAGCAGGTGCAGTTGGCTAGTACATGCTGTTAGGAATCCATATCCTACGCTTCTGCTAGGACGGGCCCGAAGATGAGCCTGTGTCATGGTTGCGCCTGTGAGAGCTCTGGTGTTCCTGCAGACCAGTTTCGACATTGATGGTCTTGTTCACCAGGGTGGTGAAATCAACAAAGTCCTGCACTAGAAGTGCGAGCTTGATGTCAGCTTGAAAGCCATCACGGAACTTCTCCTGTGTGCGTGCATTAGTTGCAATGTCTTCTTCAGCATAGAGGGACAAGTCCAAAAACTCCCTGGTAAGCTTCCACAGTTTTGTTGCCTTGGGTGGGGCTGCGGAACTCGCGCTTCTTCCGGTCCATGACTCCCTGAGGAATGAAGCGAGCACGGAAGGCAGCTTGGAAGTCCGGCCAGGTGATGATTGTTCCAACCGGCAGAGTACGCATGTGGCTGTCCCACCATTGAGCAGCGGGTCCTTTCAGGAAGAAGGAAGCAAAGGTGACATAGCTGGCAGGGGCTACATCAGCAGACTCCATCTCATAGGTGATGTCACGGAGCCAGTCATCAGCATCCAGAGGCTGAGTTGAGCTGTGGTACACAGTTGGGTTCAGGCGCATGAAATCCTGCATAGTTACTGGGGTTGGCTGCTGGATCATATTGGGGCGAGGAAACTGAGCCATCATAGTCTCCATGAACTGGCGATTCATCTCAAGCTGTTGGATCATACCAGCTATGTACTCAAGCGGTGGTGGGGCGTTGCCACCACGACCACGACCACCTAGTCTAACCATCCTGCTAATATATAACAGGAGTAGTTCAGCATTGAGAAATTGTGAGGACAAGAATCATTCATGATGAAACATGCATATTGAAAGGAACACGATAGATACTACATAGTAGTTGGCACATCTTACACAAGTGATCATGCATAGAGTTCAGTACACAGAGTTCAGTATGAAGACTAAGAACATCATAGGCGGCATGCAGGCTCGCAACGAATGCATCTAACACTAACAAGCAAGCCTACATCTATCCCAGGAGGAACTGTGGAGGCAGGTGTAGCCTGATAGCTGGTAGTGACGCGAAGGGAAGACCTCCACGCGAGTAGCCTGGGGTCCGCAGATACTTTGGTGTGGAACCTGATGCGCAGGTGGCATGAGAGGACCAAGTGCGGGAGAGTAGCCTCCCACATTTGGCCAGCCGACGCCCTGGGGCATCACGGTCCTGGCAGGGTAGATCATAGAATGCGACAGATCACCATATCGGACAGAGGGGTGCAACAACGTCAAAGCACGGTACAGCTGCTGATGGGTGGTGTACAACTCGTGGCAAAGAGCTCGGTTAGCTCTATCCAGCCCATCAGCATGCAGAACCAGGTTCTGATGGTAGAAGGGCTCTCGGGTGACGATGGAGTAGGCAGCAGTGTAGTATCCCTCCGCACCAACATCGGATGGGATAGCAATGTGCCTGAAGGGGAGGTGTCCAACTCCTGATACTCTCCACGAAGACGTGTCAGAGCAGCATAAGCAGCATCGTGGACCACCATGTCAATAGTCACTCCAACACCATGAGCAGTGTGGAGCATGGTAGTGGAGTCATACTCCCGAGAGTAGAGGTGGACAATGGCTCGGTACTGCTCCTGGTTGAAGTCCTGGTTCTCCTCATAGGCGGTGTACTCAGGGTGCCAACAATAACCCAGATAGGTCATCACCTCAACCAACACAGCAGGTGATCCAGAGGCACCAAGGGCCATCGTGTGGCGCACGACCTGTCTCGTGGGTTCCATCTGAAAACAAAGATGTTTTCACAGGAGTCAAATGACAATGTGGATAATGTTCAAATACTACTCTAAAGAATAACTTGGGCTTATTCAACTTTGGGGTGAACGTGGTCACGGGATCCTAATGTTAGAGTTAGTAAAATCGTTTAACCCGAGTAGGAGAGAGTTCAGAGTCCCATAGTAAGGATCGAGGAGTAAAAGATCCTAATACCACCCAGATGGCGACGTGGGCCCATAAGGCACACAACCATGTTAGTAACGGTTTTTGTAATGTCTAGACTCAACTTCGGCCAAGGAGTGTGAAAGGGGGATTCCTATAGGCAGTCGGCTCTGATACCAACTTGTGATGCCCCCGATTCAATCGTACACTAATCATACACACAAACGTGTACGGTCAAGATCAGGGACTCACGGGAAGATATCACAACACAACTCTACAAACAAAATAAGCCATACAAGCATCATATTACAAGCCAGGGGCCTCGAGGGCTCGAATACAAGAGCTCGATCATAGACAAGTCAGCGAAAGCAACAATACCTGAGTACAGACATAAGTTAAACAAGTTTTGCTTAAGAAGGCTAGCACAAACTGGGATACAGATCAAAAAGGCGCATGCCTCCTGCCTGGGATCCTCCTAAACTACTCCTGGTCGTCGTTAGCGGGCCGCACCTAGTAGTAGGCACCTCCCGAGTAGTAGTAGTCATCATCGACGGTGGCGTCTGGCTCCTGGGCTCCAACATCTGGTCGCAGCAATCGGGTATAGAAAGGGGGAAAAGAGGGAGCAAAGCAACCGTGAGTACTCATCCAAAGTACTCGCAAGCAAGGAGCTACACTACATATGTATGCATTGGTATCAAATGGAATAAGGGTATCATATGTGGACTGAACTATAGAATGCCGGAATAAGAGGGGGATAGCTAATCCTTTCGAAGACTATGCTTCTGGTAACCTCCATCTTGCAGCAGGAGAAGAGAGTAGATGGTAAGTTCACCAAGTATCATCGCATAGCATAATCCTAACCGATGATCCTCCCCTCGTCGCCCTGTGAGAGAGCGATCACCGGTTGTATCTGGCACTTGGAAGGGTGCGTTTTATTAATTATCCGGTTCTGGTTGTCATAAGGTCAAGGTACAACTCCAAGTCGTCCTGTTACGAAGATCACGACTATTCGAATAGATTAACTTCCCTGCAAGGGTGCACCACATTTCACAACACGCTCGATCCCCTTTGTCCGGACACACTTTCCTGGGACATTCCCGGCCTCGGAAGATCAACATGTTGCATCCCTACCTAGGTACAACAGAGAGGTCAGCACGCCGGTCTAAATCCTATGGCGCAGGGGACTAGGCCCATCGCCCTTTGCACACCTGCACGTTGCAAACGCGGCCGGAAGCAGAACTAGCCCCCTAAATACATGAGCAGGCTTATGGTCCAATCCACCGCGCGCCGCTCAGTCGCTGACGTCACGAAGGATTCGGCTGATACCACGACGTCGAGTGCCCATAACTGTCCTCGCGTAGATGGTTAGTGCGTATAGGCCAATGGCCAGACTCAGATCAAATACCAAGATCTCTTTAAACGTGTTATCTGGAAATAACCACGAACACCGACCAGGGCCAGGCCCACCTATCTCCTAGGTGGTCTCAACCTGCCCTGTCGCTTCGCCACAAAGATCCACACAGAGGACTATTGGGAAAGTATGTCCTTCCAGCCCCCAATTTGTGAATCAACCACGGGTGCTCCTCGAGCCGACCCGTCTTTTGTCATCACATGTATCATGTATAAAGTATATAGTATATACCCGTGATCACCTCCCGAGTGATCATGGCCCGATAGTATAGCATGGCAGATGGACAAGAATGTAGGGCCACTGATGATAAACTAGCATCCTATACTAAGCATTAGGATTGCAGGTAAGGTATCAACAGCTGGAGCAACAATGACAGGCTATGCATCAAAATAGGATTAACGGTAAACAGTAACATGCTACACTACTCTAATGCAAGCAGTAGAGAGAAGAAGAGGTGATATCTGGTGATCAAAGGGGGGGCTTGCCTAGTTGCTCTGGCAAGAGAGAGGGTTCGTCAACATCGTAGTCGTACTGGGTAGCAACGGCATCGGTCTCGGTGTCTAGCGAGAGAAGATGGGGGAAGAAACTGTGAATACAATGCAAACAAATGCATAATGATGCATGACAAAGCAAAGCGTGATGCTAGGCGTGCCCTAACGCGGTATGAGGTGATACCGCTGAAGGGGGAAACAACCAGGAAAGTATCCCCGGTGTTTCGCGTTTTTGGGCAGAGGAGCCGGAGGGGGAAAGTTGCGAGTTCAATAGGTTAGGGATGCGTGGCAGACGAACGGGCTGCATATCCGTGTTCGTCTCGTCGTTGTTGAAAATATTTTAATCCGAGTTACGGATTAAAAGATAAGATTTTCTAAATATTTTATTAATTTTTGGAATTTAATTAATTATATAACTTAATTCCGAAAATGGATTTATCATATCAGCATGATGTCATGCTGACGTTAGCAGTCAACAGGGTTGACTGGTCAACCTGACCGGTGGGTCCCACTTGTCAGCGACACATTTTAATTAAACATTTTAATTAACATAATTAGTATTAATTAGGGGGTGGGCCCCACCGTCATTAACTAATTAATTAACTAATAATTAACAGATCTGGTTAATTAGGTAACTAGTGTGTAATTACTTTAACTTGTTGTTTAATTTAATTAATGAAAATTAATTAAGTTAATTATTTCTTTAATTAATTAATCAATGAATTAATTGTTTTTATTATTTAATTTCCCTTTTTTAATCATTTTCGTTCACAGGGGGGTGGGCCCCGTTTGTCTGTGGCCTAGAGGGGCCTATCGGGTTCCGGCATGCGGGCACTGGGTGCGGGCGTATTTGCGGGCGCCCGACAGGGGCGAGCCCGGGCGCGGCGTCACCTGAGCGGGAGCGCCGGCGAGCAGGGCGGGGCTCACCGGCCGGCCGTCTCCGGTGAAGGAAGCTGACGCAGGAGGGGGCGCCGGAGGTAGCAGCAGGCGCGTTGCGGCATCGCGCGAGGCGGTAGAGGCGAGCGGGCGCGGCAGCAGCACAGCAGCGACAGCAGGGGCGGCGGGAGAGCAACGGTGGCCGGAGCACGCGGGCGAGCACATGGGAAGGCACGGGCACGCGCGGGACGTGGGCGAGCGGGGCCGCGGCTGTGGCCGCGGCAGAGAGGGGCGAGGCGGGGCACAAGCAGCGCACGGCCAGGCCAGCGCCATCGCGGGCGAGGGGGAGAGAGGAGGGCTGCGAGGGCGCATCCATGGGCGCGTTCAGGGGCGCCCGCATGTGGCCGTGGACGTGGTGAGCGCGGGGGGCGAGCGCGTCGAGGGGGAAGTAGGGGGCGGCCATGCGCGAGCC
>NC_041386.1:204891528-204931554 GCF_002162155.2 Triticum dicoccoides | reverse complement strand
CGACCTCCTCCCCGATCCTGATCCAATCGGGGAGAGAGGAGGAGATATTTTCGTTGCGGGGGAGTGGGGTGTCGGTGGAGTAGTGGGGGGAGTGGGGGAAGGATATGGCGGCGGGGTGGGCCGGCCGGTTGGTTGTGGCCCAGTTGGGTCGGCCTGCTAGCTGGGCCACTCGGCCCAGGGGTGGGGTTCTGTTTCTTTTTTTTGTTTTGTTTTCTGTTTTTGTGTTTTCTCTTTTTTTTCCTTTTCTGTTTTAATTCAATTTAAAATATGTATGCATTTTCTAAACATGTGTTTTCTTCACCACAATTAACTATGTAATATTATGCACAAACCGAAATTTTTTGTTTTAATGTTTGTAAACTTTTATTATTTAACTTTATTTTTAAATATGAATTTGACTCGATTTTGAACTAACGGCAGACTATCAAGAGTAATTGTGGTGATGTGGCATGATTAGCGTTGGATTACTGTAGCACGATTATCCAGGCGTTACATCTTTTCTTTCCCCCTTTTTTTCGTCTGGAGTCTCATCCCGACTTGTGGGGGAATCATAGTCTCCATCATCCTTTCCTCACTGGATTATTTTCTTACAACTCAACAATTACAACTCGATGCTTAGAAGAAAATATGACTCTATATGAATGCCTCCGGCGGTGTACCGGGATATGAAATGAATCAAGAGTGACATGTACGAAAGAATTATGAATGGTGGCTTTGCCACAAATCTGATGTCAACTACATGATCATGCTAAGCAATATGACAATGATGGAGTGTGTCATAATAAACGGAACGGTGGAAAGTTGCATGGCAATATATCTGGGAATGGCTATGGAAATCCCATAATAGGTAGGTATGGTGGATGTTTTGAGGAAGGTATATGGTGGGTGTATGATACCGGCGAAAGGTGCGCGGTATTAGAGAGGCCAGCAATGGTGAAAGGAAGAAAAGTGCGTATAATCCATGGACTCCACATTAGTCATAAAGAACTCATATACTTATTGCAAAAATCTACAAGTTATCAAAGCAAAGTATTACACGCATGCTCTTAGGGGATAGATTTGTAGGAAAAGACCATCGCTCGTCCCCGACCGCCACTCATAAGGAAGACAATAAAAAATAAATCATGCTCCGACTTCATCACATAACGGTTCAACATACGTGCATGCTACCGGAATCACGAACTTTAACACAAGTATTTCTCAAATTCACAACTACTCAACTAGCACAACTCTAATATCACCATCTTCATATCTCAAAACAATTATCAAGCATCAAACTTCTCATAGCATTCAACACACTCATAAGAAAGTTTTTACTATTCTTGAATACCAAGCATATTAGGATTATTTAAGCAAATTACCATGCTATTTAAGACTCTCAAAATAATCTAAGTGAAGCATGAGAGATCAATAGTTTCTATAAAACGATTCCACCACCGTGCTCTAAAAGATACAAGTTAAGTACTAGAGCAAAACTATATAACTCAAATGATATAAGCGAAGCACATAGAGTATTCTAACAAATTCCAAATCATGTATGGCTCTCTCAAAAGGTGTGTACAGCAAGTATGATTTTGGTAAACTAAAAAATAAAGACTCAAATAATACAAGACGCTCCAAGCAAAACACATATCATGTGGTGAATAAAAATATAGCTCCAAGTAAAGTTATCGATAGAAGTAGACGAAAGAGGGGGTGCCTTCCGGGGCATCCCCAAGCTGTGGCTTTTAGGTGTCCTTAGATTATCTTGGGGGTGCCATGGGCATCCCCAAGCTTAGGCTCTTGCCACTCATTGTTCCATAATCCATCAAATCTTTACCCAAAACTTGAAAACTTCACAACACAAAACTTAAACTAGAAAATCTCGTGAGCTCCGTTAGCAAAAGAAAACAAAAGACCACTTCAAGGTACTGTAGTGAACTCATTATTTATTTATATTGGTGTTAAACCTACTTTATTCCAAATTACCTATGGTTTATAAACTATTTCACTAGCCATAGATTCATCAAAATAAGCAAACAACACACGAAAAACAGAATCTGTCAAAAACAGAACAGTCTGTAGTAATCTGTAGCTAGCGCAATATATGGAACCCCAAAAATTCTAAAATAAATTTCTGGATATGAGGCATTTATCTATTAATAATCTGCAAAAATAATTAACTAAATAGCACTTTCCAACTAAAAATGCAGCAGTTCTCGTGAGCGCTAAAGTTTCTGTTTTTTACAGCAAGATTAACAAGACTTTCCCCATGTCTTCCCAACGGTTCTACTTGGCACAAACACTAATTAAACACAAGAAACACAACCAAAACAGAGGCTAGGTAAATTATTTATTACTAAACAGGAGAAAAAAGCATAGAATAAAAATAAAATTGGGTTGCCTCCCAACAAGCGCTATCGTTTAACGCCCCTAGCTAGGCATAAAAAGCAAGGATAGATCTAGGTATTGCCATCTTTGGTTGGTAATTCTTCAATGAGGGATCTACCATCCTTAGGAATGTATTTATTTTTATTTATTATCAAACTTTTAGGCACAAGATCGAGAAATTCATTTGTAGCAAATGGTTCCTTAATGACAGCAAAAAGATTAGGATGAATACTTATAGATTCGAGATCTGTAGATTCTTTGCTAGAGGATTCACCTTTATTTTTTAGGAACATACATGAGCTTGGCAATTTTAGTTGGAGGACTTGGGGTATACTTTACGGAAGAAAAAGTGGTTCCCAAGTTGGTAATGATACCCTCAAGTTTATCAATTCTAGTGGAATCATGATTCATTCTCTCATTAACTATAGGTTCCTTCTCTTTAATATTTTTTCAAAGTTACTCCTACTTTAGATCCATATTGGGTAATTTGGTTGTGGATATTTTTATCAAAATTTTCAATCAACTCAACGGTAGCAACTTTATTTTCAATAATTTCAAGTTTTTGCATTACATGCTCCAAAGTTAACATAGTTCCATTAACCAAGAGAGGTGGTGAACCAAATAAATCTATCATAGCATTATAAGAACCAAAAGTGTGGCTACCCAAGAAATTCCCTCCAGTAATGGTATCAAGGACATATCTGTACCAAGGAGCAATGCCAACATAAAAATTGCGAATAAGAATGGAAGTAGATTGCTTCCTGGTAGATCTATTTTGAGCATTGCAAATTCTATACCAAGCGTCCTTTAGATTATCCCCTTCCCTTTGCTTAAAATTTATATCTTCATTCTCGGTAGACAACGGAGAAGATAGAGGAGTCGCCATAACGACAAGCAAACGGAAAAGAGGCAGACGGAAAAGAAAGGGAGGATAGAGAGAGAGAGGGCGAATAAAACGGCAAGGGTGAAGTGGGGGAGAGGAAAACGAGAGGAAAATGGCAAATAATGTAATGCGGGAGATAAGGGTTGTGATGGGTACTTGGTATGTTAACTTTTGTGTAGACTCCCCGGCAACGGCGCCATAAATCCTTCTTGCTACCTCTTGAGCACTGTGTTGGTTTTCCCTTGAAGAGGAAAGGGTGATGCAGCAAAGTAGCGTAAGTATCTCCCCCAGTTTTTGAGAACCAAGGTATCAATCCAGTAGGAGGCTACGCGCGAGTCCCTCGTACCTGCACAAAATAAATAACTCCTCACAACCAACACGATAAGGGGTTGTCAATCCCTTCATGGTCACTTACGAGAGTGAGATGAGATAGATATGATAAGATAATATGTTTTGTATTTTTGTGGTAAAGATGCAAAGTAAAATAAAAGCAAAGGAAGTAACTAAGTATTGGAAGATTAATATGATGTAGACCCGGCGGTCATAGGTTTCACTAGTGGCTTCTCTCAAGAGCATACATATTTTATGGTGGGTGAACGAATTTCTGTTGAGCAATCGACAGAATTGAGCATAGTTATGAGAATATCTAGGTATGATCATGTATATAGGCATCACGTCCGAGACAAGTAGACCGACTCCTGGCTTCATCTACTAGTATTACTCCACTCATCGACCGCTATCCAGCATGCATCTAGAGTATTAAGTTCATGAAAACAGAGTAACACCTTAAGCAAGATGACATGATGTAGAGGGATAAATTCATGCAATATGATAAAAAAACCATCTTGTTATCCTCGATGGCAACAATACAATACGTGCCTTGCTGCCCCTATTGTCACTTGGAAAGGACACTGCAAGATTGAACCCAAAGCTAAGCACTTCTCCCATTGCAAGAAAGATCAATCTAGTAGGCCAAACCAAACTGATAATTCGAAGAGACTTGCAAAGGTAACCAATCATACATAAAAGAATTCAGAGAAGATTCAAATATTGTTCATAGATAGTCTTGATCATAAACCCACAATTCAGCGGTCTCAACAAACACACCGCAAAAATAAGATTACATCGAATAGATCTCCACAAGAGAGGGGGAGAACATTGTATTGAGATCCAAAAAGAGAGAAGAAGCCATCTAGCTAATAACTATGGACCCGAAGGTCTGAGGCAATCTACTCACACCTCATCGGAGGGGCTATGGTGTTGATGTAGAAGCCCTCCGTGATGGATGCCCCCTCCGGTGGAGCTCCGGAACAGGCCCCAAGATGGGATCTCGTGGATACAGAATGTTACGGCGATGGAATTAGGGTTTTGGCTCCGTATCTGATCGTTTGGGGGTATGTAGGTATATATAGGAGGAAGGAGTACGTCGGTGGAGCAACAAGGGGCCCACGAAGGTGGAGGGCGTGCTTGGGGGGGGGGGGGTAGGCACGCTCCCCTACCTCGTGACCTCCTTGTTTATTTCTTGACGTAGGGTCCAAGTCTCCCTGATCATGTTCGGTGAGAAAATCACGTTCCCGAAGGTTTCATTCCGTTTGGACTCCGTTTGATATTCCTTTTCTTCGAAACCCTAAAATAGGCAAAAAAACAACAATTCTGGGTTGGTCCTCCGGTTAATAGGTTAGTACCAAAAATAATATAAAAGTGGATAGTAAAGCCCAATAATGTCCAAAACAGTAGATAATATAGCATGGAGCAATCAAGAATTATAGATACGTTGGAGACGTATCACTTACACTTGCCACTCGCCACTTCACACAATACATAAATAATTCATACATCATTCAAATTCACCCAAAGACTGACTACGATCAAATCCAACAAAAAAGAAAGATAAACCCCAGATGCTAGATCCCCGATCATCCCAATTGGGTTCCACTACTGATCATCGGGAAATGAGACATAGTAACGACCCAGATCCTCGTTGAACTCCCACTAGAGTTCGGTAGCATCACCTGCACTGGCATCATCGGCACCTGCAAATGTTTGGAAGTATCCGTGAGTCACGAGGACTCAACAATCTCACACCCGCGAGATCAAGACTATTTAAGCTTATGGGTAGGAGAAGGTAGTGAGGTGGAGCTGCAGCAAGCACTAACAACATATGGTGGCTAACATACGCAAATAAGAGCGAGAAAAGAAGCAACACAACGGTTGAGAAGCTAGAAGTGATCAAGAAGTGATCCTGAAACCAGTTACGTTCAAGCATAACACAAGACCGTGTTCACTTCCCGGACTCCGCCGAAAAGAGACCATCACGGCTACACACGCGGTTGATTCATTTTAATTAAGTCAAGTGTCAAGTTATCTACAACCGGATATTAACAAATTCCCGTCTGCCACATAACCGCGGGCACGTCTCTCGAAAGTTTATACCCTGCAGGGGTGTCCCAACTTAGCCCATCACAAGCTCTCACGGTCAACAAAGGATATTCCTTCTCCCGGAAAGACCCGATTAGTCTCGGAATCCTGGTTACAAGACATTTTGACAATGGTAAAACAAGACCAGCAAGACCACCCGACTGTGCTGACAAATCCCGATAGGAGCTGCACATATCTCGTTCTCATGGCACACTGGATTGTCCAAACTTCCAGTAGGCCAGCCCAGAGTTGCCCCTGGTGGCCACCGGCGGTTGACAGGTTGGATCAACACTCAGAGGAGCACTGGCCTGGGGGTTTAAAATAAAGATGACCCTCGAATCCACAAAACCCAAGGGAAAATGGCTTAGGTGGCAAATGGTAAAACCAAGGTTGGGCCTTGCTGGAGGAGTTTTATTCAAGGCGAACTATCAAGGGGGTCCCATAACCCCAACCGCATAAGGAACACAAAAGCAAGGAACATAACACCCGTATGACAGAAACTAGGGCGGCAAGAGTGGAATAAAACACCAGGCAAAAAGCTGAGCCTTCCACCCTTTACCAAGTATATAGATGCATTAATAAAATAAGAGATAATATGATATCCCAACATATCCATGTTCCAACATGGAACAAACTTCAACTTCACCTGCAACTAGCAACGCTATAAGAGGGGCTAAGCGAAAGCGGTAACATAGCCAAAACAACGGTTTGCTAGGAAGGTGGGTTAGAGGCTTTACATGGGAATATGGGAGGCATGATAAACAAGTGGTAGGTAGAGCGACATAGTGATAGAACGAACAACTAGCAAAGCAAAGATAGAAGTGATATCAAGGGTATGGTCATCTTGCCTGCAATGTTCTCAGAGTTGTCGAACGCTTGATACTCGTTAGCGTACTCGACAGGTTCCTCATCCATGTACTCGTCTCCCGGCTCTACCCAAAGCAAGAACACAAGCAATGGAACAACAATCAATCACGGTGTAATGCACAAGAAACATGATGCAATACATGGCATGATATGCAAGCTATGATATGCAATGCATATGCGTGCTCCGGAAGGGAAAGAATGATCAAGGCATCAACTTGGCAAACCAGGTATGCCGCTGGAAAGATGAGATGATTTCGGTTGAAATTGATATAAAGATCACCGGAAACGGATGCACGGTTTGCAAATGACAAGCAACACAGGAATGACGCAAATCTGCGATTAAGAGCATGATAGCACTTAGAATGCAACAAGAAACTAAGCTACTTCACTCCAACATAACTAAAAAGCATATGGCAGTGATGTACAAGATATGCGTAACAAAATATGAGCACTGAGCTACGGCTAATTCACACTAGAAAAGGTTCAAACAAGCATGGCAAAAGTGGAAAAGATATCAGCTTCGCAGACTTTGTGAAAATACTAACATGTCAAAAACAACATCAGGAAGCACTGTTTAGAGCTAGCATACAACATGCTACAAGAACATATCATGGCAAACAAAGGCATCGCATGATTCTACTAAATGCATAGAACAAAATACCCTTAATGAACATGAGCCAAAAAGGCACAGAAGATATGATGGCACCCATGTAAACATAGCATGTTTTATAAACAGATTCAGACTTCGTGGAATTTCAGGACATGGCACAAGCAGATTCATGATAGCAACTTTGCAAGCTCATTCCACTCACCACAAAGCATTACATGACAACAAAATCATACCAAAAGTAATAAGACATGTATATGAAGCTAAAAATGCCAAGAGCAAGTTAATAGGGTACATGCATCACTAGCAACAACCATGGCAATATTGATTAACATGTAAACAATCTGCCAGAATAATATATAGCAAAAGTAGAGCAAGAAAAAGACATGCTAGAGCACTCCATAATTGCAATCAGATGCATGAATGGATAGAGCATAACCATATATCCAAATAATCCTCACTAAACTCCCAAAATAAGCATGGATCTCCTGGTAGCATCAAGTTTACATGGCATCAAAATACCAGCAGGAAAAGGACTTAGCAAAATCCCAAGTCCCTGAAAACAGCACCATCATGGAGCCTAGTTTGCATGCTTGTGCTAGTCACCACATAGCTCACAAAAATACAGGACTTGCACCTCTGTAAAGATGGCATGATGTAGACCTCATGCTCATAGGATGCGCACAACAAATGCAACAAAAATGACAAATCATCAAGTTCTGTTAAGAACCAACAGTTAACATTTAATAGGACTCTTGCATAGATATGGACAGTAACATGCATAGAAATGTTGCTAACATGGAGAGCTCAACGAAACAAACATTTTGACATATCATATGCATGATTCAGATCACCGAGCACGGAGATGTGACATGATGAAGAGGGCATCAAAATATTAAGGTTTTGGGACTTAGTAGAAATTGGACCTCGGGAAAAGGTAGACGGAGTGGAGTTGGATGAGGAGATCCGGGATGCGGGGCGCTGTTTGGATGAGATCCTAGTGGACCTCGTCCAGATCCACCGGAGCAGTGACTTCGACGGCGGAGGGCAGCGCCGGCGACGAGCATCGGCAGCGGGGTGGCGCACGGAGCCGCGGGCAGCGCCGACGGGTTGAGCGAGGCGGTGGACGGGGCGGACGGGCGGCGCCGGTGAGTTGCTGAGGCGCCGGGGCGGCAAGTGGTGGCGACGGTGGGCGACGAGAAGCGCGGCGATGGCGGAGCTCTACGGCGGCGCGACGACGCGCAAGCCGGCACCACGCGGGAGGAGGAGAGGGGTGGCGCGGGTGAGCGCGCGGGCCAGGAAGGGCCCGATCCGGGTTCTCCGGTCCGCGGCGGCCGTGGGCGGCCGGGCGGCCATGTGGCCAAGAAGGGCCCGATCCGGGTTCTTCGATCCCCCCTGCACACGGCACCAAGACCTTGCAATGAGGCATCACAGAAAACTTCGAATGGCTTGGATTTGTCTGGAGTCAACAAAGGAGCTGAGACAAGCTTCTCTTTGAGAGTGTTGAAAGCAACATCACACTCAGGTGTCCAAACATACTTGACATGCTTCTGGAGGAGGTTGGAAAGAGTCTTTGCAAAATCTTTGAGAAATTCTCAACGAATCTTCGGCAATAGCTCACAAGTCTAAGGAAATTGCGGAGCTACTTGACATTCTGAGGAGGCTCCCAATTCACAATTGCAGAAACCTTTTCTGGATTAACAACAATGCCCTTGGAAGAGATGATGTGCCCAAGGTAAGGAACTTCATCAAGCCAAAACTCGCATTTCGAAAACTTCACATAGAATTGATACTTTGTGAGCTTGTCGAGCACCAATCGCAAATGTTTGGCATGATCCTTGTTATTCTTGTAGAAGACCAAGATATCATCGAGATACACCAGGACGAATTCATTTGTGTAGGGCTTCAAGATGAATTTCATCATGCGAGAAAACGTTGGAGGAGCATTGACAAGACCAAAAGACATGACAGTATATTCATAAGAACCAAAGCTTGTTCTAAATACTGTCTTGGGGATATCTTGTTCAGAAATGCGAATTTTTTGATAACCCATAAGGAGGTCAAGCTTGGAGAATACTTTAGCACCTTTAAGTTGCTCGAATAGCTCATTGATGTTGGGAAGTGGGTACTTGTTCTTGATAGTCTTCTTGTTCAATGCACGGTAATCGACACAAAGTCGGCCCGTGCCATCCTTCTTTTGGACAAAAAGAACACCACACCACCATGGAGATGAGCTCGGTCTGATCAAACCCACACGCTCTTGTTCATCGAGCTGTTTCTTCAATTCCTTCAGCTCCTTTGGTGCAAGCTTGTTTGGACGCTTGCAAACGGGTTCAGTACCAGGCTCAAGATCGATAACGAACTCAACTGGCCGGTGAGGAGGCATTCCTGGAAGCTCTTCTAGAAAGACGTCTTGGTACTCACAAACGACTGGAATCTGAAAAATTGCATCTAACTCTCACTTCTCATTGAGAGAAAACAACCGAATGGTCTCTTCCCAAGCGGCATTGATGATCACATCCTCAAAAGAGTGTGTCAATTGAATCTCCCTGGCAGCACAATCAAGTTGAGCCTTGTGCTTAGAAAGCCAGTCCATCCCGAGAATTAGATTAGTATGAGAGTCGCCAGGAACCATTGGAGAAGATAGAAATTTATAGTTGCCCATCTTGTTGGAAACATCCGGAGCCATCATTTTGGTATTCATGAACTAACCTGGAGAGGAAACCGCTATTAGCTTAGTCAGATCCACAGTATGCAAATTGTGCATGGATGCAAAAGGTCTTGATATGAATGAAATAGATGCATCAGTATAAAATAGAACTTTTGCAGGAATATCATTAACTGGAAGATTACCCATGATTACTTCTGAAGAATCCTATGCTTGAGCTGCATTCATCATTTTCACCCGTGCAGACTTGGGATTATGCTTGACCACTTCACTGCTAAAGACCTCAGAGGAGGAGGAGGCGGAAGGCGCCTTTGGTTGAAGCACTTGTTTGCATAGTTACCTTTCTGCTGAAATTGTTGCAAGTAACCTATGGGAGCGGACGGTGATAAGGAGCACTTATCCTTGGAGCTTGAGTTTGAGACTTGTTCTGATAGCCTGGGTTGGGTGGCTGGGATGATTCGTGGACACCTTTGTTCTTCTGCTAGTAGGGCTGATGAAACGGAGGAGGAGGAAGCCAGAACTTCTGTTGCTTAGCTGCCACTTGTGAGGAAGAAGAAGACTGAACTGCATCCCTGATTCTCTACTTTGAGGCCTCACACTTGAGCTGAGCACCTTCTTGCTTGAGGTCCATGTTATAGAATTGATCGAACTTAGTAGGCTCAAAAAGAACGAGAGCTAACTGCAGATCTTCTTTGAGGCCACCCCGGAAGTGATAGATCATGCTCTTTTCATCAGGAACATCCTGCCTTGCAAAGCGAGCAAGTTTCTGAAACTGGATGATGTATTGGTACACGGACATGCTGCCTTGCTTGAGATTGCGGAACTCCTCACGCTTGCTCTCAGCAAAACTTGTTGGAATATGATGAGCTTTGAAATCCTGCCAGAAATCATCCCAGGTAATCACTCGACCTCCTCTGGAATCTTTGTATTGTTGATACCAATCAGCAGCTTGGTCCTTGAGTTGAAACGAAGCGAACTTGACAAAGTCCTCAGGCTTGACATTGCTACATTCAAAATGCTTGCAGATGTCCACGAGCTAATCATCAGCGTCTCTGGCCTCGACACAGTTGGTGAAAGACTTTGGCTGATTTGCAAGGAACTGGTTGAAGGTAGCAAATTGAGGCTAATTGTTGAACTGCCCTTGACCTTGATTTCCTTGGTTGCCCTGGCCTTGGTTTCGCTCTCGCAAGAGTTGCAAAAGGATCTGGGTGTTGGCATTGGTGGCTGCATGACAGCTTGCCGTGCCTGCGGAGGCGGAGGTGGAGGTGGAGGGTTCGCTCGACTCCCATCATTGCGTTCCGGATTCAGACGTGTTGGAGGAGCCATCCTGAAGAGGGTGGCATCCGTTAGAATCTTCATATATAGATAGACAAGTTGAATCAATGGATAGAAATTGCAAAATATAGTCTTCATAATAAACATTCGAACAGAGATTGAACGAATGAATTCCAAAGTTAACATCACACGTCCATATAGGTGAGAAGTCACTTAGATAAAGGTTGATGAATGAAACAACAAGGTACGGCTGGAACAAATAAGTGGTAAGGATTAACCAATCACAAACCAAATATCTGCGGGAAGAATAACTAGAGCTACTTCATTTCCCACCTATAAACTCCCTAAACTTTCTGGTTATGCAATCTGGTGTTGGGGATACAGGGACGCACAATATATATCACACAACTAACAAGCCCTGCACTCCAACTATATCCATCCATCAACACATAACCAAGAAACCTTCGGAAATCGTGTACCTCAACCTTCGAAAATCGTATGTTATACGAGATACGACAATACTCCCGAACTCCCGCCCCAGTACTAGGTGGTGTCGAGGTTATCTCACCAACAACTGCATAAAAGAGATTTTCGATGTTGGCGAACTCAGGTATTCGAGAACTGCAACAATAAAATTGTGATGAAAACACCTCGGAGCTCAACTCCCCGGGACACGGCCACAACCCCTAAATGTTCTCGTCACAAGAATATCGGAACGATTCCAAGATACCAGCGTGATCCTAATGTTTTTCGTGAAATTTGAGGAGAGGAAAGTCAAAACATCTATGTTAGGAGGCCTCACCAGAGCGATGGTTGGACTAAGGAGTAAATAGAATCCTACTCTCCGATCTATATAAACCTAAGACTCAAAACATTTTGTTCTAGACTCAACAACGTTAGCGATTCAATCAAGCAGGGGGCTCCTAAGTTGGGGATGGCTTTGATTACCAATTTGTAATGCCCACGATGCAGCTATATCTCCCACGTGTCGAGGCACGACTTAGAGGCATAGCCACATTGTGGTTTTGTCGCAAGAAGGGTCATCTTCACAACATCCCGTGTAATGAACAAGAAAGGGATACAGAGAGTTGGCTTTTGCGGTTACCCAGTTAAACATTGGGGCATCAAACGACCTCCAAATGGAACAAAATTTGACAGGCGGCCCACCGGTGATGTACCAAGGACACTCGACAAATTCCGACCCATTAAGAGAACATTTTTCTCCCGCTCACGAAATAATACTTGAGGGGTGCAACTGGTGCATGTGGGAGTGTCGGATCGCGAAACGGACAATGGGGAAAATGACCGGATGCATGAGACGAACACGAATGCCAATGAGATGCACATGATGATGTGAGATGAAATTAATTACATGAACAAAATGTAGAACAAAAGACAAAAACCCAACCACGAAGGAAATATCATAACACATATCCGGAAATGGCAAGAGTTGGAGTTCCAAATATGGAAAGTTACATCCGGGGTGTTACACCAGCTTTAACTCAGTGGCTATCCTGAACTACGTCTGCAAGTAACTATTTTGGGGTCACGCACATGAGTCCACATATTCACCAAATCAATACACCACTATGGATCCGCTCCCGTCTCCCTACGAGAAGGCCATCCATAGCACTCACGCTTATCTTGCGCATTTTAGAGTATCCACTTTCACTTGTCTATGAACTGTACAGGCAACCAAGTAGTCCTTTACCGCAGACGTGGCTATTCGAATAGATGATGTTAACCCTGTAGGGGTGTCCTTCTTCACACACGCTCTTGCCAATTACCGCCATGTACACGTCATGTATCTTGACAACCTTCAAGCAGAAGACTGGCGAGGGTGTCGGCCACCACCTGACTAACCACACAAGTCCCTAGTCTAGGTTTATCGCCTATTCAGGTTCCACCCGTAGGGAGTCCGGCCGAGGTTTCCACTACGGCCTCGAACGATGTGTGTAGGGTTCCCGGGTCACCAAACGGGTGACTCGGTACATGGGCCACGTGCCTACCGCATCATAACCCACCCCTCGGGTCAGCGCTGCGCACGGCCTCCAGCATACTACACACACCAGAAACTACTTGCAACTCCTGGACAGAGGAGATGGGCGGTTAATAAGTCAAGAGAGTCAAGTAAGGATCCCAATGTGTGGTAGTAGCTGATCTTAAATCACACATACATATCTCAGTTCCTAAGGACGGTTACAATGAAACAACCCACCATGTACTCCTACATGGCCTCTCATCGATACTTTTACCAAATCGTGTTCACACACTTAGCTCTCAACAGTAGGACATGTTTACACACCTCCAATTCATCAACGATGAATCAGACCTGACTCAACTCTAAGCAGTAGCAGGCATGACAAACAAGCATGAAAGGGTAGGCATATCAGGGCTCAAACAACTCCTACTCATGCTAGTGGGTTTCATCTATTTACTATGGCAATGATAGGTCATGCCGAGGAAAGGGCTTCAACTACCGCAGCATGTAACAGATGAATCATTGTTGTCCTAATGCAGTAAAAGAGAGCAGGAGCGAGCGAGTGGGATTGTATCGGAATGAACAAGGGGGTTTTGCTTGCCCGGCACTTCTGAAGATAGTATAGTTCTTCATCAGTGTCATCGATCTCATCATCGGAACCATGTCTACTAAGAGGGGACAAATACCGGCAACAGAGAAGGAACACAATCAATGCAATGCAGCAATATGATGCATGAATGTGACATGGCAATATGATGCATGAATGTGACATGGCAATATGCTGTTGATTGAGCTAATGCAACCAACAACAGGTTAAATGAAGTTGGTTTGAACCCTAGGTTCAAATTCATACTCCATATGTTGATATTCAAATGACATTTAATTGATATGACCTGATCAGCAGGTTTAACTTGCTTTAACACGCATGAAACCAGTACCAATTGATAGATTCGATTTTTCTAATAATTTTTCATATATAAATTATTCCATGTGGAGTTACGGTTTAATTCTATGAGTTTTAGAAGTTTTAACTATTTTTTGGAATAAATAAATCATTTCTGATTTATTTAAATCTACAAAAAATATTTACTGTGTCAGCACTACGTCACTGTGACGTCAGCATGTTAACGGGGCAGTCCAGGTCAAACCTAACCGGTGGGACTCGTATGTCAGTGTCACATCTAGCTAACAGTGATTGTTAGTGCTAATTTGGTGGTTAACTTAATTAACCTGGTGGGCCTAGCCCACACGTTAGTGACTCCCGGGGGTCAAATCCGGTCAACCGGGGTCAAACTCGCTAGAGTTGATCCGCGGCTCGTCGCCGGCGATGCCAGAGATGGCGGAGGGCGTCGAAAATGCTCCTCCAGCGACGAAATCGACGGCTGAGAGGGTCTACGTGATGCAGGAGCTTGTCCGTGTCTTGTGGTTCGAGCAGTAGAATCTCAGGTGACCTAAATCGACGGTGGCGGCAACTTGCACAACGGCCGGAGTTAGGGCGTCCCCGGAGGCAGCGCTACAGGGCACGGCAGGCCGAACCCGTGAGTGCTATGGGTTCCTAGAGATGCTCTGAGCATGAAGACGCGCTCAGACGCAAGCTCCAATGGCTGCGGCGGCGGCGGTGACATGGCCGGCGATGATGAGCCCTCGGGCTCGGTGGAGGAGCTAGCTAGGGCGCATGAACGGCAGAGGAAAGAGAGGGGGAGGACACAACAGCTCACAGGGATGATGTAGAGAGGGTCAGTGGGCTCGGGGAAGGCTTGACGGCGTCGGAATCCCGAGGGCGATCTCCTTGGCCGAGGAAGAAGATGAGGTTGAGGACGACGTGTCGGGGCTCTTCCAGTCGCATGAGCCGACGAAGAGGACGAGGGAGGCACGGCGGAGCTCAAGGGCGCGTCGGAGAGGCGAGGGGGTGGCGGTGGACATAGAAACAGCGAGCGGCAGCGATGGCGCGTTAGGGTGTGCGTGAGAGAGCGAGACAAAGGAGGGGAACGAGGGAGAGGGAGAGAGCGAGGGGCTCCAGGGGGTTGCATGGCGCTCGGGGCCGACTCCAGCAGCGGCAAGCAGGCAGGAGGTGGCCAAGCGTGTGCTCGCGTGCTCCAGGCACGCGCCTCTCGTTCTCCTGGGGAGAGGAGGGAATGACTGGCAGTTGGGCTCGGGTGGGATGCACAGGAGCTGGGCCGACTACAGTAGTAGGCCACCAGGTAAGTTTTTGTTCTTTCCTTTCCTTTTTGTTTCAATTCTGTTTTCTATTTTTATTTAATATTTGCCACTATTTGCAAATTCACAAGAACTAAAACAGTGTCAAACTACTTTGAATGTTTTTATGTAGATACTTTGTAGTAGGCCAGATACACATAAAATAACTCAAGGTTATTTGGAAATATATTCCATATATTATGAATATATTCCAAATTCAAATACAATATGATTTAAATTCAATGCCCAAAATTATTCTTTAAAAATGTTAATTATTTTTTCTTTGGGTCTAAGCCCTTGCCAAAAATACCAGACATCAATGAAGAGCATTTTTGGTTCAATGAAATTTTTAGGGTTCTTGCCCTTTATTTAATTTTGAGGCTTTGAGAATTCCCTCAATTCCAAATTCAGAAATTTAAACATTATGCATGAATGCACACTAATGCAAATAATTACAAGCAAAAACTGGGGATGTGACACAGCCTACTGAGCAGCCTCTTCCCGTGCCTTCTCAATGTTAGACTGCTTCAAGAGGAGCTCGTCCCCAATTCGGCTTAATTGCTCCCGGCTAGTCCTCAGCTCTTGCCAAGCCTCGGCGAACCAGACTTGCGTTTGCTCGATGCCTTTCTCGAAGTCTGCCTCTGCTTCTTCAATAAATGCTGCCCTGGAGTCCAACTTCTTCTTTCAGGAGCGGTGAAGCATCTGGTGCTTCTGGAAGTTCTCGCTCATAGCCTGGAGGAGCTGATCTTCTTTGGATCCACTGCTGCTGGTGCGCGGCTCGTAAACTATTTTGAGCCCGACAGCAGTAATGACTTCCTCATCAATAGTCTCTCCTTCGATTGGCGCTCGAGTACTTGTCATCCCTGGGATATTGATGAACAAGTTGTCGCCAACCTTCAGGTATCTGCTTGAGGGGGGGGGACTTCAGATGTTGACGGTCGATCCTCAACCACCGCCTCACCGCCAAGTGGGGGATCCGAGATCGGTGTAGCGCCAGGCGCTCCTGCAGGAGGAATGTTGCCAGTACGATCATCGGTCTCCTTGCCATCCCCTCAGTAGACCCCTTGGCGGCTTCTTCATGCACGTCTTTGGTGGCCTCCAACAGTGACTCTGGCGGCTTCGGCGGCAGCATCCTTGGCGGTCTCCTCGATGATGACGTTGACGTCCATCTGATCCGTCAGGTGGGGATCTGAAAGCCAAGGAGGAGAAACGAGATGAAACCAAGTTTGAAGTTCAAGACAGGAAGAACGACAAGTGCCTAGAAGCAAGCGACTTACCTATGATGAGCTATTGGGAGGTGGTTCCCTCCCTAGCAACATTTGTTGCTGGTATAGGACTGCCGCACCAGTGCTTGCCGGCTCTTCCTCCATGCGAGTGGACTCGTCAGTGGGAGCCCTTGTCGGGGATCCATCCCTAGGCACTGTGGTTGACGGAGGCGGCATGTCAGGGACGACCCTGAGTGGCCCTCTATGTTGTTGTTCTTCTCTTGAAAACCCGGCAATGTCGGCAGGGAAGATATACACCCCGACGTCCGCCAGTGGGAAATGAGTAGTGGACTCACGCTGGGGGCTGGGTTGGGGGCTACGTCATGGGCTGGGCTCCGGGTTGATGGTGATAGTCTCCGTCACACCTGTGGTGCTTACTGGGGGCTCGTGACCCATTGAAGTCTAGGCCTTCTTCTCCATCCTTTGTGTCAATGTTTCCGTATTTCTGCAGGGACAGGCCAAAGCAAGAACAAATAAGATAAGCAAAATCAAAAGCTTAGGGCTAAAGGCGGCGGTTGGACACTTACTCTTCTCCTTCTGGGCTCTCGTCTCTCTCCGGGCTAAAAGCAGAGAGGTCAGAGTTGACCTCTGCTATAGCGTCTGTACTAGGGGATGGAGAAGGGGACCTGGGCCGCTTGGTTGTGGTAGGAGCGGCAGGCCGGTGTGAGCCTACTCTAGTTGCTAGTGCCATCATGTGAGCCTCTCTCGCCGCATTCTTTGCTACCGCGATCGTGTGCCTCGTTTGGCGCACAGGTTGCTGTTGAGCTTCTTGCCGCTTCACAGCCTTGCCAGCCGCCCACTTACCGGGGACCTCTTCGTTTGAGGAAGCTCACTGGACTGGCTCGCTGAAGGACACACTCATCATACAGCTGCTCCTCAGTTGTACGTTCGACAGAAGAGCCCCCGACAACTGCGCCACTATGCTCTCTAGCAGTCTCCCCCTGCTCAGCAAAGTCCTCCTCTTTGCTGGCTTCATCTTACACAGAGCGAACGCTGCCGGCCTCTATGGCGAGAGCCGCCTCTTCTTCCCCATTGGCAATATATGCCACTTCTTCGTCGGTGGTGGGGCGGATGAGGTTTGTCTCCTCCCGGATTGCCCTCTCTGACAAGTTGTCGAAGAAATCCAGTGCCTGCTTTGCAGATGACTCTACCCAGGTGGGGTCATGGCCATGGGCATTGAACACCAGCATCTTGGCAATGATCGAGCTCGGGGCAGAGTTGTTGCACAGTGGGATTACGCCTGCCATTAACTTGGGTGACTTATTGGCCTTGAACAGCTTGTGGCAAAGAGCTGCATGCTGAAGAACCGTTAGGTTTTTGTTTAGACCAGGGCGTAGCCTCATGATATCCGCTGTGTTCCGATATTCCCAAGCTGGTCTCCCCTTGTTCTGCAGAGGGGCGATGCAGCGGCGAAGGAAATCAACGCCCACCATCTCTATTGTGAGCCCGGCAGCTCTGAGGCATTGGATCCTGTCAATTGCAATTGTGAGCTCCCCGTCTAGAGGGTCGAGGGCGCTCCAACCATTTCCGCAAGCCAGTCTCATTTGCCGGGGCATACAGAATGGCTGCGGATCTTCCTCCGTAATCCAGTACCACCTGCCCCGCCATTCATCCCACTTATCGCGGTAGACCCTGTCTGGGTACGTCTCCTTGTTCCATGCCCTTGGGATCCAGGCGATGCAGCCAGAAAGGGCCTCTCTTTCCTGGATGCGGGGGATGAAGTAATGGCGGAAGAGGGCTATGTTGGGGACCACTCTGGCAAAATTCTCACAGAGGTGGGCGAAGATGGACATACATGCCACAACATTCGACGTAAAATCCAATATATGGAACTCATATGTGTACATGATGTCGTTGAGGAAATCAAAAAATGGGGGAGAAAGCCTGCAATAGAAGTAATCAACAAAGAAAGGGAATTTATCTTGGACAACCTTGGCGCAGGAAGCTGGGATTACGCGGGTAGCGGGGTGCCCCGTTGCTGCTATTCCCCACATGCACAGATACGACTCCTTCAGAGCGCACGCATCGAGTGTCGGGGTGAAGAAGACATATTTCTTATGCATCTTCACCAACTCACTCTCCGGCATCTCTTTTCCCTTGATCGCCTTGGGCACCTCTTTACCCTTGCTCTCTTTGGGCGCCATGGCGACTGGGGGGGCAAGTGGTCGAGGACGGTGAGAGTGTTGAGGCGGCAGACGGATGAGAGGGCTCTGTTTCGGGCTTGAGGAAGACGACGACTGTGGTTTCTAGACTGGAACGGGGGAGAGGTAAATGAGCAGCAACTCTATGGATTCCTCTTTTTATAGGGAAGGCGCGAGGCTGCCTCTTTACTATTTGATGTGAAAGCATTTTCGCGGGCATGCTGCTGCTGCGGCCGCTCCGCGCACGTATCCCACATCGCGCACTCAATGTGGACCATGGGGAAGCACAACAGACGAGATGATTATAGTGGTTAACCCCTGCCACGCCTCCCCGTGCACTATTTCGGCCTAGCCCAACAACGCCTCGCACCCATGTGTGGCCCAGGACCGGGGGCTCCTGTCGGTGTACTAAAGTTTGGGCCCTTTTAGTACCCCCATACTTGTGCATGGGCAGTTGTAGCCGTACTCGCGGCAAGGCCTGATGGCGACAACTAGAAGCAAATACGAGACGTCCAAAGAAGACCATAAGCTGGGCTCCCGGCAAGATTCTTGCCGGGAAGGTTCACGAAGTGAAGCCCTGGCAAGACCATCCCCCTTGAGGTTGAGAGCTCTGACACCATCGACAATGTCAAGACCAAGATCTCGGGGCGTCTGCGTGGGGGCATGTAGATCTTTGTGAAGACCAAAAGGCAAAGTTCCCAGCAAGATTCTTGTCGCGAACATTTGCGAGGCCCCAGCAAGATTCCTGCCAAGGATGTTTGCGAGGCCATGGCAAGACTCGCACACGGCAAAGATCCCACCGCCCTGCCACTACTCTAGCGCAGCGACAAGCCTGGTAGCCTGGCCCCACAAGCCTCTCCATCCTAGCCGCGTGTCGAGATGGGGTGAGGCGCCGACGGATGCGACAAGCTCTGTTTCCGTCCCCAAGAAAGTTAGGGACACGTAGACGGTGCATTAAATGCATCTATCCTAAGACGTCAGGGATAAGTATATGCAATGTAGCAACTTTACACCTCCTGTCACTACAAAAAAAAGACACATCCGTGACATTTTGGGCCAAAGGAAAAAAATTCTGTCATACATATGACACTTCTGTGACGATAATTGTGACAAAACCCGGTATCATCATAGATGTGGTGGGCTCCTACTTCTATGACAAAAAATCATGACAGAAAATGGGCTTTTCGTCCTGGGCGGGCCGGAGACGCAGCCGCATGACATTCTTTGGGCCGTCCATGATGGAAAAAACCATGGTAGAAGCGAGGGGGAGGAAAATTTCAGGGAGTTCCCGGTTACGGTGGGAGGTCGGGGGCCGAGCGATGCGTGTTTCTCTTGTACACGTACGCGCGTGTGTGTGAGGCATTGTCTCTAACTGAACCCGAGTGAGGCGTTGGGCTTTAACTAAACCTGAGCGATTGCAATGCAGGCTACGTGTTACTGAACCCGAGCGATCGATCGATGGATGTTAACTGAACCCGAGCGTTCGATCGATGGATGTTAACTAAACCCGATCGAGTGATTCCTTCGCTCCTGCTGCTAACTGAAGCCGATCGATGCTGCCTCTGGGATGAACAGTGAGCATTGCGGGGGGGGGGGTGGATGAACAGTGAGCGGTGGCATTGCTTCTGGATGAACAGGACCCCGTGGTGTGGTGGAGGGCTGGATGAACAGTAGACGGTGGAGGGGTGCCCGTGGTGTGGAGGGCTAGATGAACATTAGACGATGGAGGGGTGCCCGTGGAGGGGTGGTTGAACAGTAGCCGGTGGAGTAGCGCGCGGTGGAGATTGGATGAACAGGAGCCCATGGAGGCTGGAGGAGTTCGACGGTAGCCCGTGGAGGCTGGAGGAGGTCGACGGTGGAGATGAACAGTATCCCGTGGAGTCCCGTTTTGCGGTATGCCACACCCCTCCCGATGAACATGACCCACATTTCGATGGTAGCGCTCCAACACAAGTCCGTTTCGTCTGTTTTGCGGTATGCCACACCCCTCCCGATCAACAGGACCCCCGTTTCGATCGTAGGAGGTCTGTTTCCTCCGTTTTGTGGTACGCCACACCCCACCCAATCAACAGGACCCCCGTTTCAACCGTAGGAGGTCCATTTCCTCCGTTTTGCGATACGCCAGACCCCTCCCGATGAACATGATCCCGTTTCAAATGTGGCTGGTCGAACACAAGGCCGTTTCCTCCGTTTTGCGGTACGCCAGGTCTCGTTTCCATTGCCTATTCCGTCCAAGCCCTCCCGATGAACACGACCACACATTCCGTTCCGACCCAGCTGGCTGGCTCCCACGCGTTCCGTTGCCTCCCGATGAACACGACGCATTCCGTTGCCGCCCCATGAACACGACGCATTCTGTTGCCTCCCCATGAACACGACGACAACGCTGTTTCTCCGTTCCGATCCAGCCATGTACACGAGCCCTGGCCGTCCGTATGCGCGAGTAGGCGTTCGAGACCCCGCCCGTATGTACACATACGTGGCTGTATTTTCTTTCTTGCACCCTGGCCGTTGTACGTATGTGTACATGCTACGTGCGCGCCTCTACTACAACACGTACGCGCCTCTACTACGACACGTGCGCGCCTCTACATCCACCAGTATACATATACGAACACGTGCGCGCCTCTACATGTTCGCGATCAGAATGACAACGCTATGTTCGCTTCGACCAGGTGGGTCCCGACTGTCAGGCACTTCCTTGCCTGTGAAGATGTAGCTGGTGGGTCCCGGCAGTCAGGGGGGCAAATCGTTTTTTTTCCTGGACGCACTTCCTTGCGTGCGAAGACGTAGCTGGTGGGTCCCAGCAGTCAGGGGGGAATGTTTTTTCGCGAAATATAGTGGCCCGTCCGGTGGGTCCCAACTATCAGGTCGAGGAATCATTATTTTCTGCGTAATAAGGAGGCACTTCCTTGCTACGGCCGTGGACCCAGCTGTCAACCTCTCCACGTACAGTCCACGTCCGATGGAAGTCGTTCCTTGACCACGTTGACCACGCCGCGCCAAGAGCACCAGGGCGGTGGACAACAGTGAGGCCTAGGAAGGCGACGACGTGGAGCCGGGGAAGACGTGGCAGTGGAATCCCGCACGGAGAGGAGTACGAGGGTTCACTGGTTCGGCTGCCGTGTGTGAGGCTTCCGTCACCGTAGGGCCTTGCCAGCGGTGGGAATAGTAGGGGGCGGTGAGGCCTCCGCGGCAGCACAGCTCGCCACGGGAGGGAGGAGCATGCGGCACGACCGGCCCTGCTTTGGGCAGCTGGAGCAAGAAGACCAGAGGTTGAAGAAGCACTACGGCCATTAGATGGACATCGTACGGTCACTCGAGCTAGAATAGTTTATATTGACTAAGTTGACAAAGCCCTCTATCCCCGTCAACTTAGTAGGCCCACAAGTCAGCCTCCCACCAAGGTGGGTCCCAGCTAGCAGGGGGTATTCATTTTTTTGTGCGTAATAAGGAGGTACTTCCGGTGGGTCCGAGCTGATATCAGGGGGAACGTTTTTTTCACGAAATATGGTGGCCCTCGGGTGGGTCCCAGCAGTCAGGGGCAAACCTTTTTTCACGAGATACTGGTTGGCGTCCGGTGGGACCCTGCTGTTAGGTGGAGGAGTAATTATTTTCTGCCTAATAAGGAGGCACTTCCTTGCGGCTACCATGGACCCACCTGTCAGCCTATCCATGTACAGTATTCTTTCGATGGAATTCGGTCGTTGACCACATTGACCACGCTGCGCCGAGAGCACCATGGCGGTGGACGACGGCGAGGCCTGGGAAGGGGACGACACGGAGCCGGGGAAGATGCGGCAGTGGATGCCCACGCGGAGAGGAATGTGAGGGTTCACTGGTTCGGCTGCCCTGCCATCACCGCAGAATAACAGCGGGTGTGAGTGACTAGAGTGGAGGGATGGCTTGGCCAGCGGTGGGAGTAGTATGGGGGCGGTGAGGCCTCCGCGGCAGCACAGCCGACCACGGGAGGCAGGAGCAGGCGGCACGACCGGCGCTGCTTTGGGCGACTGGAGCAAGAAGACCAGAGGTTGAATAAGCACTATGGCCGTTGGATGGACATCGTACGGTCAGTTGAGCTAGAATCGTGCATATTGGCTAAGTTGACAAAGCCCTTCATCCCCGTCAACTTAGTAGGCGCACTATACAGGGTCCCAGCTAGCAGGGGGAGTATTCATTTTTTTGTGCATAATAAGGAGGCACTTCCTTGCGTGCGATGATATAGCTGGTGTGTCCGAGCTGTCAGCGGCGGTAACGTTTTTTCGCGAAATACAGAGGCCCTTTCGATGGGTCCCAGATGTCGGGTGGAGGAATCATTATTTTGCGTGTAATAAGGAGGCATTTCCTTGCGTGCGGCCGTGGACCCAGCTGTCAGCCTCTCCACATAGAGTCCAATTCAGATGCATGTCAGGCGTTGACCATGTTGACCACGCCATGCCGAGAGCACCAGGGCGGTGGACGACGGTGAGGCTTAGGAAGGGAACGACACAGAGGCAGGGAAGACTCGGCAGTTGTTTTTGTTTCGCACACGGAGGGGAGTATGATTGTACGAGGGTTTACTGCTTCGTCTGCCGTTGTCGGAGAATAACAGCAGGTGTTGGTGAGTAGAGGGATGGCTAGGCCAGCGATGGGAGTACGGTGGGGCTATGAGGTCTGCGCGGCAGCAGAGCCGACCGCGGGGAGGAGGGAGCAGGCAGTCCCGCCGGCGCTTGTTTGAGCGGCTGGAGCAGGAAGAGCAGAGATTGAAGAAGCACGACGGCCGTTGGATGGACATCCAACAGTATATAGGCCATCTGTGGAAAGCCTCAAATCTCTGGAAAATAGCATACATCCCATGTGCCATTATTTCAAATAATTTACAACCCATTTGCTAATTCTTATGGGTTTTTTGGAGCCCATATTCTTTTTATTAGCATTACAGCCCATATTGTGGCCACGGTTAAAAAATTATACGAAATTTTGCATATGTCGGTGCGGTCTGAACTGTTTTTAATCCTGAAATTTCGAGTCACATTCAGACTAATTTTAAAAATAAATGTATATCAATATAAAATCCAATAAATTGTCCATGTATAAAAATCAATGCAATTTAAAATCTTGAAATGAAAAAAAGATATTTGAAACTAGTTGCCGGTTTGATGTGCCCATTTCTCATTACTGATAGGCCATTTTCTCGGCCAGCCGAATGAAGCTCTCCTCGTCTTGAAAGATTTGCAGCCCAACAGGCCTGATAAAGCGACTTACTTGACAAATCACAAAAAAACTGTGCAAGCCATTTTCAGAAAGAAAAAAACTATTGGGCTGGTCTGTGGTAAACATAAAAGAAAAGGCTGTCTAGATAGGTTAGAGTGTCCCGCACAGCCCAGTTGACATCCTGCTTCCGTCTCAAAAACAAATTAGATAAATGCCACTCCAATTATGGCGATTCATAAAAATGCCACTGCAATTTCCAAACTTTGAAAAATGCCACTGCAACTTTTGCAATCTTTGAAAAACGCCACTCCAGTTTGCAAACTTTGAAAAACGCCACTCCAGACTTTTCAAAGTTTGGAAATTGCAGTGGCATTTCTCGGATACACCAGATTTGGTGTGACATTTATCAAATTAACTCAAAACAAAAATAACTGGGCGAGATGCTGGGTCCCTGCTGTCAGCCGCTCGTTGTGCAATTCTCTCGTTTATTGACTACGTTGACAATGGCATGGGACCCAGATGTCAGAAATCCACTAGGAGGAGCCATTTTTTATTTGCTTGAAATAAGGAGGCACTTGCTTGCGTACTGCCATGACCTTGGTGGGTCCCTGCTGTCATCCTCTCCACGTACAATCATCTCCTGATTGTGTACGCGTCAACTTGCTAGGCCCACAAGTCAGCCTCTAAACCTGTGGAGGACAAATACAACCCATTTAAAAAAATAACAGCCCATTCCATACGTTCAAAAGGAAAGTTCAACATTCAGAGCAAAGTAACAGGTCTGATCCACATATAGAGTACTGAACTTCCACGTTGACAACCATCATAGCCAAGTTAACTATCTACTCCCACTAATACTCTAGTAGCATACAAGTACTAGCTTACTCTTAGCTAACTAGACGATGCCGTCCGCCATGTGTGGTACACGCTAAAAACCGGCACCAACATCATGCGCCTCGCCTCGGACTTGGAAGAGGTGCGATAGGGCGCGTTGCTCACGCGCGTTGGCCCTTTCCATGCCGGCGTGGTCCACCGAAGCTTCGGCTTCCAAGTGGGAAACCCACTTGACGAGCTGGTAGTAAAAATCGGCGTCACGAACGTGTGCATGCCCGACAGCCTCCAGGGCTATTTGTCGGGCGCTGGCCTCCATGTAGTCGGCCTAGTTGCGGGCGCTCTGCTTGTGACTCAGAGCATCGGTGCGCTGCTGCTCCATGTCCCGCTGGCGGCGCAAATTGGCGATATGCTACTCCTCCGCCAGGCGGTCGTGCTCCAAAAACTCCTGCTCCTCCGCCATGCGGTGGCGCTCCAACAACACCTCGATCTCCGCATTGCCATCTAAACACTGATAGAATGCCTCCTCCCTCCGTTTGCCTTCCGGTGAAAACCCGAACACTAGTTCTGGCGGTGACCGCCTCCGGTGTCGCCTACCGCGGACGGGCGGGGGCATGGCGGATGTGGCGAGCGACGACGGGCCGGTGGGGGCTTATGAGGATATGGCGAGTTGGGTCATGGTGGCACCGGAGAAGGCTAGGAAGCAGTACTTATATGCGGAAGGTAGCGCGATGGTCATCGGAATTCAATGCATAATGGCTTAGCGCGCCAGCTTGCCATGGAAAACTAGAGAAACCGAAATTATGACTGTGTGGTCCCGTCCCGTCTGGGTTGCACACCGGCATGGCGGTCAAACGAGTGCACTCGAATCATCTCCCTCCTTGTCAATAATGATTCCATAGATTTAAAAAGCCCGTAACAATTAAAGTGTATCTTTTTCGCATCAGTTAGCTGGCTTAATTACGGCCGGCTGCATGCAGGCACTCAGAATCGCTCGCAGGCAGTACGTGAAGCAGCATGCAACGAGTCGCAGCCGAGGGCACGCATGCAACCACTTAAATCGCTAGAATTAATTAGGCTTAAACTTCTGCATGCCGTTAATTATTGCCATGCCTTGGTCTTGTTGCTTTGCTCACGGAATTAATTAGGCTTAAACTTCTTCAGATTTAGGAATTTTTATCCGTGTTGGATCGATAGTGTAACTTGTCAGTTTCTTCAGAGGTAGGCATTTTTATTCAAAAAGCTCCCACTTTGCATCTTGCGTTGCAAATAAAACTGCCAGGAGCGCATTTGTAGGCTAGCTAGTGATCGATCAGTAACTTGTAAACACTGAGCAAACAGAAATAAGTAACTGTTAATGCATCTCAATGATTCACATATCATATACAAATATGTAGCTCCAAAAGCAAAGATCAACCACTTCGTATCTTGCGTCGCAACTAAAACTAACTAGTATGATTCCCATACATAAGATCAACATGTTAATGCATCTCAATGATTCACAGATCATATACAAATATGTATCTCCAAAAGCAAAGATCTAGAAAAAACATCTGTTCTCCCTACTAACATGGATGCTTCTCTTGGCCAACATTCAGTACAGACTAAAAGACAAATTTGTTTGTGAAGTCTACAATTCCTCTTGCAAATGTAAGTGGTTTCACAAACAGCCGGAACCATGAGAATGAACCACACATGATCGAGGAACATCCACTTCAATATGATTTGGTCTTCTCTCGATCACACCGCAAGACTATTTTCGGAATACAAACTTTAACTTAGGCAAAATGATGCCCATTGTATAATCAGACCAAAGCAATGAAGCACCTAGTGTTGGCCAATAAATAGTACAATACTACTTTTCTGCAGTCCATGAAGTGACTATCCAATCTTTCTGTGTCTATTTTCAAATGGCACTGCATGCAATGACTATACTATTCTCTTATGCAGTTCAACCAAATTGTGGACACTTTGTTTGTTTGCCAAATAGCAACGGGCAGACACCTCTACACAAATATCAAGCAGCTAGTAAACATATACCACACCTTGTATTTTCGGTTTAAACATGTCTCTTCCGCTTAGCACCTGTCATGTTCTGCACTAGACAATCAGATACAGTTATGCTTTGCCCTTGACAATTTCATACTGAATTGATTTGCTGGTTCAGAGCAAAAGTATAGCGCCTATTCTTCATCAGACCAAGGATATCCATGTTCGCGGTGATGGAAGAGGTGAAATCGATACAACCGAAATTGAGCATACAATCATTGAATCCTATCCTGCACCTCCAATGTAGGTCCACCTTGCCAATAAATTCACATGCAAACCACTAGTATTACTATCTAATGACAGTACAAAAAGAGTAGCAAGATAGTAGCAAACCATGTACCTTCGTAATGAACAGCTGATAGTGCCACCAATTGGATATAAAGGTTTGGAAAAAAAATATGCTCCTAATGTTGAACCAGTTGGACTTTTTGTGCAGTTCCACTAAAATCGAGCATCCCTGTTTGCATAGATACTGAAAGTGTGATTACTCTAAAAGTGGCACTGGTTGAAGCATAGACTCACAAATATAAGCATTCCAATTTCTTAATGGTAAACAGTAGCAAGACTATTTCTAACCACCTGTTTGAAGGAATAAATAAAGCAACAGCGGCTGATGTCAGGAAGGCATACATAGTTTTTTCTGAGAAACTGAGCCATTCCTGACCTTTCCTCTTCTTTTAAGCAAATTCTGTGCAGTTCTACTAAAATAAAATGCCATCACCGCCTTGACAATTCAGTGAAACTGTACAAAAGGAAATGACTTAACATTACATCATGATGTCAGGTATGTAGTCGACAGGCATTAGAGACAAACAGACAGACCTCCTATGATGACATAATGAACATTAATTTTAACAAAGGTGTGACTAGCTTTACCGGGATATTTTGAGTGAACTCTACACCCTTTGTTCCTTAATATAAGACGTTTTCACGGTTCAATTTAAAGTACCCAAATGTCTAGTATTTAGAAAAACAGGTAGTAGTTTTCTTGAGCACATATCTGGGAAAGCTTTCCACACTTTATTTATGTCCATATGCTAATGCAACACCATTCGTATACTACAAATATACACTAATCTAGTGGCTAGTGCAACAGGAGAGTAGTTAGTTTATTATAGGTTACAATACAATGGTTTTACTAAACAGATTTCAATGAACTCTAGCACTGGAAGGTTTCTATAAGAATTAACAATACAATATGTAAAGGTAACAAGTTTCAGCATTGGTATACTAGCTTTGCATGAGCATTAAACCAAATACAAAAGTCTGAAGGTAACTAGCATTATTAACCAATGAGAGTATAAAAAAATTGCAAACCATACCTCCAAGGTAAATATCATTTCGAACTCGGGGGGGACCTTAAAAATTGCTATCCCAATCTTGATAATCGATCAAACATAAAAACTTGATCGAACGAATCAAGAGAACAGACGGAGGAGGAGGTGCCCACTCTTGACCTTTCCTCTTGTCTTCATAACTGTCTGTGCAGTTTAACCAAAATAAAATGACATCAGCGCCTTGCCATTTTGGTGACACTGTACAAAAAAATTAACTTATCTCATGAAAGTGAGGTATGTAATCTATAAGCATTAATAGTGCAAAAATCTGAAGGTAGTAACAAGTTTCATCGTTGGTATACTGGCTGTGCAACAACATTAGAATGCCTTAGCTGAAAAATCTTTAATACATCCACAATCAACAACTAACCCTGAAATAATCCAGTGACATTAAATGGCATTGCTTAAATTTATCGGTGGCATTAGACTAAGAGCGGCATTATTCAAATGTGGCATCACTTTAGCAGTAGCATTGCTTGACTTGAATGTTGGCGTTATACTAACAGCAAAAAAAGTGGCAATAAGAGCATGGGAGGCCCATTCGGACAGTGCGCACCAGTACGATGTACCTCCACGGACACAGAGTGGTGAGGGAGGTATGGTTGCCTAGAGCAACAAATATGCAGGCAGCATATGTGGATTACGTCCCATTTTTGTTCTCTTTAGCCACCTTTTTCCTATGCGAGGACAACAAACCGATCGACCTGGTCATTCTCTATTGTGTTGTCATGCCTTTCTACCCTTCTTCAACCAAGAGACACGAGACTCGTTCCTTAGCTACTGATTTCCCCTTTTCAACCTAGATGCGGGCTCGATGCCTACTCTCTTGGACAGTACAGTCTCCCTTCCTTTCCTTATTCAACCCATACATGGATTAGTCTGCATGAAGTAGGGTTTCCTTTAATAGTGAAAAATATGGTTTTCGTCTGCGTGGCCAGCAGAGCAGAGGATAGCAAATTGGCAAGATGGTGGAGTGGAAAAAGATCCACATGCAACGACGTGGCAGATGGGGGAAATAGAACAAGGTTATGGTTCAAAAAGAGGTAGCATACATGAGGGTCGCCGGGAAGTGGCTTCGCTCGTGGTCGTCCTCCTCCGCACACACTACGGCAGCGAGCTTGGGGACGGAGGCCATCCCGCGCGGGCGCTAGGTCTAAGAGGACGTCCTTGTCGTCAGTGCGTGACCTCGCTCGCCGATGACGAGTGCGTCAATGTTGCACGTCCTTTTCTTCCCCGGCGGATCTGTGACCACCGGTGAGGAGGGAGAGAGGGGCCGTCTTTTTTAGATCTGGAGAGAGGGTGGTAGTGTGAGAAGCAAGTGGGCAGCCCTTAGCAAGAAAGCGCTCAAGCTCCAGCCTATATATCTTTTTTATACTACTAGTACTGGAGGTGGAGTAGTGGTAGAGTAGTTGATATTTTCTCTGCGTACAGTACCAGTTAGTCGTGCTTCAAAACTGATCGGCACGCCATTAAAAAAATAAAGGTCGATAACTAATGCGGCACCTCGGGCCAACGCGACCAGATCGCATTTTGCACGAGAAATTACACACCATGTTTCATTGACATGTGGTCCCGTTCCAACATACCAGTGAGACGACGGCGAGTAGTAGGAGTATTTCCGAACGGACATGTAGGCCGGGGCACCTCTTCGTGAACCGTGGCAAACTCGCAACCGTCCACCGACTCTTCACCTTTCCCTCTCGATTTGGAACTGCTGTCACACACTCTTCCTCTCCCTCCTCCATTTTCCTTCAACCCATCACCCTTTCTTCTTCCATTGTTCGATCGTCTTCTCCATGGAGGGAAAAGGCCGGTAACGACCCCGTTATTCTTGCCCCGATCTGAAAGATAATGTAGTGGAGGAACTCATTGATCGGTGCGACGTCATCACCTCGGCTAGCATGGCAGGTTCATTCAAGCCCATTCTCGACTCAACTAATAACATCATTACAAAGAACCCAAGAGTCAAGGAGCGGTTTGATCTCCCCTATCTTCTTTGTCGTGACCCTGATGACTGGCGCCGGCACGACGGGGGCCTCGCCCTGTGCCAGTTGATGCCGGTTGATAATGATACGTATGATGTAAAGATGCCATCGCTTGAGGGCAAGTCTTTGGCGGGCGCAAATGGAGATTGGGTTGTTTACATTGGGTCCAACTGCGAGTGGTAACTTATGAATGTGTACACTCATGACCGGGTTCCACTCCCAAAAATCTCAGCAGACTGCCCAGAGGTTGAGCACACCGGTATTGTTCGCACGTTCAAATATGATCATGGTGACTGTCTTCTACAGAAGATAGCAATTTGTCGAGTTCCCAACCACTCTTGGAATTACAACAACTATCAGGTTGTTGCCGTCCTTCGTGGTTCGACTCAACGGATATTGCTCAAAAATCAGTTTCTGTACATGGATGAGTACTGTGATGCAATTCAATACGAGGGCCTTGTGTTTGCTGCCACCACTCGTGGCACTGTTTTTGCATGGGATCCTCATAGTTTCGGTACATTTGTCTTCCACCGTAATTATAATTGTTTCATCCACATGCATGCGGGTTAGCAAGTTTCCCTTTACTAATTAAACTTCTTCTTGTGTTTCCAAGGTCCTGTGAACATCCCACCACCTATACTTGAAAATTTTTATAACCAAGGGGGAGATGACGATGGTGGTGATCACGAGCATGAGGACGAGCATCGCACATATACTCAGTGGCGCCTGGCAACTAATTCTGATGGATCACCTATTCTTGTGTGTATACAGCCCACTGATGATGTTACTTCTAAGGAAGCAGGTGTAGTCTCCCATGGTCGCACTCTCCGGACCTATTCCAACACCCGTTGCATTGTATTCGGGATGGATACTAGTCTGGGAGAAAACTCGCTCTTCCTTGGACAAAACTATCCGATGATGGTGAAAGGCGATCCAACTGTTGTTAACACAATATTAACAGTACCATTTATGAGAAGCAACTGTGTCTATACCTCGGACATTTGGGTGGTTACCTACCCTGGTACTGATATAGTAGGCCGCTTCAGCCTAGATGATCAGTCCTGCATTGGTTTCTAGATTGACAATCGATGGCCTGTCCCAGAGAATCACTTGTGGTTCAAAGAAAGTGTTTCCAACGCCGAGGAATGGTTGAGTTGAAGTTCATTTCATTGCTTGTTATTTGTTGTGTGGTGAAAACTTTAGTATTTATAATGTATCCTCGTTGTCGATGTGGGTTGATGACCTATTGTATGTAATAAAATGATATGCCTGTGATAAACTTACTAAATTTATGAATGGATTTCGAGTGGCTTCTCTGAGTGAGTGGTGCGATGAGGCAAAAAAATATTTTCCGAATACATAATTGTACGTGCATTGAACAGGTTATCGGATGAGGCCAATCAACAATAGTAGTACACTATTTGTACTAGCTTCACATGCTTCGCGCGTTGGGCGGGTGTTTTTACTGTAGCCATATGTTAATGTGTTCGCTGTACGTAACCAGCACCTCGAATCCTCGATACCAGTACTATATAGTAGGAGTAAGTAGTAGGAGTAGTAGGGTGGCATGGGCCAAAACAAGCATTCACGTCCAGGAGTACGGCACACGCCACCACCATGACATCCATCTAACACCATATTATTTCTTGGAGTCCGTGCTAGAGCAATCTCTTCAACCTCGTCGTTTCTCTAACTTCAGCCATCGCGCGGCGGGCGAGGTGGGGGTTTGCCGATAGTCGGTTTCCTTAACTGCGGTCCCACCTGTAAGGCCAACTCCAACGCACGACCCCAAACGGACCTCCTTTTTGCACAAACTCCAATGATAATTTTGACTAGAAAAGCAAGACCAAAGAAAACAAGAACCACAAGAATACATTTTACTACTCATGTAAGTTGGATTAGTGGCTTCTCGATGCATTCATTGTTGATCTGCGGAGGCTTGATCTTGCGTGCTTCTTTCTTCTTCGAGTGTAAAGAAGTAGACGTTGCTTCCTCGCATCTAGTCTCATGTCTACAATCTATTCTAGTAGGAGTATCAACAAGTGCACTAATCTCATCTCTAGCCTCTGTGCTAGCTAAAAGTGATAGAAAATCTACTAAATGGCGCTCTATCAATATATGGATGTACTCTTCTTCCCAATACAAAAACTTGCATCCATTCTACTCCATCCGTTGCACAATACATGCCTTCTATTTGTCAAAATATATATATATGTACCTAGACATGTTTTAGTATATAGGTACATCCATTTTTGGACAAATGGAAGTCAAGTATTTTGGAACGGAGGGAGTACACAATAAATTTTTTAAGTTAGCTCAATTAGTCTAATCCAAGAGCACAACCGAAGATTTGGTCGGGTTCTTCCTCCTTTTGCCGACATGTGGGACATCCAGCATCCAGGTCGTGTCATGAAAGAAAATACAGTGGTAGTTGAATCCAGGAGATGTGCATCTTGGGTTAAACTGTAAATAGAATCTTACTACTCTTGAGTAACTCCAAAAGCGGCCACCGAAGATCTTTATTAGATTTGTTTTTCATCACTACCATGTCGAGGTGAAAGATGTGCTGGTTCAGTGGGTCCTCTTGTGTTTTCACTGACATCTGGGGCCGCATGTGAGCAAACAGACGATGGGCTCCGCGCGTCCGCTGGCTGGCTGAGAAGAGAGATAGAGGAGGGCTGAGCATGGACTGCAGGAAATTTGTTCTACGTACCTCGATATAGGCTCGATATAGTGGGGTGGCATGGGCAGCATTCATGTCTAGCAGTATGGCACACGACACCCACACGAGTCCCATCCGACACGAATTTTCTTGGAGTCCGTGCTACAACCATCTCTTCTCCCTCCAGTTTTCTCAGCCATCGCGCGATGGGCGGGGTGGGGTTTGCTGATAGTCGGTTTGCTCAACTGCGGTCCCACTTGTAAGTGAAAACGCAACACCGCACGCATTCCCGCTTGAGTGGCGTGACGGACCAACCGTGTGGGGGCGCGACACGAACGCGGCAAGCTTTTCCTTTTGAACTCGTAAATTGTAAAATTTGGTTCTGCTCCATGGCGTGACCGATAGATAGAAAATAACGATTTTGCCTAGAGTAATGAGAAGTTTGGTTCTGGCATGGTTCATGCATGGAGTACGTACGAAAATTATGAAGTTGATGCGAAAGGTAAGATAATTACTGTAGTATCATATACTACTACATGGATTCGACGGAAAGATAACAATACATACGGATCCATCAACGACATCCTCACGCCCTAGTGCGCCGGGTCACCAACCGACGTGTGAGGAGCAGCGGCGCTAGCGGCGAGCTCAACGTGCTTCTGAACAGTGCCGTCCAAGGTTGCCCTAGGGTCCAATAAGGCCAGCGTCCTTTCGTCCTCCTCTTGCATGAAGTAGTCCTTGTGGACAATTTGCACGTAGACGTGGGTGATTATGTCGATGGTGTCTTGCTGCGCCAGGCGCTGCGCGGAGAGCTTGACCTCGAGGTGGACATTCTCCCACGCGACGGCGTGCAGTCACAGGGCCACCAGTGCGTCGAAGAGGTTGTCACCATAGTGGCCGTTGAGGGTGGCGGGCATCGCTGGGCCTGGGTGCATCGGCTGGAGGCTTACATCAAAGTCGTCTGCAAGCTTCTTGATGATGGTGAACTTGTCGAGGAAACCGATGAGGACCTCGTCGAACAAGGAGACGAAGATGTCATCCAAGCGGGCCCTCGCCCTGGCGGCCTCAGGCAATACTACCTGGAGACATTCCTTGGTGTCGGGCCACAGGCCGGCGTCGTGGACCATTTGGCACAACCGGCTGATGCTCGCGCTCATCGCCTCCATGGGTCTAGCTTAGCTTCTAGTCAACTGATCTTGCGATTCAAGTGATCACTCTTGCCCTTGGTTAGCGTGCGTAGGTGTGTAGGATTTCGTACTACTCCTCGACCCTCTACTGCACCTGCCTTTGGCTGTATGATAGGTGGGCCAGCCACCCCCTAGGCCCATGTGTCATTCACCCAAAGGCAGTTGCCATAAGTCAATGAAGTTGCGCCCCCCTCCGTGCCGGTGCAGTATAGTCATGTCACCGGACCTCTAGTTGGGGCCAAACGAGAGAAGTTTGATGTTTGCTGGTTTATTGATCCCCTTTGCATTTTGCGCCAAGTTTTGACCTTTGATTTAACTAATAAAATGTTAATGCATGTAAACAAAAATGTTGTGTAAGTCACCGTACGAAAACCAAATAATCCCAAAATACTTAGGCATGGTGCATTAACTCCCTCCTTGTTTCTTATTTCGTGACATATCAACCAATGAGAGATGTGGGTCGTGCATGCTTTCAATGACTTGAGACTACCAAACATGACATGCAGTGTTTAGTTCATTGCATGTAATCATATTAGTACTCTAGTTAGCAAAAAAACATTAATTTCTCTCGCCGATAGGAATAAAACACCATGTATTTATTTACAGAGGGGGTAGTACATTTTTTGTGACATGCATTAGTAGATATTGCTAGTCAAATACTAAAATCCAGATGGACATGGTAGTACTCCTAAATCCAGATGGTGGTGCTACTAGTACTAGTAGTAGTACTACCAATGTAGTAGTAGGAGTACAAGCACTGTACTACCCGTTGGTCAAATTATTACGTGCTGCTTCTCATAGTGAAGTGACAAGACCCTGCGCCGGAGATGACACTTGAGTATAGGCGCCGTGTTCGGCATACCATAGTCAGCCTCACCGTCTTCAGTCACTATCATCATGGCTGTAGAGCTAGCCTGCTTACAACTAGCCCTGTTCGACATAATTTCCCATGCGTAGATTCCCGTGCATTGCACGGAACACCAAGATTGGGGGTGGACGGCTCCGGCAGCGGCCATCGCGCCAGATTTTTCCACGGCCTTCTAGATGTGGTGGGTAGGAGATAAGGCTGATTGTGAGAGACAAGGAGTTGTTTGTAAATAGGGAACAAGTGCGGGAATCTTTTTGCAAAAATGGATAAGCTTGGTTTGTATGCGTCAGATCTATATCCGACCGCTATTGCTGAAAGATGGGAGGCACAACATCATCACCAACTCAGGACCTGCTTGATTCGCATGATTTTGAAAACGTAGGAATAGGACACGGCAATATTACAAGTTTTAGACTGATATTGCAAATGTTAGGAGTAATGTTGCACCTATGAAGAGGGAATTACTCGGAAGTTTACGTAAGAACTTTCGTTACTTTAGGTGGATGCAGCATTATCGTACAAACTAAAATCCACCGCCCTGACAAGTCACTAATGGGCAAATAAGTTTTCGAGTCTCTGGCCACTTGATGTTTCAAAAACAAATTCAGCTTCTGCAGAGACTTTGTCATTTAGGCTTAGACGCTTGCGGTGATCAGCACGCCATTCATTGTTGCGCCAGAGAACGGCAAACCTCATTACTTTGAGCACACTTGCCTCCAGAACAAAGAACCTGGCCAATTTAATCTCAGATGTGCTGCCTCGGTAGTCGATCAAATCAATTTCTATAAGATGGAGATCAAGGCATTCGATGACATTGTTATAGTGCAGCACATTTTTCACTTTCGGGTCTTTTTTTATCTGCAAAAGAAGAGAACATATTAGAGTAGCTGGCTGCATAAGATTTTCATGTCATCAAGAGGTACCAATATCATTCGCTCATACGATAGGGTTGGCTGGCTAGTGATATTTTTTCTCTACAAAGTTGGAAGAGTAAACCAGGACGGAGGTAGTACTTGCTCTTAGGGTAACCATAGAGTTATGGGAGTAGTCTAAGTTACTTTCCACTATGACTAGCCTAGGCTACTATAGTAGTACAACATAAAAATGATGCAGGTGATCACGTGAGAAAAAATACTAAAAACATTTCTTTCGGTGCAGTGCGTAGATGCAGTTTTGAACACTACACTTGTCATCGTAATTTGGGAAAATTACGAAAAAATTGAGCTACGTTGTGATTACCATTTACTTATAGAAAAGAAGTTTCACCTCGACGAGTAGCTTCTCCGTGCACGGAAAGCATGTAAGGAATGCAACAACTTGATCCAGATTGGGGCTGTTATATTTTAGTGCTAAGATCTTCACTGTGCGCATGGACTGGGTCAAGCTTGTGGGAATCATTTTTTGGAAGACGGTTGTAAATACATCAAGAAGAAATTAAAAAATGTGAATTTCAAGAAGACGGAGAAGAAGATGAGTGTTGTACCTAAACGATTACAGATCCAATAAAGAGTTCGGAGAATTTGGCAGACGAGTACACCAACGCTATCAATTTTGGTGTGTCAATGACCCTGATTTTTGTTGGACCTTCAAGATCCAATACAAGCAATCTCTCAAGGAAAGGCGCATTCTCAATGACCATAACGTGGAACAGCTGGAGTGATCTCTTCCCAATTGATGTCTTGTTGCGGGGCCAACAAGACACATAAATCCATCGGAGATTCGTCGAGGCGATGTGGAGGCTAATGAACCCGTGGATCTGCTCAAGACAAAGGTATTCGAGCGCAGTATAGCTGCGGAGCAGGTGCTCCATAGCCTTCTTCGAGATGACAACATCGAAGAGGTCGAGCTGCTTGAGTTCAGGGAGAAGAAGGGCGGGTGCGGCATTAATCTGGGGCAGATACCAGGAGCTGAAGCTGGCGCGACGCAGCGTTGGCGTGAGGCGGAGCGCGGATGGTGGCAGAGAGCGACATCGTCCAGCTTCAAAGCTGAGCTCCTCGAGCTGATCTAGGGCGGGGGATAAGAACCACTCGTCGAACTTGGGTTGGACCTTGCGGTTGGTACTGAACATGCGGATGTCAAGGCGTCTGGCTGGCCCAGGGTGCGATGAAAGGATCTTGGAGACTGCGGCCATGCGTTTGCAATCCCCGTCGCGGAGGCAGCTGTCGATGGTGAGGTTGAGCGGGACACAGCGCCAGTGGGGGCGCCACCGCCAGGAGAGCAGGGCGGTCCGCGCGGCAGATTGTGTGGGGAGGAGGCCGATGATGACGAGCAGCATGTCGTCGGGGAGGCTGCTGATGAAGTCAAGGCTCGCCAGATGCGGTTTTGGCTCGAGCTGCCTCCGCTTGTTGGCTGCCTCGCTGTCCATCTCAACCGGCAGCGACGCCGATGTACATGTGTGCTGTTGTGTGTTGTGTGCTGGGTGTGCGCGAGAGCGTCCTTCTGTGCATGCCGCCGCGCAGTGGTGAATTGTGCGCGAGTGCGTCCTTCGCGCGCAAGAAGTTTGTCCTCAATGCGCCCTCAATTTACTAGCGTATGGGGTGCTACCCCGAGTGGTTTCAACTTTGTTTACTTCACCGCGTGTCATATGGGCCTCTAGTTTACTTATTTTCACCCATTGCCACATGGGCCAGCACACGAAGATACAGAACACGAGCTGACAAGGCAGCATGTGGATTGGTTGACCGGTCAACTAAACAATATACGGAGCTATATGCTGACACAGTGAGTGTATAATCCGTCGGTATAGAGAGTTCGAGTGAGAGGGGAGGCCCGCGAGAGATAGCAGAGAGAGAGAGAGAAAGAGCTACTCCCTCCGTTCGATAATGTAGTTCCAACATTTTTTAAGTCAAACTTTTGAAACTTTGACCAAGTTTATAAAGAACTTACTTATATCTACAATACCAAAGATAAATGATAATATGAAGTAAGTACATGTTGTGATGAATCTACTGATCGTTCCAGACGTAAATGTTTTCTCTACATATACCTGGTCAAAATTTTCTGAGGTTTGACTTTCAAAACATCCATATGCTGATGGATGTGACAGAGTACCTAACTAGAGAGAGAGAGAGAGTGAAAAAAGTGTGCGTGCATGCGTGAAAGAGACATGGACAACACACGATAAAAGTAGAGAAAAACCGTGCATGTCTTATGCAAACATATCACACATGCATCTTCGACAATGGACGCAAGGTGAGGAGATAGTGTGTGGTTGTTTGGAACCGAGAGAGCAAGACCCCTAGCACGTGGCCAAGAGGGGTCTGACAAACAAGGGAGAGAGGTCGAGAGAGACGTACGAAGAAAATGCAGACACGCGGAGGAGAGAGTGTATGTTTGTCATCGAGAGATCCCTTGGAGATCGTGATGGGACTACATGGGTGGGAGATCGAGTGACAAGGTGTGTGCGCGATAGAAGATGCCCCGAGAGATATCGAGATAGACGTATGGATGGAAGGAGACAATATGTGTGTTCCTGATGGCTAGTAAGAGATAATCATACTTCGGAGGGGGGAGTGCTTGCACCTATGATGGAGTGAGGGATTATGGTACTTAGGGGGGTGCGTGTCACATGGAGAGAGAACAAGGGCGAAGAGTGTTGGATGGGTCTATATGTATAGTCCGAGCGAGACATGTGTATGTGTGAACCAGGGAGATATAAGGCTAGTTTGGCTTGCGTCCTGAGCATCTTTTGCCTGGCCTGGGGTTGTGACTGGATTTCATGCACACTTGTTTGGTTGCTACCCTGTGAAAAAGAAAGCCCGCCTTGCCTGGGTTCCCTTGCACTTTAATTAGCCTGGCTGAACTCTAGACACTGCAAGTAGCCTGGCCCAGGAGACCGATTTCGAACGCCTAGCCGTGCCTGGTCGTGTGGCCACGAGGCTAACATCAACGTGGATGGATATTAGCATTAAATAATTGATGCATGGATTGATTGATGGGACGTTGATGCTTTGCCTGGCCCAGGCATGAACCAAACGCTTCAGCACCACACAAGCCTGGACAGGCAGAAATATTTTACATCTCACGTCCACACCAGGCAGTACCAGCCATCAAGGCATGAGGTTCAGGTCACGAACCAAACTAACCAATAAAGTTTGAGAGAGATTGAGGAGCCCCGATAAGGCTGAGTGGTGCGTCAGATAGCTGAGAGGGGGAAAGAGATATTCCATCCGCTCGATAATGCAGTGCATGCAAATTTTTTAGAAGTCAGACTTTCGAAACTTTGGTCAGGTTTACGCAAATGTTATTTATATCTACAATACCAAAGATACATCATACAAAACTACATCTCATGGTGAATCTAATGGTATATGTTTGCCATACTAGATGTAATTCTTTTTCTCCACGTACATGGTCAAACTTTGTGATGTTTGACTTTTCAATAAATCTATGTGCTATGGACTGAGGAGAGTGCCTCAGTCGAGACAGATCAAGTGCGTGTGAAGTAGAATTAGTAAGTGTGCAAAAAGAGTATGTGTGTGAAAGAGAAAGTGACAAAAAACGATAAATTAGAGAGACTGTGTGTTTTTTCGTTTCTTATGCGAACATATCACGCATGCATCTCCAAGATGGAAAAGCGAGGTGAGGAGATACATGCATATAGCTAGTGTGTGATTGTTTGCAACGGAGAGAGACACCCCTGTAGCACATGTCCAATAGAGGTCTGGCCAACAAGGAACAAAGGTCGAGAGGGACACATGGATGGCATGGACGCATGGGGAGGGAGGGAGGGTGTGTTTGTGATAGAGAGATCCCATCGAGATCGTGAGGGGACTATATAGGTGGAAGATCAAGGGAGTGCGTGCGCGATAGAAAGATGCCCCAAGAGAAATTAAGATAGGCTATGCACATGTTTGTGATGGAGACTAAGATTAGCTAGTCATATACATATAGAAGGACTGTGTGTGCCTACAATTGAGTGAGAGACCATCATACTTGGCTAGCTGGGCATGAGATTGTGTGTGTGCACATGTGAGATGGAGAGAGAACGAGGGGGAGAGATAGAGTTTTAGATGGGCCTATTGAGTGCGAGTGAGATATGCATGTGTATGTGTGACCCAGGTGGATGGAGAGTTTGAGAGAGGGGGGGGATGAGCTCCGAGACGACATAGTGGTGCGTGAGAGAGTTACGGGCAAAGAGCCAAGGAATTTGTGTGCGTACGATGAGTGCACCCAAGATATCTAGCTTGGACTAGCTAGAGTATCATACATAGTGTGCGAGAGATACCTATAGATGGTGTATA
>NC_041386.1:204791246-204891386 GCF_002162155.2 Triticum dicoccoides | reverse complement strand
GGGAGAGGGACCAACAAGGTTTTTGTGTCGGATGCGTGTGACAGAATTGAAGATTGTCGGCGAGAGAGAGAGAGACAGAGAACAGGAGTCCGGGAGAGGGGAAGGTCGCGTTTTATGCATCAAAGACTGATATAAACCATGTTTCGATATAAACTTGCATTCAAATATTTAAATTGGAGAACATGTTGTCTGCAATCCACACATGAACGGATATATGCGTGTATCAAACAAGTTCATTAATTTGACTTTCAACATTTTCGTGGAGTACTATAATACTGTCCAACATGCTACTCGATTGAGGTGTTCAATTTTGGATTTAGTTCACTATTTTGACCTACTGAACGAGCTATTTCATTGAATCAAGATATTTCATTTTGGGTTTGATTCGAGTTTTTGAGTGGGTCAACTATTTTTCATATAGTAAATCGCTAGCAATGAGCATGTAAAAACACATTACTCCCGAGCATCATCTCTCCATCTAAAAAAGAAGTGGCAAGCTAATATTTCAAAATTTGATCCAAATCGACTTGGTAAGGTAGACATGGATGCTCGTTCTCCAAAAATTTGAACCAACCGTTAAACATCCTCTCTGCTCGGTGGAATTCGCTCGAGCAAATAAATGGGAGACGTGAAATTACCGTCCTATGTGGGACACGTATCAATTGGCCCGTTGTACATCGAGGGTAGGTTTGTAACTTCATCCAAGCGTGCCTTCTCCTCGGCCGAAATGACATGTGCCGAATAATTCGTAAACCATGGTCGGCAAAACACGCTCTCCTCGCCCGAAATAGCTCGTGCCCACTATTTCAAAACACGCTCTCCTCGCCCGAAATCGCTCCCGCCCACTATAGTTCAAAATACGCCCTCCTCACCCGAAATCGCACCCGCCCACTATTTGTGGAGAAGCAAAATTACTCTACTATCCCTGACCCTTAGTACATAGACCCAAGCTGAGAAGGCTATAGGCAAGGGTAGAACTGTAACTCCCCCTCACATTTCAGACAAATGCGTCCGTAAGACATGGTTCCACTCCCCTCCCAATTCCCGCCCGCCCGCCCCCATTCATACCTCGTGGGCGCCAAATCACCTTCTCCCTGGGAAGCTCCCTTCTCCCGAGCCGCGAAACCTCAGCCCCACCTTCATGGCGCACCCCACTGCACCAATTTCATAGCCACCCTCCTCCCTAATGCCGGAGACACTGTCCATTTGCCGTCGTGCACTGGGCTGTGTGCCTCTTACTCCGTGCTGCTGGTGCTGCCTCGACGACGGCCGCGTGAACCCTACCGGAGCCGATTCACCCCCGCCATTGTTCACGGCGCTGGAGCGGCTCCAACTTCGGATCCGTCCAGAGTCCTGGCGCTGCTTCCGCATAGCCGTCGACCGTCGCGACATCGCTCTTTCCCTGCCGCCGGTCGGCACCGCAACCGCGCCGGCCTCACCGACTCGGAAGATGGACCTGCCTACTTCACCATGTCGCCAGATAGGTCGCACCGTCATCTCAAATCACTTTATTTAGGTGTTAGTTGTCTGAATTTTTATTCTGGGCCAATCGATTCCCAATGGGAAGCAGCACCCCTCGAGGCAGCTGAGCTCCTAGGCTGCTGGTTGGCTGGTGTCTAACATAAGGGTGCGGGGCCGCAAGTTCGCCGCGGAAGCAGCGCTTAGATGGCTATCTTTTAGAGTTGCGTGGGTTGAAGGTACTGCCGCCGCTGGACTAGATGACGGGGAGTCTTTGTGGATTGGCCCGGGGGCAGCGCAACCACGGCAGTGCGGTGGGGCGGGGAGCGGGGTTTTGGCTGGGGCCACGGACGGAGGAGGCAGGCTACTCTACCGTTGGTCGCTGGCTCTTCGGGGAAGATTCCGAACAATGTCAGCCGGGAGGCACAAGATGGCCAGCCATCTGGCGTAGATCGAAAAGTACCAAAATAAAATAAAATCGTGTGACCCCAATTTAGTCTTCAGTCAACAATCGTGTGACCACTCTCATACCTTGTTGTTGATCTCTTAGTGTATTTCTTCAGATCAGAGAGATATGTCATTCTTGACATTATGCGTTATCTGCATCTTCAGGCACACCGTCTTCCGACTCACCGCAGCTTCTCCAACAAGGGAAGCATACACCAGAAGGGAGCTATAGTACCCACTCAACAATTCCCTGCATCAAATGCGCGTGCCCGACATGGACAGCCACAGCAACTACAGGGCCATCGACAAGTGAACACATGATGCTAACTCCTATGGATGGCAGCTAGATAGGTTGTACCCTCATCTTACTTGTGTGCAACATTTATGGCTTTGTTATTCATCTAAGCATGGAAAATAGATCATCACATTTCACTGTATATTCATGCTGATCTCTTACGGGTCTTGTTTAGGAGTTAACACTGTTCCATAGTTCAGCTAAGATACTTGTTCTTTAGGTAACATTGTTCCATAGTTATCATCCATCAGCCAATGCTATCCCACAGGCTGGTGATTATAGTATTATACCAATTCTAGTATTACCTATGTTGTTCTTTAATACTTTTGTGTGCCATCTAGTTAATCTTCAGTACAAACGATACATATTATGTAGCTTTCATCTGTGTTCTCCCTTTAGTTTATGAGACCTGTTGCTGCTAGTTAACCCTAGTCTACTATTTATGTCATCTCCTACAGGCACTCATTACATAAATCTAACTACTAGCTATCTTCCATGCATGTCAGATATAATTGCACACACTGATATATCCACAAGAACCTCACAGAGCAATGTAAATGCCAATAAACTTGATGTCAATGATACCCAATATGATGGAACATGTAAAGGCAGTTCTTCAGAAGATTTGCAGAAAGATGATGAATCCTCTTCACCCCACAAGGTCCTTGCTCTAACTTGGCCTGTGATATGGGTACAACATGCATATAATGTCCTGGAGTGTATCTACTCTGTTGCAATGCCATGTGCTTAGCATGCTGATCATGCATGTAAATATGCCATGCCTTCCTGTTTTTCAGTACCTATTCCATTCATGATAACATGTTTTCAAATTCAAGTACTGTCATTCTACTCTATCGCAATGCCATCTGCTTAATTTGGACATCATGCTTCTGAATATCTTATGCATTATTATTCGTCAGTATGTACTTCATCTGTCTACCATACCATGTTTTTTACATTGAAGTGTTGTTTTAGTGCTCTGTTGCAGTGCCATCTTATTTTCCCAATCATACACGTGTATGTTTCCTTAGTTATTTCTGTATGTATTCTGCTAGCATACAGTTTTACATTCAACTACTGTTTTTTTTGCTGTGTTGTCCTGTCGCATCCCTAGCTCTTACACCATACTCCCTCCGTCCGGATTACATGTTGCCGAAATGGATAAAAAAGGATGTATCTTGAACTGAAATACGCCTAGACCCATCCATTTGTTTCCGGATGGAGGGAATACATGTCAATATGTCATGCCTTTCTATTCTTCAGTACCTATTCCATCTCTCTGTTGTCGCATGTTTTATAATTAAAGCACCATTCTTCTATAAAAGGCATGCAAGGGGAAGATGACTATGTTAGAATCTGAAGGGTTACAAACAAGGCCTTTGCAAAAGATCCAAACGCTAGGAGATAATAAACCAACTCCAGTTTTTATAGATACTGCTCCAACAGAGAGAAACCAAACTCCTACTGATAATAAGCAGATTCCAGTGGCCAAAGAACTAGTCCGCTCCAATCCAGCAAAAATATGTCAACTCAATTCTAAGAAGCGTGTGCGTATCCTTGCATCATGAAATTTTATAGCATGCTGATCATATTTTCCACATGTTTCTTACCCATCTCTCTTTTAGAAAATAATCTTAACAAATAGAAGAATTTCTTCAATGGTATCGTTTATGAGGAAAGATTCTTGCAGGAATTCACTATGCTCCAATGTAGATGTAAGTACCTATCGTATATCACTATATTTTTACATCAGCATGTATTTTGTTAATCGGCGTGAATCCAACCTTTATCTGATCTAAATTTAGTTGTAGCAAAATGTATGATTAAAGGCCACAATGTTGATTTTTTTCCACGAAAACTGCCTCGTAGTTTTGCATCATGAGCTGCATGAGTGAACTATCTCATATCAGTGGGTTGAATATTTTGGTTCTACAGTGGGTTTTTCAGTGTTTTTTTACTGTGTTGTCCTGCCGTATCCCTAGCTCTTACATCATACTCCCTTCGTCCGGATTAAATGTCACAGAAATGGATAAAACTGGATGTATCTAGAACTGAAATACGCCTAGACCCATCCATTTATTTCCGGATGGAGGGAATACATGTCAATATGTCATGCCTTTCTATTCTTCAGCACCTATTCCATCTCTGTTGTAGCATGTATTATAACTGAATCACCATTCTTCTATATAAGGCAAGCAAGGGGAAGACGGCTATGTTAGAATCTGAAGGGTTACAAACCAGGTCTTTGCAAAAGATCCAAACGCCAGGAGATAATAAACGAACTCCATTTTTCATAGATACTGCTCCAGCATAGAGAAACCCAACTCCCACTGATAATAAGAAGATTCCAGTGGCCAAAGAACTAGTCCACTCCAGTCTAGCAAAAGAATGTCAACTCCATTCTAAGAAGCGTGTGCATATCCTCGCATCATCAAATTTTATAGCATTCTGATCATATTTTCTACATGTTTCTTACCCATCTCTCTTTTAGAAAATAAGGTTAAACGATACAAGACTTCCTCCATTGGGATCGTATTCGAGTGAAATATCTTGCGGGTATTCTCTCTGCTCCAATGCTGATGTAAGTACCTGTTGTATATCACAGTATTTTTACATCAGCATGTATTTTGTTAATCGGCTTGAATCTAACCTTTATCTGATCTAAAATTACTTGTAGCAAAATGTTAAAGGCGCCAATGTTGATTTTTGTAAGGAAAACTGCCTGGTAGTTTTGCATACTGAGCTGCATGAATGTACTATCTCATATCACACACATTACTGAATTGTAGTGCTTCTCTGGTTGCCCATTCATTCATTGTGTCAATGTTGCTTTCATATTACCTTACCTGGCTGATGATTGTTGTGCCATATTGTGTTAAATTGGTGTAGGCTAGTTGCCCAAACGTTCGTTGTGTCAATGTTTCTTTCCTATTATCTGACTTGGCCAATGATAGCAATGCTAGTGTGTTAATTTTGTGCAGGCTTCCGAAGATAAGAAGACAAACTCTGAAAACAGGAAGGCAACCCCATTGTTTGTTTCCAGTAAATCTAGGCCAGGTAATATGGCAATAACTCATGATTAATCTGTTTGGTTCCCGTCCTAATTTATGTTATGATGGAGTGGCTGAGACACTCTGCACTATCAATAATACAAGCCTGCCAAAATCGCCATCTGAATCTGTTCAGTATCCTCTGTCTCGAATGCAACAGAATAAATATATGTTTGTGAACCTATTAATGGCTGAAGCAATGATGGAAATGGTGGATGAATCAAAGGTGCAGAGTCGTGCGACACAACAACTGATCAATGTTTTCAGAGACAGTGTAGCAAAGCAGCAAGAACGGCCCAACTATGTTGTGGGCCTTTAGCAGGCCAAAAGAGAAATAGGGCTGGTATTGGACCATGAAGGGCATGGGCCGTTAAAAGGCCAAAACTAAGCTCTGACTACAAATGGCCCAACTCATTTATGGTCTGTTAACAGGCCGAAAGGCACACGGGGCCGGGAATAGGCCCAACACTTAAATGGGTCGCTAAAAGGCCAAAACTCATGTCCGACTACAAATGGCCCAACTAATTTATGGACTGTCAACAGGCTGAACGTGACACTGGGCCAGAAATTGGCCCAACACTTAAATGGGCTGCTAAAAGGCCGAAACTCAGGTCCGACTACAAATGGCCCATCAGATTTATGGGCCGTAAACAGTATGAAAGAAACACCGGGCCGGAAATTAGCCCAACATTTAAATGGGTCGCTAAAAGGCCGAAAGATGTACATCCTGAAAATTGGCTCATCCATTAAATGGGCCGTTAACAGGCCGAAATCTCATCGGGCCGATATTGAGCCCAAATATATAGCGGGCTATTAACGGTCTCGAACTGATGATGGGCTGCAATGGTGTCAAATCTTTAACGGGCCGTTGACGGGCCGAATTGGCACATCTCGTATGGGCCGTGGGCTTAAATGGACCTGACACAAGTAGGCCTTATATGGGTTGGCCTGCTAATTTTTACTGGGCCGGCCTTTTTCACGGGAATGGGCCACTGTTGGGTCGTGCCACGTGTCGACCTATCATAGGCGCCTCCTGTCCAATGAGTGGATGACATCTGTCCCAACGGTGAGGCAACACGTGTTTCCTTCGGCCAATCAGAATTTTACACGTGGAAATTTCCCATTGGTCAGGGCTGTTAACGGGTTATCGGATCCAAAATCTGACCCGATAGCTTAACGGTGTTCCGTTACAATGGATGCCATGTGTTGGTCACCCTTGACAAAAGCACTTTTGTGATGCGTGATTTATCGTCATGGAAGTGGACACTTCCGTGATGATAATTTTGGTAATGTCATGGAACACTTCTACGACAGCACAGGTATGACTATGTTGATTCTGTCATAAAATGGTCATGGATGTACATGTATGACAAAAAATGCAACCAACTGTGACAAACACGTATCATCACGAAAGTGTATTTTTTTAGTGTGTATGCACTGTACGCCATTATGGTAGCCCCTTTAGTATAAAAGGAGGCCCAAGGTGATACAGAGAGGATCTTTTTTGGACTTTCTGGCCCAGTTTGCATGCGTAGCAGCTAGCCAGAGCTCAAGAACTCTCAATACAATAAAGCAGGACTATGGTATTATGCTTCTCAGCGGCCTGAACCTGGGTAAAAATCCCTCGTGTTGATCGTTGGATCAGCTCTTCGGGCACACCTTTTTCCCTGCCGAACCGTTGAAGGGATCCACGTGATCCCATAGGTGTCATCCCCTCGACAAATGATTTGAACGAAACTAACCCGGACTGATGTTGTTTTCAGCAGAATTGCCATGGTGTTATTTTTGTGCAGAATAAAATTTCTCGGAATGACGTGAAACTTCACGGAGATCAGTTTTGGAATAAATAAAAAATATTGGCGAAAGAATCAACCAAAGGGGGCCCATACCCTCTGTCCTTGTGGGCCCCCTGGACCTCCACCGACCTCAACCCCAACTCCATATATTCACATTTGGGGAGAAAAAAATCAGAGAGAAGGATTCATTGTGTTTTACGATACGGGGCCGCCACCAAGCCCTATTCTTCCTTGGGAGGGCATATCTGGAGTCCATTTTGGGCTCCGGAGAGGGAAATCGTAGCCATTGTCATCACCAACCATCCTCCATCACAAATTTCATGATGCTCACCGCCATGGATGAATAATTCCATTGTAGGCTTGCTGGACGGTGATGGGCTGGATGAGATTTACCATGTAATTGAGTTAGTTTTGCTAGGGTTTGATCCCTAGTATCCACTATGTTCTAAGATTGATGTTGCTATGACTTTGCTATGCCTAATGCTTGTCACTAGGGTCCGAGTGCCATGATTTCAGATCTGAACCTATTATGTTTTCATGAATATATTTGTGTTCTTGATCCGATATTGCAAGGTATAGTCACCTACTACATGTTATGATCCGGCAACCCCGGAGTGACAATAGTCGCGACACTTCCCGGTAATGACCGTAGTTTGAGGAGTTCATGTATTCACTAAGTGCTATGCTTTGGTCCGGTACTCTATTAAAAGGAGGCCTTAATATCCCTTAGTTTCCAATAGGACCCCGCTGCCATCGGTGGGTAGGACAAAATATGCCATGCAAGTTCTTTTCCATAAGCACATATGACTATACTCGGAATACATGCCTACATTATATTGATGAATTGGAGCTAGTTCTGTGTCACCCTATGTTATAACTGTTGCATGATGAATGCCATCTGGCATAATTATCCATCATTGATCCATTGTCTACGAGCTCGTTTCATATTGATCTTTCATCCGTTACTTTTCTGTTGCCACTGTCACTTTTTCTACTGTTTTTTTACCTTGAACACTGCAGGGCTTACACCCCACAGTATTTTATGAAACTTGAAAGCAAAAAAACAAAGGGTTCCTCAAGATGAGGAAGAAATAAAAAGAAAGAAACTATACAAAGCTAAAGAGAAAGAGGGGGGCATACCCAAGCACTAAAGGCTAAGACCAGAAATCTCATCAAGAAGGCAAGAAGTCAATCCACATAAGCAAAGCATCCCTGTATCTTCTTTTGATTCTAAGGGTGAGCAGAGTAATGTCATGGATGAAACCATTCCTCCATTCCCTGAAAGTTGGACGGATAAGCCTAAAAGCTCTATAATTTCTGTCTTTCCAAATATTCCACCATGCGAGAAAGACTACCTCAGTGAAGAATGGCTTATTGAAATCCTTTCTGGCATGCATAGAAATTTCCACCATGTCATTGAAATCCATCCAAACAATCTGCAGACAATTCCAAACACGTACACTAAAATTACATTGGAAAAAAGATGACTTCTGTCCTCAAGTGCACCAGTCGGACAACAGACACATTCAAGCCCATCATTAATCTTCCAATTCCTTTATTGTATCATATCTCTAGTGTTAACCCTATCCATTATGACCAGCCAGACAAACATTTTGATTGACATGGTGCAACAGCTCTCCTAGACCTAGCTCAGAATGAGATTTACCAAAACCAGCTGATGCACAAAGTCATAAAACTTCTTAGCCGAATATTCTGACATCTTACCATGCCTCCAGACCCAAGTGTCAGGGCGCTCACTGTCCAGCTGGATAGTTTCCATCAAGGAAGATAGCAGATTTAGATCTTGAAAGGCTAGCTCACACAAAGGCAAAAAGAACAATTGCTCAAAATTCTCAGTCTAAAAACTTCCATGACAGAAAGATTTTTGTGAAGGAAAAAGGAAAATAGCCGAGGAAATCTCTCCTGAAGTGGGGTGCAATTACTGCAAATCCGCCAATGATCAAACCAAAATAGCAAAGTGTCCCATCTGCAAACATTAATAGAAGTAACTGCCCTAAATTTATCCATTAGGTTGCAAATATCTCTCCACCAAAAGGAACCACAGAGTGTTGTGTCATGGGGAACTCTTTGAAAATAATATGAATGCCAAAGCAAGTGAACCCATGTCACATCCACTCTGTTATATAATTTATAGAGATGCTTTAGGTGCAGAGCTTCATTCTGTATTCCCAGGTTGAGAATTCCAAGACCTCCCTTGAGTTTGGGTCTACAACCCAGGGGCCAGGCAGCCAAGGAATGGCCCTTGTTCTGACCATATTTTCTCCATAAACACTGTCTCTATATTCTTTCCAACTGCTTCGAAATACCCTGAGGAATTGACAGGCTGCAAAGGAAGTATATAGGCAGAGAGGAAATGGCTAAATTAACAAGTTGCAACCTGCTCCTTCGGGGAAAAATCCAAGAGCTAGTTCTCAGCCTTCTCTCCATGCAGTCTACCAGAGGTAAGAGGTCATTAATTTTAGGTCTGGTAGTTCCCACAGGAAAACCCAAATATGTAAATGGCATTGAACCCAATTGACAACCAAAATGGGCAGCTAAGCTAGTAGCATTTGCAGAATTCACATTGATAGGATACATTGAGGACTTGTGATAATTGATCTGCAGACCAGTTGCTATTGAGAAAGAACTTAGCACTGCTTTAAGGGCCTCCAATTTGGAGCTTTCAGCATTTAGGAAGAGCAAAGTATCATCAGCATATTGCACCACTGGGAAGTCAGGATCATTATTTAGCAAAGGCAAACTTAACAAACCCCATCGCAGTAGATCATTAATCATCGTTTGCAAAAGATCTGCAACAATAACAAAGAGCAAAGGAGGAATAGGGTCTCCTTGCTTTACACCACACTTGCATTTAAAATGGTTTCCAGGTACTCCATTTAATAACACTTAAGAAGTTCCAGACGACAACAATTGTTGAATCCATGTGATCCATCTCTCATCAAAACCCTTTGCCAAAAGAATCTTTAAAATTGCCTCATGCTGAATAGAATCAAAAGCCTTTTCAAAATTTAGCTTGAGCAGAACAATGGGCTTTTTAGACTGATTGCACTGATGGATATACTCAAAACTCCAAGCAAGAAAATCCTGAATTGTTCTTGATTTGATGAAACCATATTGGTTCTTATGCACACACTTGGTGATGTCCTCTTGAAACCTATTAGCAGCTAGTTTAGTGAGGAATTTGAGACCAACACTAGTCAGAGAAATTGACCTGAAATCACCAACAGCCTCAGGAGTCTGCTTTTTAGGTACCATGGTAATGAAATCATCATTGAGATTTTCCAGATGAGCGGTTCCAGCATGAAATTCATGCACCAACCTAATGAAATCACCAGATATGATGTGCCAACATTTCTTTAAGAAGAGGCTGTTGAAGCCATCTGGCCCATGAGCCTTATCAATGCGCAACTCCTTAATCACCTTTTCAATTTCCTTGACCTCAAAAGGCTTTGTTAGCACTTCTAACTCCTACACCTTTGGAATTAGAGACAGAATGTCCCTCTCTATCTTTATTGGCAAAAGAGTACGCATTCTGCCTTTGAAGGAATTTAAGAATTCCTTGGCCATTTCCTCATGATATGATGTACTAGAGCCATCAAACAACAACAAACTTCCAATAGAATTATTTCTATATCTCTCAGTATCCATTGCCTAAAAAACATAGATATACCTAATGGTACATCTTTTCCTCCAACTTAGATATTGAAAATGTAGGAGATGCTCATGGTGAAGTTTGGCAATTTTTTTGAAGTCGGCCTTCGGCCTGGAGAGAGGTCTCAGATCCTCAAAATTATCCAACCAACGGATGACCTAGTTGCACTTCTCAATTAGCCTTTTGATGTGGGACAACCCTTTTTGCCATTTCTTGAAAGCAAACCTCAAAGCCTTTAATTTATCCACAATGATTCCTATAATATGAGACTTGTGGGAGTTTCTAGCTCATACCTCTTGTACACAGTCCATGAATCCCGGCTGGTGTACCCAATAATTTTCAAACCTGAAGATATTAGCTTTTGGTATAGAGTTCCTAATAGAAATTAAGCAAGGTACATGATCAGATGCAGTTTTTGCAAGAGGAGTAACTTGTGTCGTATGATAAAGACTGATCCAACTAGCAGAAGTGAATACCCAGTCAAGTTGTTCAAGAAGTGGCATGTCTTGCATGTTTGACCAGCTAAATCTTCTTCCCATTAATGGAAGTTCCAATAGTCCCAAGTGTCCTATGTTCTCATTAAAAATGAAGATGTCATTCACATCTCCTCCAGGAAGATTCCTATTATCAAGGGATCTAATAAAGTTGAATTACCCCATCAAAATCCTATTCTGTTCAGGCTCAACCTCCAAATTATATAACCAGCTAACAAATTCATCTCTCATTTCACCTTGCCAAGGTCCATAAATATTCACCAAAAACCATTGCTCATTATTATGCACTGAGGTGAACTGAATCACAATGCCAAAAGGTTTCACTTCCACCAAAGTACCCTGAAAAATGTCTGAACACCATACTATTAAAATACCACCTGAAGCACCTCTCAAGGCTGATTCAACAAATTGATCAAAACCAGAAGGACAGATGCTTTTGGCAAGAGCACGAGTGCATATAGGAAGTTTGGTTTCTTGCAGACAAACCGCAACACATTGACTGTCAATCAATTTTTCTCTGACAAAGCGTTGTCGAGCACCAGAATTCAAACCTCTGACATTCCAACAGAGGATTTTCCAGCTATGCATTTTCACTCGATTCATTAATAACCAAACAAGAGTTAACCAAAAGTAGCATGACATACAATGTCATTCATCCCAAAGTATTACAAACTCCAATAACGCAGTCTGTATCGTTTGCAACTAGACCCATAACTACAGTAAAAGTAGCAGATTTAACAGGCTCACCACACCTAAACAAAGTAGCTATCATAATCATTTAAGTAGATGATGAAGAAGAGTCCTCCTTGGGATCAGACATAAGCTTGTCCGTCGAAAGGAGGGATGGATCAATCTCCAGCTCTGCTCCCACCACTTTTTCTACTGTTACTATTACTTCCATACTACTTTGCTACTAAATATGCTACAGAAATTAAGTCAGGTGTGCTTGAATTGGCAACTCAGCTACTAATACTTGAGAATATTCTTTGGCCCCCTTGTGTCCAGTCAATAAATTTGGGTTGAATACTCTACCCTCGAAAACTGTTGTGATCCCGTATACTTGTGGGTTATCAGCCCGCAACGCCCGTATGCATGCTTGCAATACTCACACGTACACATGCACGCACACAACACTCGCACGAACACATGCACGCATGCACGCGTGCAACACTGACATGTACCCATGCACTCATGAACACACACATGCACACATGCGTGCAACACTGAAACTTGCACATGCACGCACGCAACACTCGCATGCCTGCATGCACACATCAATCGACGCAAGATACATGCTCAACCTATACGTGCATGCACCCTTTGTTAAGGACATGGATTGTTACGGGTATTACTCAATCTTATCTATGATAAGCAGAACATTGTTGTTTGTAGCGGTCTTTATGAATCACAATGTATCAAACAAGCTATCAACATATATATGAAAAATTTAAAATTCTCTGACATCATCTAGTAGGCTTATCAACCTACATTAATTAGATGACATCACACTCAATGAACAATCATCGGTTTACGAAATGCCCGCTTCTGTAACATCCCAAATTTTCAATTTGGAATGTTATACATTAGATCATCATTGCATATCATATTTTATTTTGCATTTTGGTTGATCCTAGAAATTCTACGCAAATCAATGACCCACAGAGAGAGTTGGGGATTTCGTTATTTTCATATTTGAGTTTTCTCAAATTTTGAGAATAGGATCATTTGATTTTATTTATTTTATCATCAATTATTTCTATTACAAAAATATGAGAGAGGGAATAAAATGACTTTCCCAAAATAAAGAAATATTTAGGATTTAATAATAAAATCAGATAAGATTTTATTTCGGAGTTTTTCGGTGTTTTATTTGAATTTAGGAAAAATGTGCGTTTTTCAAAATTGCATTTGGGTCCCAAATAAATGTTCACCTTGTGCGGCTTGATTTTAGAAGCCCGTGAAAATTTATTTCAGAATATTTGGAGTCCGTTTGGTATTTCTTTTTTTAATTCCAAGCGAAATAATTAACTAAAAAAAAAGTGAACCGACCTAACTGGGCCGTGTCCGTCCGGGACTCTGGCCCGGCAGGCTTTAAAAGCCAGCCCAGCCCCCCGGGAGAAACCCTAGTCGCCGCCCAGCCCCGCCGCTCCCGCCGCTCCCGCCTCGCGCCGCCGCCGCTGCCGCCGAGGTTCGCTGTCGCCTCGAATTCCGTGCCATCGTTTTTTTTTAAATTTAGATCGGTTTTTCCGTCGGTTTTTTTAGTTTTGGTTTTCTTAAATAGATCGGTTTTTTGCGGTTTATTTAAATAGCGAGCGTTCGTCCGTTCGTTCGTTCTAGCGAGCGTTCATCGTTTTTCTTTTTCTCGGATTAAATCCGCGATTTTTCTGATCGCGATTCCTGATCCGATTTTCGTTTTAGTATAACTTTTCGCTCGTTTATCGGAATGAGGCGATTCAAGCGCCTAGAGATTCGTCTCAAAACCCTCTATCCGTTTAACCAACTTAAACAAGATTTTGCTACTGTAAATTTTTCCCTAGATCCAGATTACTAGAACGAAGTTGTTTTCTTTCGTCGTTTGACTTTCGTTGCTTCGTTTGATTTGATTCTTTTTTGCCAACCGGAGTTCTTAAGTTAAACCTTCTGGTTAGATCTCTTATTTGAAGTTTTATCTGTGCATTATATGAGTACTTATTGTATGCTTGTTTGTTTGTCTGCGATATAATACCCGGAGTGCGCCGCCTGTTACTTAGAATCGTTAGGTTTCGCGGATCATCAGCAAGGCAAGTAACACTTTGATCATACCTTTCCTACTACCCAGTTTTATTGCATTAGATCAATCCTCACACATTGCATGATTAGGATCTAATTAAATTGTGGGATGGGAAGTAGATGAGGTAGTACCTATTACCTGTTATTATCAAACCTTTGGGAGTTACTTCTACGTTTGCTTATTATGCCATGTTATGCTAGTAGACGTGGATTTGGTGAGTGATATCCATGACAGACGTGAGTTTGTTAATTAATGGTTTTATCTAAGGTGGCAACTTAAATACACATCTGGGTGGATTGAGGCACCTGGGTATTCCAGGACTTGCCTATTTTTGTTTTGGACCGCCACCCAGGCTCAAAGGGATCATGAGACTATTAATACTAGAAACTTCCATGTACAGCCACAAGCTATTATGGGCTCTAGCATAGTTGACTAAGTCGTGTGAACTCTTACAGTGGTAGACTAGCAGATGTAGGGTATGTAGGTGGTATGGTCTACCCGATCGTAAGGTGCTAGCGCTTCTGAAAGACTATGCTCGGTCATTCGTCTTCTCAAACACCATGTAGTGCGAGAAACCAAACGGAGGCGATCGAGTCTTGTGGGGAAAAGTGCGCAAACCTTTGCAGAGTGTAACAAACTAATCATGGTTTGACGTGTCCCCGGTTATGGACATCTTGAGTATCTAGTACTTGGATTATCATGTGAATATCAACATGTTACTCTAAATTAATTTTGTTGGGTTATGTTTAACGATGATGCTTAATTGGGATTGAGAATGCTGTCAACCATTCTCAATGTTTAACAACTACCATGATAGTTAAATAAATTTATTCCTTTGAAGTAGGGAAAAATTGGCTTTACGCAAAACTGTAACCATAGAGCTTTCCACCAGCCAAATATGCATATAGTATAGCTGTTTCATTCCATTACTCTCTATGTGTTACCTTGCCAGCATATTCCATGTGCTGACCCGTTTCGGGCTGCAACGTTAATGTTGCAGACTTTTCAGACGACGATTAAGGAGTTTTTAGGTCGTGGTTCTATACTCAGTGATGCCATTGTAGTTGATGGACTCACTTATCTTCCAAACCTTCCGTTGTTATTGTTTTTAGATGGCCTTAAGCCATACTTATTGTAATAAGTTCTCTTATGAGACACTTGATGTAATAAGTGTGTGATTGCTACTCTGTTATAAATCCTCCGAGTACTGTGTGGTGTCAGCATTACTGATCCAGGGATGACACCGGAGCACAGAGATCAGACTGTTTGAGGTCTGGTCGCTACAGAGATGGTATCAGAGCACACGCTGACGGTAGGACACGACCACTAAGCTAAAAGACCTAGATCACTATTCACTCTCTTCTCTTGTGACCTCTTATATTTTCTACTCTTTAGGATGGCGGATGCAAGGAACAAGTTCACACAACCGGATGAAGATACACCCTTTGGAAGACACTTGAAGGAAGTCACTAAATACCTGAATATAGGAGTACCAAGCTTCACGGGAACCTACAACGCCACTTTACCTGAAGAAGAGCGCTGGATGATTCAAGTTCAAGTTCCAGGAAGGACGTTCATGCCAGTCACTGAGCCCATAGAGTTTTCTTTTGATGCACCAACTTGGAGTCTAGGAAAGAGCATGGCAGCTCACATCGCCATGGGACGCATTGGAGAAGTCTACCACCAGGATCTCAAGGATACAATCTACCAGATTTGTGGGCGCCGAGATGAACACTAGGAGATGATCAGCACCAGGAAGGATAGATCAATCGCAGCTTTTATCCAGGAGTTAAACCAGCACATTCGACGACAGGAGAACCAGATGTGCGTCGACATGATAGATCTGAAGAAGGCTAAGACTAGAATCAAGGAACTCGAGGAAGAACTCAAGGCTACACGTGAAGATTATGAAGAGGAAATTGAAGTATTGGTGGAGAAGAATGACGACCTGATCAAGAAGATTGGAATATTTATGGGAGGCCCTACGCCAGTAGATGAAGACGAAGAACCCCAGGAGATTAGCCCGGAAGACTACATCATCATCGACGGCACCGATTTGGAACCAGATAGTAGCGATGATGACTATGTTGATGAAGCTGGAGCAGATATCATCGAGTCTGCAACTGAAGAATATTTCTAGTACACCACCTCATCAGTAGTAGTAGTCCACCATGTAAATATAGTAGTCCGAGCACTTTTGTGATAGTTAGATCAATTGTATGCCCTTGTTTGATTGAATGAAGTGAATTGTTTGCTTTTGCCTCATGTGCATATGGGTAGTGTTTTCTCTTTAGACCCCCTCTATTCTTATATCTCATCTTTTCTAAACCCTCATATGCCTCCGAGACGTGACCCTGGATTTGCCTTTCCCCCGGAGCTCACTCAGTTGATCCAGCAACAGAACACATTGATGCAGTTGCTAGTCCAGAATCAGAATCAAGGGAACAACAACAACAACCCACCACCACCACCACCACGTGTTGACCACTTAGCCCGTTTTCTTAGGCTGAATCCGCCGGTGTTTTCCAGTAGCACCGAGCCGATAGTAGCAGATGATTGGCTCCGCAAGACAGCTAGGGAGTCGACCACAGCAGGATGCAGAGATGCAGAGTAGGTGAAGTTTTCCGCACATCAGCTAGAAGGACCCGCAGCATCATGGTGGGAGAATTTCACAGCCACTTTCCCAGTCGACACTGTCACATGGGACCAGTTTTAGCAGGCTTTTCATACTGCCCATGTTTCAGCAGGAGCTATGGCCATGAAGAAGCGTGAGTTTCGCAACTTGCGCCAAGGAGGACGGACAGTTGGCCAGTATGTGGAGGAATTTAGTAAGTTAGCATGTTATGCACCAGATGACGTCGCTACGGATGCAACTAAGCAGGAGAAGTTTCTGGAAGGACTGAATGATGAGTTGAGCATGCAGTTGATGGTAGCCACCTTCAACAACTACCATGAGTTGGTAGATCGTGCTCTTATGATTGAAGGGAAGCAGCAGCAAATTGAGAATCGCAAGAGGAAGTATGGACAAGGAAAGTACAATTCAGGAGCTTAGCAGAAGCCACGTTTTACCCCTAGACCGGGAGGACATTTTCAGCATACCCATGGAGGAGGTAGCTCGCACAATCACAATGGCACCAAGAATGGAAATGGCAATGGAGGAAGCAACGGCCAGAACCGCACCAACCCCTCAACCCCAGCCAAGAAGGACCTGAGCCAAGTCACTTGTTTTAAGTGTCAAAAGACCGGACATTGTGCCAATGAATGTCCTGAAGGCCAAAATGGCAATGGAAGTTCTGGGAAGAAGCCGAACCCTTTCAACAGGGGACAGGTGAACCACGTTAGCGTGGAGGAGGTTGAAGCTCAGCTTGATGCAGTAATAGGTAAGTTTTTCGTTAAGTCATTTACTGCACTCGTTCTTTTTGATACTGGTGCATCGCATTCATACATCTCAAGGGGATTTGTGGATAAGTATAACCTACCAACCCAAGCCCTTAGGTCACCCATGTTAGTAACCTCGCCTGGAGCAGAGTATGTGGCTAGTCTATGGTGTGATCACTTACCATTAATGATTGGTAACTATGTTTTTCCCTCAGACCTAATAGTATTGGAATCTCAAGGATTGGATGTGATATTAGGCATGGATTGGTTATCAAAGTATGAAGGGAATATTGAATGTGCTAGTAAGTCAATTTTGCTTACCACACCAGAAGGGAGAAGGATCAAGTATGTATCCCGGCATGTGCCAAAGAGGACTCAAGTAAATTGCCTAACAGGAGTTGTGCAGGAGGAAGTACCAGTGGTAAGGGATTTCCCTGAAGTATTTCCAGAGGAGTTGCCAGGCATGCCACCGGATAGAGATATTGAGTTTTTGATTGAGCTATTGCCAGGCACAAGGGCAATATCAAAGAGACCATATAGGATGCCAGCAAAGGATTTGGTGGAAATTAAGAAGCAGATTAAGGAGTTACTGGATAAGGGATATAATCGCCCAAGCTCTTCGCCTTGGGGATCGCCGGTACTTCTGGTGGAGAAGAAAGATGGATTGTTAAGGATGGTGGTAGATTATCGAGGATTGAATGAAGTAATGATCAAGAACAAGTACCCACTACCAATGATCAACGATCTGTTTGATCGATTGCAAGGAGCTAAGGTATTTTCCAAGAACGATCCGCGATCAGGATACCACCAGTTGAAGATTCGAGAACAGGATATTCCTAAGACAGCTTTTACCACCAGGTATGGGCTGTACGAGTATACCGTTATGTCATTTGGTCTGACTAACGCACCTGCCTATTTTATGAACATGATGAACAAAGTGTTTATGGAGATTTTGGATAAGTTCGTCGTAGTGTTCATTGATGATATCCTGGTTTACTCGAAGAATGAAGAGGAACATAAGGAGCATTTGCGTTTGGTACTTGGAAAGCTCAGAGAACATCAATTACATGCCAAGTTCAGCAAATGTGAGTTTTGGTTAAAGGAAGTAGGATTCCTCGGACACGTTATATCCGGAGAAGGAATAGCAGTAGATCCCACTAAAGTTGAAACCGTGACCAAGTGGGAAGCCCCAACAACAGTTGGAGAGATCCGGAGTTTTCTTGGACTCGCAGGATACTACCGGAGATTTATTGAGAATTTCTCAAAGATTGCGAAGCCTATGACAGAGTTGTTAAAGAAAGATACCAAGTTCATATGGACAAAGGAATGTGAGGCTAGTTTCCAGGAGTTGAAGAAACGTTTGGTTACCTCACCAGTGTTGATTTTGCCAGACCAGACCAAAGATTATGAGGTGTATTGCGATGCTTCACGTCGAGGACTTGGAGCAGTGCTTATGAAGGAAGGGAGAGTTGTTTCATATGCCTCAAGACAACTGAAGCCTCATGAGTTGAATTATGCTACGCATGATTTAGAGTTAGCAGCCGTAGTGCATGCATTGAAAACATGGAGACATTTCCTCATTGGAAACCATTGTGAGGTGTACACGGATCATAAGAGTTTGAAGCACATTTTCACACAGAAGGAGTTGAATCTCAGACAAAGGATATGGTTGGAGCTTATCAAGGATTATGATATGAAATTGCATTATCACCCCGGAAAGGTTAATGTAGTAGCTGACGCATTAAGCCATAAGAGCCATGTCAATACGTTAATGACGGGAGAAATACCCAAGGAGTTAGCGGATAATCTTCGTGAACTATGTTTGGAAATAGTTTCGAGAGGCTATGTAGCAGCATTGGAGATTCAATCAACTTTCATGGATAGAATCAGGGAAGCTCAGAAAACTAACAAAGAGATTGCCACTATAAAGGATAAACTGAGCAAAGGAAAATCTAAAGGATTTCGTGAGGATGAGCACGACAACCTATGGTTTGAATACCGCGTTTACATGCCCAATGACCCAGAGATCAGGAAGTTGATACTGCAAGAGGCACACGATTCACCGTATTCAATTCACCCAGGAAATACCAAGATGTATTTGGATTTGAAGGATATTTTCTGGTGGACGGGAATGAAGAAGGATATTGCGGAGTATATAGCAGTTTGTGATGTATGTCAGAGAGTAAAGGCAGAGCATCACAAGCTAGCAGGATTGTTACAACCCTTGCCAATACCCGAATGGAAGTGGGATAAGCTAGGCATGGATTTTATCACGGGATTGCCCAGGACTCGTTCAGGCTATGACTCGATTTGGGTTGTAGTCGATCGATTGACGAAAGTAGCTCATTTCATCCCAGTAAAGACCACTTACACCAGTGCTAAGTTGGCAAAGATATACATGACCAGGATCGTATGTCTGCATGGAGTTCCAAGGAGTATCGTATCGGATAGAGGAACCTAGTTTACCTCAAAGTTCTGGAAGCAGTTGCATGAAACTTTGGGTACCAGGCTAGAATTCAGTACAACTTTTCATCCACAGGCAGATGGACAGACCGAGAGAGTCAATCAGATTTTGGGGGATATGCTGAGAGCTTGTGCGCTAGATTATGGATCTAGTTGGGACGATAATTTTCCATATGCAGAGTTCTCTTACAACAATAGTTACCAAACTAGTTTAAAGATGACCCCTTTCGAAGCATTGTACGGAAGGAGGTGCAGGACACCGTTGTCATGGGACGAAGTTGGAGACCGCCAGTTGTTTGGACCTAACTTGATTAAAGAGTCTGAACAGAAGGTGAAGTTGATTCACGATAGGCTCAAGGTAGCCCGGTCCAGACAGAAGAGTTATGCAGATTCTAAACGCAAAGAGATAGTTTACGAAGTCGGAGATAGAGCTTATCTTCGAGTATCTCCATTTCGGGGAACAAAGCGTTTTGGAGTTAAAGGGAAGTTAGCGCCACAATTTGTAGGACCATATCGAGTTTTGGAGCATATGGGAGAAGTGGTCTACAAGTTGGAATTGCCCGAAGGATTGTCAGGAGTTCATGATGTGTTCCACGTTTCTCAGTTAAAGAAGTGTCACACAGAGATGGCTGACATACCGTTGAGAGACACAGTACCCTTAGAAGCTATTCAGTTGGATACCGATTTGACCTATGAGGAGAAACCAATTCAGATTCTTGAGTTTGCCAGCCGAGTCACTCGCAGCAAGGTTATCAAGTTTTGCAAAGTTCAGTGGAGCCACAACACAAAGGATGAAGCCACCTGGGAACGAGAGGAAGATTTGCTCAAGGACCACCCTCACCTATTTTCTAGCCAACCCAAATCTCGAGGGCGAGATTCATCTTAAGGGGGGTAGGTTTGTAACATCCCAAAATTTTCAATTTGGAATGTTATACATTAGATCATCATTGCATATCATATTTTATTTTGCATTTTGGTTGATCCTAGATATTCTACGCAACTCAATGACCCACGGAGAGAGTTGGGGATTTCGTTATTTTCATATTTGAGTTTTCTCAAATTTTGGGAATAGGATCATTTGATTTTATTTATTTTATCATCAATTATTTCTATTACAAAAATATGAGAGAGGGAATAAAATGACTTTCCCAAAATAAAGAAATATTGAGGATTTAATAATAAAATCAGATAAGATTTTATTTTGGAGTTTTTAGTTGTTTTATTTGAATTTAGGAAAAATGTGCGTATTTCAAAATTGCATTTAGGTCCCAAATAAATGTTCACCTTGTGCGGGCTTAATTTTAGGAGCCCGTGAAAATTTATTTCGGAATTTTTGGAGTCCGTTTAGCATTTATTTTTTTTCTTCCGTGCGAAATAATTAATTAAAAAAAAGTGAAGCGACCTAACCGGGCCGTGTCCGTCCGGGACTCTGGCCCGGCAGGCTTTAAAATCCGGCCCAGCCCCCCGGAGAAACCCTAGCCGCCGCCCAGCCCTGCCGCTCCCGCCCCGCGCCACCGCCTACGCAGGACGCCGCCGCCGCCTCGACTTCCGTGCCATTGGTTTAAAAAAAATTAGAACGGTTTTTCCATCGTTTTTTTAGTTTCGGTTTTTTTTAAATAGATCGGTCTTCCGGTTTATTTAAATAGCGAGCGTTCGTCCATTCGTTCGTTCTAGCGAGCGTTCGTCATTTTTCTTTTTCTTGGATCAAATCCGCGATTTTTGTGATCGCGATTCCTGATCCGATTTTTGTTTTAGTATAACTTTTCGCTCGTTTATCGGAATCAGGCGATTCAAGCGCCTAGAGATTCGTCTCGAAACTCTCTATCAGTTTAACCAACTTAAACAAGATTTTGCTACTGTAAATTTTGCCCTAGATCCAGATTACTAGAATGAAGTTGTTTTCTTTCGTCATTTGACTTTCGTTGCTTCGTTCGATTTGATTCTTTTTGCCAACCGGAGTTCTTAAGTTGAACCTTCTGGTTAGATCTCTTATTTGAAGTTTTATCTGTGCATTATATGAGTACTTATTGTATGTTTGTTTGTTTGTCTATGATAGAATACCCGGAGTGCGCCGTCTGTTACTTCGAATCGTTAGGTTTCGCGGATCATCAGCAAGGCAAGTAACACTTTGATCGTACCTTTCCTACTACCCAGTTTTATTGCATTAGATCAATCCTCACACATTGCATGATTAGGATCTAATTAAATTGTGGGATGGGAAGTAGATGAGGTAGTACCTATTACCTGTTATTATCAAACCTTTGGGAGTTACTTCTACGTTTGCTTATTATGCCATGTTATGCTAGTAGACGTGGATTGGGTGAGTGATATCCATGACATATGTGAGTTTGTTAATTAATGGTTTATCTAAGGTGGCAACTTAAATACACATCTGGGTGGATTGAGGCACCTGGGTATTCCAGGACTTGCCTGTTTTTGTTTTGGACCGCCACCCAGGCTCAAAGGGATCATGAGACTATTCATACTAGAAACTTCCGTGTGCAGCCACAAGCTATTATGGGCTCTAGCATAGTTGACTAAGTCATGCGAACTCTTACAGTGGTAGACTAGCAGATGTCGGGTATGTAGGTGGTACGGTCTACCCGATCGTAAGGTGCTAGCGCTTCTGAAAGACTATGTCTCGGTCATCCGTCTTCTCAAACACCATGTAGTGCGAGAAACCAAACGGAGGCGATCGAGTCTTGTGGGGAAAAGTGCGCAAACCTCTGCAGAGTGTAACAAACTAATCATGGTTAGCCGTGTCCCCGGTTATGGACATCTTGAGTATCTAGTACTTGGATTATCATGTGAATCTCAACATGTTACCCTAAATTAATTTTGTTGGGTTATGTGTAACGATGATGCTTAATTGGGATTGAGAATGCTATCAACCATTCTCAATGTTTAACAACTACCATGATAGTTAAATAAATTTATTCCTTTGAAGTAGGGAAAAATTGGCTTTATGCAAAATTGTAACCATAGAGCTTTCCACCAGCCAAATATGCATAGAGTATAGCTGTTTCATTCCATTAATCTCTATGTGTTACCTTGCTAGCATATTCCATGTGCTGACCCGTTTCGGGCTGCAACGTTAATGTTGCAGACTTTTCAGACGATGATTAAGGAGTTTTTAGGTCGTGGTTCTATACTCAGTGATGCCGTTGGAGTTGATGGACTCACTTATCTTCCAAGCCTTCCGCTGTTATCGTTATTAGATGGCCTTAAGCCATACTTATTGTAATAAGTTCTCTTATGAGACACTCGTTGTAATAAGTGTGTGATTGCTACTCTGCTATAAATCCTCGGAGTACTGTGTGGTGTCAGCATTACTGATCCAGGGATATCACCGGAGCATAGAGGTCAGACTGTTTGAGGTCTGGTCGCTACAGCTTCTCACCGCCCTGGCCTAGCAAAAGCTTGTCCGTTGTGCGCTGACTGCTTTGGGTCACTGACATGCATGTCAGGTACCCAACAGGCCCACACGTTAGTGGAAGAACAGCGCGGTGTCATACGTCAGAGTCAAGGGCGCTGCTCGCTGCACGCCCGGCTGAACACGCCTCCTTGCCGCATTCAAAGGCCTCTGTGAAACCCGTGTGGAAACTGAGAAACCGACTCCTCACACATGTCCGTTCATGACCAAGCCGACATTAGACGCAATGCTGGCCGAGCTCCTCCCGTCCACTGTCAATTTAATCTCCTATTTAAATGAGGCCAGATGCCGGAGCACAGAGTAGTTATCCGGCATCCAAGCCGGCTGGGTGGACCGCCGAGCCCGCTGGATATGAGCTATGCAGCTTGCTGATCCACCTCCTTCCCCTCGCCCGACGGAGCCAGTTGCCACCCCAAGCCCGCGCGCGGTTCAAAAACTCGCCATTCCATGCCAGCTCGACGAGGAGTGGTGAGCTGCTGCGGGGAGCACGTGCGTCATCGCTGTCGTCCACATCACCGCCTCGTACCACACCTCCCGTGTTTGCGACCTTGTCTCCCGTTTCTGTGGCCAAGACTCTCATGCCTATGACCGCACCATGCAAGCAGAGACAGAAGCCAGGTGCGCGGAGAGCAACGAGTCGGTAGCCAATGCCTCCGCGTCTGCCGCCATCATCAAGGAGAAGTAGAACATGGGAGGCCGCCGCCGCTTGGGTCCCATGAAGGCCATCGCGGAGGCGACGCCGGCTTACACAACATGTGTTTTGCCGGACCCTTCTGTTGCGAGGACCTTCGTCCACCCTGCATGGGCTCCATGAAAGCGGAGAATCCCCCTTCAGACTCCATCTTGGGCATCAGCCGATGATGTCAGTTGAGGTGGGGAACCGAGCCGTCCTTTGTGCTGAAGCATATACCTCCGGGGCTCCCAGCAGTCCGGTGACCATGCTGCCGGACAGGAGGAAGACAAATGGATCAGCGTATGACCATTTAGGCTAGGTATTATTATACCTATGTTGTTCAGGAGTAGCACCGCTTAGTTGATTTGAATGTAAGGACATCCATCATGTTTGTATGAAAATCCTGTATTTTATATGAATTCCGTCACTTTTTATATGAAATATCGCCGAGTTTGCATGAATTTGTCCGGTTGGTTGAATTGCTGTCACAATGTGTGCGGCTATGGTTGGATGGCGTAATTTGCGGGTCGCCGGTCAGTATGCGGCCGGCTCGGGCGGTGTGGTGGGACAAAAAAAGCACAGCTCGTGCGACCTCGTCTCCAATGCGCGCGCTGGAGGATTCATTAGCTCCCGAGCTCTTCCTCATTCATCGGTGGCAAAGGGACATGTGGACAAAAGGGTCACCAATATTTTGGCTACCCCGGGCAAGATCCAAATAGCCCCTCCCAGCACATTCAAATCCCCCGTTAGGCGTGAAATTTTGCCATGTGTTGTTTTCATGTATATTTTGCTGTGTGAAAACAAATTTAAATATGAACGAATAATCGGTGTCCGCGGTCTTCTGCTGGGACATAGTTGGATGGCCTCATAGTGGCATTAGTGTACAGTACTACTAGTACTACTAGATAGTGAGTGTTTAGTATTGTATCTACGTACTAATTGCAACACATGCATGTGTTAGTAGTACAATGACCACATACGAATTTGATGGTAAGATTTATGTAAGTTGGATGTGATCTTATTGCTCTAACATGTGGTCAAACTTAGCCTCCAAAACTCATTTTAGACCCTATATGGATTGAGGGAGTACATGCATTGCTGAGGTTTCTCTTAATCCTTGCGTGCAACATTTCTATTGAAGCTTTAAATGTGAACATGTGAATAGGAGGGACTACTACAATGCTTTCAAAAGAACGGTAGTACTAATGGTATCGTACTCCATCCGTTCACCATCTCACATGCCCAGTACTTTTGCGAACTATCGAAGTAAAAACTTATTCCACCACTCAACATCTATTATGGATGCATTGTGGATTTCAAATTGATTCATATAGACCAGAAAATAGGCACTTAGGGCATCCACAATGTATGCTTTTTGTTTTCTCTAAGCCCTCTCACTACTAGGGAAAACCTTATACACAGAGGTATAGCAGTAGCGCTGGTTAAAACAGGGCACTACGTCTACATGAGAGTAGCGCATTCTAACAAGGCGCGCTATAGCTACATCTATAGTAGTAGAGCGTCTGCTAGAAAACACGCTACCACTATAATTCCCACCGTGTTGGCGGTAGGCTAGGAATAGTAGTAGCGATTGCATAGAAAGCGCGCTAAAACTAAGTGCGTTGTAGCAGCGCGTTTCCTACATAGAGCGCTACTGCTAAGAAAGAAAATAAAATGGAAAAAAAGAAAAGTAAATGAAAATGAAAGAAGTAGGAAAAAGAGAAATGAGAAAAAGAAAATGTAAAGATACACAAAAGAAAAAAATAAAGGAGAAGGGCATAGTAGTAGCGCGTTTTACAAGCCCGGGCTATAGCTACGTTCCTTGATAAATGGAAAAGAAAAAGGAAAATAAATAACTGCTTCCTATACTAGTAGCGCATTTTGCTAGAACCCGCTATAGCTAACTTAGCTATAGCGGGTTTTTCTACCAGCGCTACTGCTAGATTGACTTAACCACCCGCATACTCAAAATTTTGCTAAGTCCATTCCACCCTCTCCCCATATTCCCCCAACTCCTCTGTCGCTGCTGTCGATCGTGCATGCCCTTGACCTCACCACCGCTGCCCGAGGCCGCCCTCGACCTCACCGTCATTGATGTCGACGTCACCACTGCTGCCCTCGACCTCACCGCTGCGGCCCGAGCCCTCGCTGCCCTGCCTCGGTCGTCGAGCACCTTCCCGCCATCGTCTCTCCCCTCTGTGTAAGCCCCCACCCGCCTCTCTCTCTCTGCATTTTCTTTCTGCCATGTTAATTAGCAGTAGTAGTAGATGTTAATTAGTAGTAGGGTTCATAGATAATGTTTTTAGTAGTAGTAGTAGTAGTAGATGTTAATTAGTAGTGGTGGTGGTACTAGTTTACTAGGGCAGTAGGGTTAATAGTAGATGTTTTTTAGTTAAGGTAATAGTAGATGTTAAGTAGTAGATAATGTAGATGTTAATTAGTTCAGTAGTGTTTAGTTTTTGAAATGAGTTTGTTTAACTAGATGTTAATTAGGGCAGTAGGGTTTAGTTTAGAGTAATATTTAGTTCAGTAGTTAACAAAATATAATCTATATTTGGTTTTTGAATTGAGTTTGAGAGAGCATGAGATTTGTGTAGATTTTCTTGAAGCGTCAAACACTAGGAGATGCAAATTTGAAGTGGTCATGATATATGCAAATTCCTCAATTGTGTTTGCTCATGTTTATCTACTGTTCTAGTTTCTCATGTACATATTCTTAAGTGGTCATGTTATATGGAACATTGAAGTGGTTCGATTGTGCCCAAGTGGTCTTTTGTTGTTTCCAAGGAATGAAGCCAAGTGGCCTATGTTTTGCCGGAATGCTGATTCATTTCCGCTCCGGCAAATTTTAGGTGCTCGATTTGTCCACTTTTTAGCAAAGGTCATGCCGAAAATTTCCATGAACTTTGGCATGACTTGTGCTACAAACTAGGACATATCGATTTCCCGGGATTTGTTGCACCGGGAAGGAATCAATGTTCCTACAAAACATTGGCCTTTTTATGTCATTATTCATTTTATTAGATCTAGAATTAATTGACTAGATTTAATCATTGGAAACATGGCTAGCAACGATGAAGGACAAGGTTCTGGTGATTGCGACGATGTTTACTGGGCGTTAGACGAATTTTTGAACCTTGCCAACGATCAACGGTTGTTCTTGCAGGGCCCACATATCGCATTGGAGACTGAGACTGACATCGAGACCAGCGCTGAGACTGAGACCGGCGTCTAGACCGGCGCCGAGACCAACCCCGAGACTAGCGGAGCTGGTATAGAACCGAAAGCAAAGAGGCAACGATGCGAAACCAGCTCATGACTACTAGACTGGTGGTCACGGAGGTGGACGATGGTAATTTTGAGCCAAAAGAGCCTGTGGAAGCGCATGCATGCTACGGCAATCAAATAGGCTGCATCGTATGGACAACCGCCACCATCAACAATGAGAAACTAAATAAGATAGATAATATGAGGCCCTCCCTCCTAAAGAAGCTACACCAGGTTTCTTGTTCCCGGGAGGGGATGGAAAGGAATATAAAAATCCAGATAAAGACCAGGCAATGAAGAAGATAAACAAACGCGCCATGACCAAGTTTAGCGACGCGTTGGCCGCCTGGAAAGCAAGGGTGAAACATCGGATCATCAAGAAAAAGGAACCCTACTCCGAGATTGTAAAGGATAATCCGATAATCACGGAAGAGCAGTTTGAAATATTCAAGGCGGCTTGCGAGGGCGAAGCTGCCAAAGAAAAGTCAAAGTACATGAAGGGGCTTCAACAGAGGAACATGGGGTGCCACCACCTCGGAAGCCGTGGTTACTGTAACGCCCTGGATGTAACATTCCATAATTGTAACTCCAACTTATGCCATTTCCGCCTATGTGCTATGTTATTTCCTTCGTGGTTGGGTTTTGTCCTCGTTTTTGCATTTTTTTTCATGTCATGCATTTCATCTCATGTCATCATGTGCATCTCATTTGCATCCGTGTTCGTCTCATGCATCCAGTCATTTTCCCCGTTGTCCATTTCGGAATCCGACAATCCCACATGCACCCGTTGCACCTCTCAGATCTCACTTCATGAGTGGGAAAAAACATCCTCCGAATGGGCTGAGATTTGTAGAGTGGCCTTGGTACATCACCGGTAGGTTGCCTGTCAAATTTCGTTCAATTTGGAGGTCGTTTGATGCCCCAACCATTAACCGGGTAACCGCAAAAACCCCTCTTTTAGTGTAGCCCAACACCCCTCCAAAATAGCCAACTAGCCCATCTAACCCCCTCCCATGCTCTCCGTCATTGGATCACGATCGTGTGGGCGAAAACTGCACCTCATTTGGACTCTCCTAGCTCCCTCTACCTATTTAAACACCCCCTCCCCCCGAAATTCACGGATAAACCCTAACCATCTTCCCTCGCGCCGCTGGACAAATCAACCCGGTGCCGAACGTGTCCACTGGACACGTCGCCCGGACCAATCTGGGGACACCACCTCCTGTGCCCAACTGGGGCGTGCCACGTCACCCTCCCCACCGGCCTCTCTCTCCTCCTCCGCCGCCAGGGCCCGCGAAGCCCAAGTCTGGCCCGCGTGGCCCGAACCGTGCCGCCCTCAACCGCGGGAGCCCCGCGGCTCCTTCCTTCCCAGCCGCCGCTGCCAGTCGCTGTCGTCCTCCACATGGTTCTCCATGCGCCTTGCCACGTGACCCCTCACCAGAAGCTGTCATAGCCGGAGCTCCAGCCTCCGCCGCCGCACCTCTCCGCCGACGCCGCCCCCGCGACCTCTCGCCAGATCCGCCGCCCCCAACCTCGCTGGCGTCCTCCTCCACCGCCTCCATCAACTCCGGCGAGTACTCCAGCGAAACTCCTGTCCCGCAATGGAAACCCTAGATCTGAGGTTGAAAAATCTTCCAAGTCCCCAATATTTCTACATCATGTGCTCATGTTTGACTAGCCGTATCTCCATGCTCATAGCTCCGTTTTGCGCAAATGATATACCGAAATGTTCTTCTGGTGATGCTCTTGATGGCAGTGTCATTTGCAAGCATGTTACTGTCCATATTAATGCCCTAACCATCATTGCGAAAGTGGTATATGATATTTTCTGCTGGAATTCACCATAACTTGTTGATTTGTCATTTTCATGGCATTTCGTGTGTGCATCCTTTGAGCATCATGTCTACATGGTTTAGGAGAATCTCCATTCCATCTATACAGTGGTGCAAGCCTTGTATTTTTGTGGGCTCTATGGTGACTAGCACAAGCATGCAAAGTAGGCCACATGATGTTGCTAATTTCAAACACTTTGTATTTCTTCAGTCTCTTCCTGATACATTATGTTGCTATGTTGACTTTTTGCCACAAGTAGATCCATGCATATTCTGATGAACTTCAGTAATGGTGTTTTGAATATATGGTTATCATGCCTCTAGTTGAAATTATGGAGTAATTTAGCTTCTCATTACCATGCTCTACTTTTGCTAAATATTGTTGCTGGCAGATTGTTAACATGAAGATCATTTTTGCCATGTGTTTTACTAGTGATCCATGCATCCTATCAACTTGTTCTTCCCATGTTTTGCTTCATAATTGTATCTACTTGTTGTTGGTTACCTTGTTATACCATGTAATGCTTTGTGGTGAGTGGCACGAGCTTGCAAAGTCGCTATCATGAATCTGTTTCTGCCATGCTATGTTTTCCTACTAAGTCTGAACCTGTTCATATCACTTGCCATGTTTGTATTGATGCTATCATCTTTTTCGTGCATCTTTGGCTAAAGTTCAGTAAGGGGGTTTTCTTCATTGCCTTTAGTAGTAGCATGCAATGCCTTTGTTTGCCATGATATGATCCTATAGCATATTGTTTGCTAGCCCTAAACATTGGTACCTGATGTTGTTTATGACATGTTTAGTATTTTCACCAAGTCTGTAAACCTTTCGTCATTTGCATTTTCTGCAATGCTATTTTAGGCTTGTTCTAGTGAGCTCTAGCAGGAGCTCAGTGTTCATGATTTGTAGAGATTCACTTGTACTTTACTGCCATGTGCTTTGTTGCTATGTTGGAGTGTTGTAGCATAGTTTCTTGATGCATCTTAAGTGCCATGATACTGTTAAGCGCAGTTTTGCATTGTTCTTGTGTTGCTCATCATGTGCAAACCGTGCATCCATTTCGATGATCCTTATATCGATTTCGACCAAAATCACTCCATCTTTCTAGTGGCATGCTTGTTTGCCAAGTTGATGCCATGATCATCCTTTTCCCTTCTAGAGTACCCATATGCATTGCACATCATATCTTGCATTCCATGACATGTCTTGCATCAAGTTCCTTATGCATTGCACAGTGATTGATTGCTATTCCGTTTCTTGTATTCTTGCTTTGGGTAGAGCCGGGAGACGAGTTCGTGAACGAGGATCCTGTTGAGTATGTTTACGAGGAGCAAGCGTTCGACAACCCTGAGAACTTTGTAGGCAAGATGATCAATACCCCCGATATCACTTCTATATTTGCATGCTAGTTGTTCGTTCTATCGCTATGTGGCACTACCTACCACTTGTTTATCATGCCTCCCATATTGCCATGTTAAGCCCCTAACCTACCTCCCAACAAACCATTGTTTGGCTATGTTACCACTTTTGCTCAGCCCCTCTTATAGCATTGCTAGTTGCAGGTGTCTTGCAGGTTGTTCCATGTTGGAACATGGTTATGTTGGGATATCACAATATCTCTTATTTAATTAATGCATCTATATAATTGAGAAAGGGTGGAAGGCTTAGCATTTTGCTTGGTGTTTTGTTCCACTCTTGCCGCCCTAGTTTTCGTCATACCGGTGTTATGTTCCTTGATTTTTCATCCCTAACATGATGAGGATTTGTGGGCCCCTCTTGATAGTTCGCTTTGAATAAAACTCCTCTAGGAAGGCCCAACCTTGGTTTTACCATTTGCCTAATATCACCAAAAAACATGCATAGGGACTTTCCGGACCCCGTGGACTTAACCAACCCCCGGGCCAGTGCTCCAGACGAGTGTTGGTCCAAACTAGAGCACCGTTTCGGGGCCGCCCCTAGGCAACTTGGGGTATTTGGTATATACCTATATGCTTCACTCATTCGGTGTACCCTGAGAAAGAGATCGTGCTACTCCTATCAGGCTAGGTCGGTGCATCGGGAGGTCTTGCTGGACTAGTTTTACCATTGTCGAAATATCATGTGCACAGGGATTCCGAGTCTGATCGGAGGGTCTCGCGATGGAGGTTTGTCTCTGCGGATCGTGAGCTTGTCATGGGCTAAGTTGGGACACTCCTGCAGGGTTTAAACTTTCAAGAGCCATGCCCACGGTTATGTGGCAGATGGGAATTTGCTAATATCTGGTTGTAGAGAACTTGACACTTGACTTAATTAAAAGACACCAACCGCATGTGTAACCATGATGGTCTCTTTTTGACGAGGTTCGGGAAGGGAACACGGTGGGGTTATGTTTGAACGTAAGTAGTTCAAGATCACTTCTTGATCACTTCTAGTTTATGACCGTTGCGTAGTTTCTCATCTTACTCTTGAACTCGTATGTTAGCCACCTTAGTTGCTTACCGCTTGCTGCAGCTCCACCTCATAACCACATCCTACCCATAAGCTTAAATAGTCTTGATCTCGTGGGTTTTGAGATTGCTAAGTCCTCGTGGCTCACAGATACTACCAAAACAGTTGCAGGTGCTGATGATACCAGTGCAAGTGATGCCACCGGGCTCAAGTGGGAGTTCAACAAGGTCCTTGGCCGTTACTATGTTTCATTTCCGGATGATCAGTAGTGGTGCCCAGTAGGGACGATCGGGATTTAGCATTTGGGGTTGTCTTCTTTTCATTTGGATCCGTTCGTAGTTGGACTATGTGTGTACTCTAAATGATGTATGAATTATTTGATCTTTGTGTGACGTGGCGATTGTAAGCCAACTATCTATTTATCCTTGTTCTTGTACATGGGATTGTGTGAAGATGACCCTTCTTGCGACAAAATCAAAATGTGGTTATGCCTCTAAGTCGTGCCTCGACATGTGGGAGATAGAGCTGCATCTTGGGCGTTATAGTTACGGAGGAAGAGGTCCATATGGGTCAAGAAGGACGCGGGAACGCGAAAGTCTGGGCATCCCTAACCCCTTGGTGGAGATCACCGTCCCACAGGAGCGTGACATCCTCAGGGCCCAGTACCATTAGGACCCAGTCAAGAAGGTTTTCGAGACAACTCGGTCACGACGGAGTTCATGAGACTGCTGGTAATTTTAGTTTCTGGTCAATTCAACTACATGTTTAGCCAAATTTGTAAACGATCCTTGTTCTTTTGCAGATGGAGCAGCTTAGAATTTTGGCCAAAAGCGACTCACTATTTGAGGCGTTGGCGCGGCCCAAGTGGGACTCCACATTCAACCTGGCATTGAGCATATTGAAAGGACTCCTGGTGGACATCCGGCCGTCGTATGGACACGTGCACGGTGTCGGAGACGGCACCACATGGAAGAAGTACTACCATGAGACCACGGAGGAGAGAAAGGAAAGACGGAGGTTAACTGAAGAAAACATCAACAAGAAGGTTGAGAAGAAATCAACTAAGACAGTCACAATAGCGGTAGCTGCCGCAAAACAGGAGATTGCAGATATGTTTGGTGTCTTGGTTCCGGCCGTTGCCAGTTGGAGCAGGCAAAATCCAGAAAAAATGCAGCGGACTTTCCCTTTGCCGACTTCTTCAGGAGCAGCTCGACTAGCATTGCACCAGCACCTGCTCCTGCACTGGCTCCCGCACCAGCTCCTGCACCGGCTCCCGCACCTGCTCATAGTGGCCCGTTCTCCGTCTCGGACATGCTCGGCGGTGCTTCGTCTTTGGCTAAGCTCGATGCCCTCATGGTATGTGTCACACTTAGCCTCTTCAATAAATGTATAATCTCTTGTTTCCATTGCATTTTGGATGTCTCACGTCACAGACATGTCTTTGCAGGCCGGTGTAACCATGTGCACCATATTGTACACCATCGGCGACTAGAAGGTGGACGTGGGGAAGGTGACGATAATGAACCCGAAGGAACCATTGATCCACAGCCAGCCGATCCCCGCTGACGTCTTCAAGGTTTCCATGGCTAGTGTCAAACCGGGCCACAAGAATTTGGCTCCTCCAGTACTAGGGGGATAATGACGAGACCCCGCGGCGGCTTGGCCATTGCAATGGGTGGGTCCTATTGTGGCCAAAGAGTCTCCTTCATCTGGAGGCGGCCGGGAGCACACCCACGAGCACACAGCCTCTGCAAGGTATGAACATCAACACCCCACCTACCCAATTAGCGTCGGTGCTACCTCTTGAGCACTACATTGGTTTTCCCTTGAAGAGGAAAGGGTGATGCAGCAGAGCAGTGTAAGTATTTCCCTCAGTTTTTGAGAACCAAGGTATCAATCCAATAGGAGGCCATGCACGAGTCCCTCGCACCTACACAAACAAATAAACTCCTCGCAAACAATGTGATAAAGGGATTGTCAATCCCTTCACGGTCGTCTACGATAGTGAGATCTGATGGATATGATAAGATAATTTTTCTGTATTTTTATGATAAATAGAAATAAAGATGCAAGTAAAATAAATGGCAAAGCAAATAACTAAGTATTGGAAGATTAATATGATAGAAAATAGACTCGGGGGCCATATGTTTCACTAGAGGCTTCTCTCGAGAGCATAAGTATTACGGTGGGTGAACAAATTACTGTTGATAAATTGACAAAATTGAGCATAGTTATGACCATGTATATAGGCATCACGTCCGAGACAAGTAGACCGACTCCTGCCTGCATCTACTACTATTACTCCACACATCGACCGCTATCCAGCATGCATCTAGAGTATTAAGTTCAAGAGAACAGAGTAACGCTTTAAGCAAGATGACATGATGTAGATGGATAAACTCATGCAATATGATATAAACCCCATCTTGTTATCCTCGATGGCAACAATACAATACGTGCCTTGCTGCCCCTACTGTCACTAGGAAAGGACACCGCAAGATTGAACCCAAAGCTAAGCACATCTCCCATTGCAAGAAAGATCAATCTAGTAGGCCAAACCAAACTGATAATTCTAAGAGACTTGCAAATATAACCAATCATACATGAAAGAATTCAGAGAAGATTCAAATATTGTTCATAGATAATCTTGATCATAAACCCACAATTCATCGGTCTGAACAAACACACCACAAAAGAAGATTACATCGAATAGATCTCCACAAGAGAGGGGGAGAACTTTGTATTGAGATCCAAAAAGAGAGAAGAAGCCATCTATCTAATAACTATGGACCCGTAGGTCTGAAGTAAACTACTTACACTTCATCAGAGAGGCTATGGTGTTGATGTAGAAGCCCTCCATGATCGATACCCCCTCCGGCGGAGCTCCGGAAAAGGCCCCAAGATGGGATCTTGTGGATACAGAAAGTTACGGCGGTGGAATTCGGGTTTTGGCTCCGTTTGATATTCTTTTTCTGCAAAACTCTGAAATAGGCAAAAAACAACAATTCTGGGTTGGGCCTCTAGTTAATAGGTTAGTCCCAAAAATAATATAAAAGTGTATAATAAAGCCCAATAATGTCCAAAATAGGGTATAATATAGCATGGAACAATAAAAAATTATAGATACGTTGGAGACGTATCAGTCGGCTGTCGTGCTGGGTGATAGCGGGCGGGGTGAGGAAGAGGGTCCATTAGTCGCTAATGATGTCGTCATAGATGAGGATGAGGATGACGATGACACTCAACAGTATCTCAATACTGGTGCCTATGATGAGTACTCAGGGTTTGAGCGTCATGAGTCGGTGCCTGAATTGCCGCCTCCGAAGGCTGAACGTATTATAGACGACCTTCCGGTACCAAAGAAGCATAGGAAAAGAAGGATGAAAGGCAACAAAGCTGCTTCTATGATCCAGCCACCTCAACAGCCTGGGTTTCAAGACCGTATACTTATCCGCGGTGCGGCAAAGTGGCATATCCTCGATGAACAAATCCTACCTAAGGCAGCGGTAAAGGCCACCCACGATGATCTAAGGAGACTTCATGATGTTGTGCTGCAGAGAGAGAAAAGCCTCATCGCCTCGGAAAATCCAGGATACCCACTCTACGTGGTTAACGTGCCTCGGCAAAGGTCGTACACCCACACATTCCCTGTTGAGAAGTTCGTACTTTGATTCGATTACATCTTCGACATGTTTCACTTGTAGAAGCTAGATTTTATGTTTGTCCACCTTTTTGCCTTGTATATGAACTACATAATCGAGATTGAGCAGATACCTTATATCTGTGTCACTGACCCGTACTTCATGCACGAGGGCTTCTTGGCAGTGTGCGCAAAGCACCATGAATACGTGAGGGATTACATCGTCAATTTCATGGTAGCCAATAAGGACAAGGAGACGATTTTCGTGCCTTATCATCCCCTGTAAGTCATTCGTGCTCCGCGCGGTTATCCTTCCATCGATTTCAATAATTTATTTGCACGGTGGAGGCTAATTAATTTGAGGTGTACTTATTTTGCTCAATGGCGTGCACGTCGTCCTCATCATCCTGTACCCCCAATGCTCCCGCGCTCTTTACTTGGACTCCTCGAGGAACAGGAAAAAATGATTACACCCACATCAAGTCTGTTCTCGACAGTGTTATCTTTACTACGGCGTACGAGGTGGAGAGATCAAGGACAAGAAGAAAAGGGACGGCAGGCCCGCCTTCGGCCATAAGACCGACTTCTGCTACATCCAGCAACTGAGTGATACTATTAGCGATCGATTCTATGTCCTACACCACATGCTGGAGTACAGACGGGATCAGCAGAACCTTCGCATGTCACCTAAATACGGCGATGCACATGTTCTGCAATGGGAAAAGAACGTAGGAGATATCCTGGATCATCGACTTCGAGCTGAGTTCTATCACATCCAGCGACAACTTGCCCAAGTCATCGTGAAGGAGGTCCTCGACAAAACAAGTCTATTCTACGAGGAAGGGCAAATGTGGCGGAAAGATGTCTGAACACGCATATCCCTCAGCGTCTCGACCTAAAGCCTTTCACTATGCTCGGGGACTATCTCCCTGACTTGGATGGATGGACGACATGTTGGAGTGATTGTCGATATATGACAATGTGTCCGTTTAGTCCATACTTTCTGAATGACGAAACTTTGAGTTATGCACAACAAAACTTTATTTGTGATGTAATTAAATCGTCCTCCTCATCTAGCAAAGATCACTCTAGTTAGGGCATTTTGGGTACGATGAACTTTGTTATTTATGCTTATGATATGTTGCTTCTATTTTTACCAGTTTTATCTCTTTTTGTTTCTCAACTATCTATGTTGCATATCACGAGTCATGTGACGATGCAGGTGCATAGATCATCGATGATGAAGAAGTGCTATGCTAGGAGTGTACGACGAGTGGCCGAAGTGTCAGGCCCAGGTGTACCGGTTTCCGGTTTCTGAGCGACAACTAGTAGTTAGTTTAGGTTCACGCTAATGCAAGAGAGGGATACGAACTCATGTACTACATAGTTCCGCTCTCACTCATAGTGATAGCTCTTCTCACGTATATCATTGTTCAGATGGATGATGATGATTACATTGTGTTGGATGATGATTGTGATGATGACATGATTTGATGAGACTATCTATAATTATATGCCATGATTACATTTGTATGTGTTTGATATTCTAAAGATCATTGTATAATGCCTGTTCAAATACACAACAAATATGCAGAAAACAAACAGGAACTAATAAAACTAGAAGTAGCGAGGGGAATAAAGTTAGAAGTAGCGCTCTCTTACTTGTGTAGCGCCCTAGCTAAAAGTGCTACAACTATTAGCAGCAACGCGTGGCACTAAAGCTCGTTGCTGCTAGCCATGTATAGCAGTAGCGTGGGACAACACGCGCTACTGCTACATGTTAGATGTAGTGCCTTCTCAGTAGCGTGGCACCCCACGCTACTCCTAGGAAAAATACCCGCGCTACTGCTAGGCTTTTCCCTAGTAGTGTCTCTCCTCTTAGAGGCAGGCCTCTATACATTGCATGAACTGCCTCTAACAAAAAATTGGCTAGCATCGCGTCTAGCCTTAGAGGATGCCTCTAATAATGTAACAATCCATCTGGTCCCACTTGTCAGCCTTAGGAAGCATAAGAAAGTGGGAGTACAAGAGAAATAGTAGTACTAACAAATATGTTGCTAATCAATATTTTTAAAATTTATGCTAGGGCCCACCTTAGAGGCTGGTTAGAGTCTCTATACATTGTGGTTTTTTCATTTGGTAAGAGGCAAACCATGTGGGGACGACCTTCGAGGCAAGGCTCTATACACGAGAGATGCTCTATACTATAGTATTACTTTTGGTGTGTCCCATCAACTCGCAGAACAAGGAGAATCTTGCTTAGTATGCCCTCTCCCCTGCCCACGGGCGCTATGGATCGCAGAGTCGCAGGACGAGGAGGAGCTTGCTTACTACGCCTACGCCCACAAGCGCGGTGCCTCACAGGACAAGGAGAAAATTTTACTACTCCTTCCGTTACTCCTCGTCCCTACCTTGGTTAGAGAGATTACCATATTGTTTGAAATATGTGTATTTTAGTAGTAGGAGTAGTACAGTGGTACATAGGAGTAGTACTACAACAATTTCCTTGGAGTTCGTGGTGCAGCAAGCTACCCTAGGCTATGTTACTACTCCCTCCTTTACAGTTTATGGCTCAATTTCAAAATCTCTCCCACCAAGGTAGATGGTGATTGGTGGAATTAATTTTGTAGTTTGCACAAGTAATTAGTATGCTTGTTTTTCTCAAGAAGTTATCACTACTAGGGAAAACCTTATACACAGAACATTAGCAGTAGCGCGGGCTAAAAACGCATGCTGGTGCTAATTAGCAGCAGCGCGGTGTTTTAAACGGCGCTACAGATACAGTTATAGTAGTAGCATGCCCGAGTACAAAAGCGCTACTACTAAAATTCCCACGGCTTAGCCAATAGGCTGCACATAGTAGTAGCGATCTTCGCCGGACCGCGCTACCTCTTTTGCTTTGTAGCAGCGCGTTTACGCTGAGAGGCGCTACTGCTAAAGTAAATAAAATTAAAGGAAATCAAATAGAAAAGTAAATGAAAATGAAAGAAATACAAAAAGGTGAAAGGAAAAAAATAAGATGTAAAGAAAGATAAATGAAAAATTGGAAAAAAGAGAATGGTATAGCAGTAGCGCGTATCCAGGAACGCGCTGTAGCTATGTTAGTTGTAGCGCACTTCCCGAAACGTGCTACTGCTACTTCTGACTAAACCGCTCGATTCATTTTTCCCAACGGCCACTTCCCCCAAATCGCAACTCCTCCGCTGCAGCCGCCGTCGCCCATCATCCGTCGCGCGCTCTCCCGTCGCTCTCCCGCCTCAACGCCGCTCGACCTCGGCATGACTTGTGCTACAAACTAGGACATATCTAATCCCCGGTATATGCCGCACCGGGAAGGAGTCAACGTTCCTGTAAAGCATAGGCCTTTTTATGTCATTGTTCATTTTATTAGGTATAGAATTAATTGACTAGATTTAATCGTAAGAACTAGTTGAATTAATAGAACTAGTTGAACATGTCACATTTGTTGTTATTTTTTAGTTAAAGCAATTTTTCGCGCATCGACGTTGACGATGCCTATCCCGCATCCTCATCGTCGAGTCGGCGGAGGACACATGCGTCACCAGATGGGCCATGTCCGGGACCGGGCTCCGCCGGGGTGGTACGAGGAGGCGCTACCTACCGGGGGCGCATGTTGGTGAGGAGCTAGCCTATCGTTGACCCGAACCTTCTTTTGTGGCGGTCGCGTGGGCCAGTGACGGTCCATAGGCTCGAGGACCCCATGGAGGTGGTGCGTCACTATGTCAGTGAGGAGGACGCGCACGTCCGTCGCTACTTGTTTGCGTTGGAGCACAGGTTCTCCAGGGATCTCACTAGAGCTATGATCCTGTGATGGTGCCTTCTCTTTGGGTGTCCACCGCCCACGCGGATACCCGTCGTGCGCTAGGGTTTTAGTTTTATTAGTGATTTTATATGTTTGATACTATTTGGGATGTATTCGTGATAATATTCGACGATGTACGGACGCATGAGATGATTTACTTTTGCTTATTGAATGCATGCTAATTTGAATACTTATTTATTTTACAATTTGGTTTTTCTTATTGAATGCCCATCTCAATATGAGTCCTATAAGATTTTTGAGTATCCTGGAGTTGTCTTCGATCGATTATCAATTAATGTTTCAACTATGAACATAGGAAATGTATGACAATGAAAAGGATTTCGGTATTTGCAAATACTACAAAGACGAGCACGGCCTGTGCGACGGATCTTCCTAGATGATGATAGGCGCTTCAGCATCAAGATGGACGTGAACTTCAAAGTGGATATAGTAAGTCACAACAACAAATCTTTTTTCGTAATTAATCATGACATTTGCTTCATTTGCTTCAACTTATAATTTAATTTTTTACTTCTTCTAGCGTATCCCCTGCCATGCAAGAGTTTTTGTCTTGGATAAGATAGGTTTCAGTCGTACTATGGAGGTAAAGAAAGTTTACTTGAAGACCGAGCATGGTTATATTCTCCATGCAAAATTATACAACGCAGACGAATACACCTATTTTGGATGCAAAACTTGGCGAGCACTATGCAAGACTTATGCATTTAAGCCTGATATGGTTATCACCTTTGATATTCGTCCGGAAGATGATATTGAAGGTAATACCGACATCAGGGTTGATGTGCAGATGCCTCCAGTTATACCATTATGTGAGTTTCTCAACCATATTTATGTCTTTGATATTGTTTGTTCAAAAGTAGTTGACAACTAATTTCTATTGTCAGCTTATTTCAGTCCAAGAGAACATGTCCAACGCTTGGTAGACAGGACCTACTACTGTCCCGGGGCTGAACTAAACTGCGAGGAGCTAAGTCATTATGTTTCATGGCTTGAGGATCTTGATATTGTCAAGACATATTTTCTTCCTGCACTTAGAAATGTTAGTACTGAAAACGTGCAACCAATAGTGTTCGTAATGAACTACGGTCACATCTATTTAGGAAAGATGGTAAGATTTTTACTATTTGTCCTCATTGCATCTTTTGCATACATTATTTTTAAGCTAAACTTCATTGCTAAATATGTTACTATACGATGTTCTTCAACAGGGACTCCCGATGAATGTTGTGCCTCATGGGATCGAGACTAACGGTACCATGAGTATTGTTAGCTTACGGTCAAGATATCCTACAATGCACTTTAGTGCATTTAGGATTTCTAAGAGCAAGGAAGTCTTAATAGTGAAAGACTGGACCAATTTTGTGATGGAGGAGCGCAGAGAAGTACTAGGGGGCAGCAATCAGAAGCGTAGCCCATTATTAGGAGACAGGTTCATCTGCATGCTCCAACTTGATGAAGGAGGAGAGCTACACATGTTTTATGTTATTTTACCCGAGAGAGAGCAGCAGGAGTGATTAGCTAGCTAGAAATGAGTTTGAAAATGATGATGTGCTACACTATGAATATGATGATTAAATAGCTAGTGTTCGTGGTAATGACTATGATGATTATTATTAGCTAGTGTTGGTGGTGATTAGATAGCTACCGCATCTAGTGTTGGTGGTGATTAGCTAGCTAGAATGAGTTTGAAGATGATGATGTGCTACACTATGACTATGGTGATTAAATAAATATTGTTGGTGGTAATGACTATGATGATGATTAAATAGCTTGTGTTGGCAGATTAGATTCAAGTGGAGGCAACATGTGGTGCACATTGAAAGTACTACTAGTCCAAACTAGATCAAGTTTGGATTAGTAGTATACTTTTGACATGCACCACATATTGCCTCCACTTGAACCTAATCCACATTCATTTGACACACTATTATGGAAATAATGATATAAACCTCATAATTGGTATTGTACCAAAATTTATATAATGACGTATAAATACATGAAAAATGAAAAAAAGAGTACTAGTAGAGATGGATAGTAAACATGCTACAACTAGCTAGATTAGCAGCAGCGCAGGATAGAACAAGCGCTGCTGCTATCTGTCTTAGCAGTAGTGCTTGTCGCACGCGCATGCGCTACTGCTAAGTAATAGCTTGTAACGCCCCGAGACCGTTGCGCCAGGTGTCCTCTAGTTATTCGCTGTTGTTACCTCATCATTTGTTTGCATGTCATGCATTTCATATCATGTCATCATGTGCATCGCATTTGCATACGTGTTCATCTCATGCATCCGAGCATTTTCCCCGTTGTCCATTTTGCAATCCGACACTCCTATGTCCTCCGGCGTCCCCTTTTGTCTCTTTTCGTGTGCGGATGTTAAACGTTCTCGGATTGGACCGAGATTTGCCAAGCAGCCTTGGTTCACCACCGGTAGACCGCCTGTCAAGTTTTGTGCCATTTGGAGTTCGTTTGATACTACAACGGTTAACCGAGGAACCGTAAAGGCCTTGTGTGTGTTGCAGCCCAACACCCTTTCAAAGTGGCTCAAAACCCATACAAACCTCCTCCATCCTCTCGGTCATTCGATCATGATCGCGTGGCCGAAAACCGCACCTCATTTGGACTCTCCTAGCTCCATCTACCTATATATATGTGCTCTCCTCCAAAAATTTCGCGGATGAACCCTAGCCCTCTACCTCCTTGCGCCGCCGGACACGTCCGCCCGACGGCCGGACATGTCCACCGTCGCCGCCACATAGCTCCGGCCAATCATGTCATGACACGTCATCACCGCCGCATCCTCAACCAACCGCACATCGCCAAGTGTTGCCGCCGTCCTCCACCGCGCGGGCCCGCGAGCCCATCTCCGGCCCACTTCGGGCCGCGGCGGGGCCGAACCACCCGAGCCGCCCGGATCTCGCGCTGCCTTCGTCTCCGGTCGCCGCCGGCAAGAAGTTCGCCAGAGCACCTCGGACCACCGCCCGTCGTCGTAGGTCAACCCGCCGGACCCCACCGCGCTTCGAATCCGGCGCCATCCCCGCCGCCTGGCGTGCCATCTCTGCCGCCTGCGCTCCGCGCCACCGTGCCGCCCCGCGCGCACGGTCGCCACTGTTCGTCTTCCTCGCCGCCCTGTGGTGCCTCGCCGATCAGAGCTGCTCCAAGGTCGCCAGACGCCACCCGCCGGCAAGCTCCGCCGCCCGCACTTCCACCATCCCGCATCGCCGTGCCGACCACGGCTCCGGCCCGATCTGGCCTGGAGCCCATGGATCCAGCCTCCTTCGGCCCCCTCGTCCCTCGCCGTCCTCTCTCTCCCCGTCGCCGGCAAACCGCAACTCCGGCGAGGATCCGGCGAACCTCGGTTCGCGCGCCCAGATCCAGATCCAGTCAAACAAGGTTGCCCTGAGATTTCCACGAAGTCATTTTATCTTATATTCTGAGCCCATGTTCATCGCATCATAACTTCATCACCCTTGCTCCGCTTTGCGTGCATGAGATATCTAAATGTTCATCATGATGCCCTCTTCATTTCATTCCATTGCACCATGATTGTTTGAGTCCATCTTGATGCCCTAAATGCTGTTGCAAGAGTGCTATATAATGTTAGTTCCTGATTCTTATCAGATTATGAGATTTTTCTCATTTTTGCCATGATTATTGTGTGCCTCCTATGAACTTGATACCTACATGTGTTTTGGGCTATGTCATGCCATCTTTACAGGGGTGTATGCCATGTATTTTTGTGATTAACGTGGTGACTAGCACAATCATGCAAAGTAGCTCTCGTGATGTTGTTGATTTTAGGGACATAGAATTCTTCTAAGTCATTTCCCTGATGTTATTTTTATGCCATGTATTCATGTTGCTACAGAGTGATCCATGCCTTATTTTGAGTATGTTCAGTAAAGATGATTTTGAGATATTGTTATGCTCTATCCATCCATGTCTTTGTTTGCAATTATGGAGTACCCTAGCATGAATCAATCTTGCTCTACTTTTGCTATAAAATATTCCTGGCAGATTGTTTACGTGTTAATCAATTTTGGCAAGGTTGTTGTAGTTGATCCATGCATGCTATGAACTTGTTCTTGCTTTGGTTAGCTTCATGATCATGTCTTCTTGCTGGTAGTATGTTTAGTTTGCCATGCAATGCCTTGTGTTGAGTGCATCAAGCTCACAAACATGCCTTCATAATTCTGTTTATGCCATGTCCAGTTTTCTGCTAAGTCTGAATCTGTTAACGAACTTGCTATGTTTACATGGGTGCCATCATATCTTTTGATCCTTTTTGGCTTATGGTCAGTAAGGGACTTTTGTTATATGCTTTGAGTAGTTTCATTCCATGCCTTGTTTTGCCATGGTATGTTCCTATAGCATGTTGTTATCTTGCTCTAAACAGTGATTCCTGTTGTTAATTCCTGTCATGTTATTTTCACTAAGTCTGTGATGCTGTTATCTTTTGCTCTTTTGCCATGCTTGTTTGAACCTGCTATTTTTTGATTTAGCCGTAGCTCAGTGTTCATCTTTTGTCAAGCATCTTGAGTGGGTCACTGCCATGTGCTTTGTTGCTATGTCGGAGTGTAGTGGCTTAGTTTCTTGTTGCATTCTAGAGGGCATTGTGTTGTTAATCGAAGAATAGTGCCATTATTGTTTTGCTTGCCATTTGCAAACCGTCCATCCGATTCCGGTGATCTTTATATCGATTTCGACCAAAACAAACTCATCTTTCCGGCGACACACTTGGTCTGCCAAGTTGAGGCCTGATTCAATCTTTTCCTTCCGGAGCTCGCATATGCATTGCATTTCACATCCCGCATATCATGCCATGTTTTGCATCATGTTGCTTGCGCATTGCACCGTGGTTGATTGTTGTTTCCTTTGCTTGTGTTCTTGCCTTGGATAGAGGCGGGAGATGAGTTCGTGTTTGAGGAACCCGTTGAGTACGCTTACGAGGATCAAGCTTACGTCAACTCAGAGAACTTTGCAGGCAAGATGACCATACCCTCGAAATCACTTCTATCTTTGCTTGCTAGTTACTCGCTCTTTTGCTATGCTGTGGTACCTACCACTTGCTATATCATCCTCCCATATTGTTAAGCCAAGCCTCTAACCCACCTTTCCTAGCAAACAGTTGTTTGGCTATGTTACCGCTTTGCTCAGCCCCTCTCATAGCGTTGTTAGTTGCAGGTGAAGATGGAGTTTGTTCCATGTTGGAACATGGATATTTGTTGGGATGTCACAATATCTCTTATTTAATTAATGCATCTATATACTTGGTAAAGGGTGGAAGGCTCGGCCTTATGCCTGGTGTTTTGTTCCACTCTTGCCGCCCTAGTTTCCGTCATACCGATGTTATGTTCCTTGATTTTGCGTTCCTTACATGGTTGGGTGTTATGGGAACCCCTTAATAGTTCGATTTGAATAAAACTCCTCCAGCAAGGCCCAACCTTGGTTTTACATTTGCCTAACAACCTATTACCCTTCCCTTGGGTCTGCCAACCCAAGGGTCATCTTTATTTAACCCCCCCGGGCCAGTGCTTCTCTAAGTGTTGGTGCGAAATGGGCAGCCTGCGGGGCCACTTCGGGGAAACTTGAGGGTTGGTTTCACTCGTTACTTGACCTATCCGGTGTTGCCCTGAGAACGAGATATGAGCAGCTCCTATCAGGATGTCGGCGCATCGGGCGGCTTTGCTGGTCTTGTTTTACCATTGTCGAAATGTCTTGTAACCGGGATTCCGAGTCTGATCGGGTCTTCCTGGGAGAAGGAATATCCCTCGTTGACCGTGAGAGCTTGTGATGGGCTAAGTTGGGACACCCCTGCAGGGTTTTGAACTTTCGAAAGATGTGCCCGTGGTTATGGGCAGATGGGAATTTGTTAATGTCCGGTTGTAGAAAACTTGACACTTAACTTAATTAAAATGCATAAACCGCATGTGTAGTCGTGATGGTCTCTTCTCGGCGGGGTCCGGGAAGTGAACACGGTGTTGGAGTTATGCTTGAACGTAAGTAGTTTCAGGATCACTTCTTGATCACTTCTAGTTCACGATCGTGCTTTGCTTCTCTTCTCGCTCTGTTTTGCGTAAGTTAGCCACCATATATGCTAGTGCTTGCTGCAGCTCCACCTCACTACCTTTTTCCTACCCATAAGCTTAAATAGTCTTGATCGCGAGGGTGTGAGATTGCTGAGTCCCCGTGACTCATAGATTACTTTCAAAACCAGTTGCAGGTGCCGATGATACCGTGCAGGTGACACAACCGAGCTCAAGGAGGAGCTCGATGAAGATCATATTCGTTGTGTTGTTTCGTTTCTAGTCGATCAGTAGTGGAGCCCAGTCGCGGCGATCAGGGATCTTTCGCATTTGGGGTTGTCTTTATTTTGGTTCCGTAGCCGGACCTTGATTGTATCTGGATGATGTAATGCTATATTTATGTATTGTGTGAAGTGGCGATTGTAAGCCAACTCTGTATCTCTCTCTTATTCATTACATGGGATGTGTAAAGATTACCCCTGTTACGACATGCCTACAATGCGGTTATGACTCTAAGTCGTGCTCCGACACATGGGAGATATAACCGCACCGTGGGTGTTACATAGCTGTAGCGTCTTATTGGTAGCGCGGCTGCCCGCGCTACTACTAGGGTTTTCCCTAGTAGTGTATGTTTACCGATGCATTAATTACAATGACTGCATGCATGACCACTAAATTTCCATGAACTTCTACATGCATTGGTGAGTTTTCTCTTGATACTTCTTGCATCGAATGATTTAATGCACCTCGAAATCCAAACATGTGATGGTACTACTAGTAGAATTGAGACTTATAAAACATAAAAACAAATTTTTTATATGAGCCCTATAAACCGGAAAGGAGGGAGTAATAATTAGTACTACCTCCATAGTGGGTACGTATTCTATAAAATTAGATTTACCCAAAATTAAGTCTCTCAACCTTTATTTGCTCATTTCCCTTCCTGCCTCGTTGCATCGAACAGACTATGCCAAACTCCCCTGCCTGCAGCGCGGGAAAAGACCCGCCCTCGCCTTTTTATTCCAGGTTTGTATCGATGGATCGCACGAAGCAGTAAAAACCAAGGCGTGTCTTGTACTCCTCCGTCATACTAAAAGAGTGGAGACGCTCGCTTACATGCATTATGTACTTCCTCTTGCCAATATGTGGGACATATAGCAACCGGGTTGGCGTGTCGTTCACCAAATAACAGTGCAGAACAGTAGGGGGATGCACCCCAGTTGTAGTGCTCCAGTAGTAGTAATGAGAAATGAGACATCAAATCACAACGACGCACCTTTCCCCCAAACGGACGAAGCAACCATTATTTCGCACTTCGCTGAATCTGCTTCGCCATCATCTCCTTCAAGAAAATAACGTATTGATACGTCTCTGTCGTATCTACTTTTCCAAACACTTTTGCCTTGTTTTGGACTCTACCTTGCATGATTTGAATGGAACTAACCCAGACTGACGCTGTTTTCAGCAGAATTGCTATGGTGTTATTTATGTGCAGAAACAAAAGTTCTCGAAATGACCTGAAACTTCACGGAACATCTATTCGTAAATAATAAAAAATCCTTGCAAGAGATGAAGACCAGGGGGCCCACCACCTGTCCACGAGGGTGGGGGGCGCGCCTGCCCCCTGGGGCGCGCCCCCTACCTCATGGGCCCCCTGGAGCTCCTCCGACCTCAACTCCAACTCTATATATTTGCTTTCGAGGAGAAAAAAATCAGAGAGAAGAATTCATCACGTTTTACGATACAGAGCCGCCGCCAAGCCCTAAAACCTCTCGGGAGGGCTGATCTGGAGTCCGTTCGGGGCTCCAGAGAGGGGAATCCGTCGCCATCGTCATCATCAACCATCCTCCATCACCAATTTCATGATGCTCACCGCCGTGCGTGAGTAATTCCATCGTAGGCTTGCTGGACGGTGATGGGTTGGATGAGATCTATCATGTAATCGAGTTAGTTTTTTAGGGTTTGATCCCTAGTATCCACTATGTTCTGAGATTGATGTTGCTATGACTTTGCTATGCTTAATGCTTGTCACTAGGGCCCGAGTGCCATGATTTCATATCTGAACCTATTATGTTTTCATCAATATATGAGAGTTCTTGATCCTATGTTTCAAGTCTATAGTCACCTATTATGTGTTATGATCCGTTATCCTCGAAGTGACAGTAATCAGGATACTTACCGGTGATGATCGTAGTTTGAGGAGTTCATGTATTCACTATGTGTTAATGGTTTGGTCCGGTGCTATTAAAAGGAGGCCTTAATATCCCTTAGTTTCCATTAGGACCCCGCTGCCACGGGAGGGTAGGACAAAAGATGCCATGCAAGTTCTTTTTCATAAGCACGTATGACTATATTCGGAATACATGCCTACATTACATTCATGAACTGGAGCTAGTTCTGTGTCACCCTGTGTTATGATTGTTACATGATGAACCGCATCCGGCATAATTCTCCATCATCGATCCATTGCCTACGAGCTTTCCATATATTTTTCTTCGCTTATTTACTTTTCCGCTGCTATTGTTACAATCACTATAAAATACCAAAAAAATTACTTTTGCTACCGTTGCCGCTACTATCATATTACTTTGCTACTAAATACTTTGCTGCAGATATTAAGTTTCCAGGTGTGGTTGAATTGACAACTCAGCTGCTAATACTTGAGAATATTCTTTGGCTCCCCTTGTGTCGAATCAATAAATTTGGGTTGAATACTCTGCCCTCGAAAACTGTTGCGATCCCCTATACTTGTGATAGGGATTTTGAAGGATTGCCAACGCAAGTCAACATACCAAGTACCCATCGCAATCCCGATCTCTCGCATTACATTATTTGCCATTTGCCTCTCGTTTTCCTCTCCCCCACTTCACCCTTTCTGTTTTATTCGCCCTCTCTCTATCCTCCCTCTCTATTTGCCTCTTTTGCCCGTTTCTTGTTTGCTTGTATGGTTGGAATAGTTGTTTATTTATTACTAAATAGAGAACTTAACATCTATGGATCCTCATCCGCTTGCTAATCTTTTTAAGGGATCTAATTATGATGAACCAGTTGCTAGTAAGTTTTGTGTACTAGATTATCTTTATGAGGTTTTGCTTGAAATTCGTGAATCTGAAAAGTGCGATGAATTACTTTATGAAGCGATTCATGATACATCTTTGAATAAAAAGCATGATTGCAATTATTTTACTATAAACTCTCTTGATGTCAATTGTGCTAATAATATGCAAAACCCTAAGCTTGGTGATGCTAGTTTTGCTATGTCCTCTACTTGTTGCAATGATCATGATTGGGGTGATTCTTCTTATGATATTGAAAATTTATTTAAGCCCCATGATGAATATGAGATTGATAATAGTGTTTGCAATATTATTAAAAGTGGGTTTGGAAGAGTGTCAACTTTAGATCCCACATATTTCGAGAACGATCAATCTTATGAATTTTTTTATAAAAGTGGGTCTGGAAAGGTCATGACTTTAGTTAATGTTAATCCCACTATTTTGGAAGAGTGTCAACTTTGCATGCATGTGGATCATGTTGAAAATATTTTATATGATAGCTATTTTGTTGAATTTGCTTATGATCTTACATATAATTATTACGAGAGAGGAAAATATGGTGGTAGAAATTTTCATGTTACTAAATTACCTCTCGTTATGTTGAGATTGCCATTGTTTCTTTCCGCTTCCTCGCATATGCTAGCTTTTTCTTGCCTTGATAATTTGTTTTCCTATAATATGCCTATGCATAGGAAGTATGTTAGACTTAGATGTGTTTGTCATGTGTTTTATGATGCTCTGTTTGTGCTTCAATTCTGGTCTTTCATGTGAGCATCATTGAAATATTATGCCCAGCTATAAGGCCTTAAAGAAAAGCGCTTGTTGGGAGACAACCCAATATTTATCCTTGCTGTTATTTAATAAATAAATTATTTAGCCTCTGTTTTGGTTGTGTTTTTTGTGTTTAATTAGTGTTTGTGCCAACTAGAACCGTTGGGAAGACATGGGGAAAGTCTTGTTGAACTTGCTGTAAAAAAACAGAAACTTTAGCGCTCACGAGAACTTCTGTAATTTTTATTTGAAGAGTGCTATTTAGTTAATTCTTTTTGCAGATGATTAATAGATAAATTCCTCACGTCCCGCAATTTATTTTAGAATTCTTGGGGTTCCATATCTTGCTCTAGCTACAGATTACTACAGACTGTTCTGTTTTTGACAGATTCTGTTTTTTCGTGTGTTGTTTGCTTATTTTGATGAATCTATGGCTAGTAAAATAGTTTATAATCCATAGAGAATTTGGAATACAGTAGGTTTAAAACCAATATAAATAAATAATGAGTTCATTACAGTACCTTGAAGTGGTCTTTTGTTTTCTTTCGCTAACGGAGCTCACGAGTTTTCTGTTTTGAGTTATGTGTTGTGAAGTTTTCAAGTTTTGGGTGAATTCTTTTGATGGATCATGGAACAAGGAGTGGCAAGAGCCTAAGCTTGGAGATTCCCATGTCACCCCCAAGATAATCCAGGGACATCAAAAAGTCAAAGATTGGGGATGCCCCGGAAGGCATCCCCTCTTTTCGTCCACTTCCATTGGTAATTTACTTGGAGCTATATTTTTATTCACCAAATGATATGTGTTTTGCTTGGAGCGTCTTTTATTATTTGTGTCTTTGTTTTTTAGTATGCCACAATCATCCTTGTTGTACACACCTTTTGAGAGAGCCATACATGAATTAAAATTTGATAGAATACTATATGTGCTTCACTTATATCTTTTGAGCGTAGTAGTTTTGCTCTATGTGCTTCACTTATATCTTTTGAGCGTAGTAGTTTTGCTCTATGTGCTTCACTTATATCTTTTGAGCGTTATAATTTTCCTCTATGTTCTTCACTTATATCTTTCAAGCTAGATAATTTTTCTCTATGTGCTTCACTTAAATCTTTTAGAGCACGGTGGTGGATTCGTTTTAAAGAAACTATTGATCTCTCATGCTTCACTTAAATTAATTTGAGAGTCTCTTAATAGCATGGTAATTTGCTTAATAATAATATGCTTGGTATTCAAGATTTGTGAAACTTTCTTTTGAGTCTGTTGAATACTAAGAAAAGATTGAAGCATGATAATTGTTTTGAGATATGGAGATGATAATATTAAAGCCATGCTAGTTGAGTAGTTGTGAATTTAAAGAATACTTGTGTTGAAGTTTGTGATTCCCGTAGCATGCACGTATGGTGAACCGTTATGTGATGAAGTCGGAGCATGATTTATTTATTGATTGTCTTCCTTATGAGTGGCGGTCGGGGACGAGCGATGGTCTTTTCCTACCAATCTATCCCCCTAGGAGCATGCGCGTAATACTTTGCTTTGATAACTTCTAGATTTTTGCAATATGTATATGAGTTCTTTATGACTAATGTTGAGTCCATGGATCATACGCACTCCCACCCTTCCACCCTTGCTAGCCTCTCTAATACCGTGCTACTTTCGCCGGTATCATACACCTACCATATACGTTCCTCAAAACAGCCACCATACCTACCTATTATGGCATTTCCATAGCCATTCCGAGATATATTGCCATGCAACTTTCCACCATCTAGTTCATCATGACACATCCATCATTTTCATATTGCTAAGCATGATCATGTAATTGACATAGTATTTGTGGCAAAGCCACCGTTCATAATTCTTTCATACTTGTCACTCTTGATTCATTGCATATCCCGGTATACCGCCGGAGGCATTCATATAGAGTCATACTTTGTTTTAGTATCGAGTTGTAATCATTGAGTTGTAAATAAATAGAAGTGTGATGATCATCATTAAATAGAGCATTGTCCCAAAAAAAGAGAAAGTCCAAAGAAAAAAAAGAAGGCCCAAAAAAATAAAAATAAAAATAAAAAAGGGAGCAATGCTACTATCCTTTTTTCCACACTTGTGCTTCAAAGTAGCACCATGATATATCGAGTCCCATATATTGTGCTTCAAAGTACCACCATGTTCTTCATATAGAGAGTCTCGTATGTTATCACTTTCATATACTAGTGGGAATTTTACGTTATAGAACATGGCTTGTATATTCCAACGATGGACTTCCTCAAATTTCCCTAGGTCTTCGTGAGCAAGCAAGTTGGATGCACACCCACTAGTTTCTTTTGTTGAGCTTTCATACATTTATAGCTCTAGTGCATCCGTTGCATGGCAATCCCTACTCACTCACATTGATATCTATTGATGGGCATCTCCATAGCCCGTTGATACACCTAGTTGATGTGAGACTATCTTGTCCTTTTTGTCTTCTCCACAACCACCATTATATTCCACCTATAGTGCTATATCCATGGCTCACGCTCATGTATTGCATGAAGATTGAAGAAGTTTTGAAAAAAGATTTGAAAAAGTTAGAGTATGAAATAATTGCTTGGCTTGTCATCGGGGTTGTGCATGATTTAAATACTTTGTGTGGGGAAGATGGAGCATAGCCAGACTATATGATTTTATAGGGATAACTATCTTTGGCCATGTTATTTTGGGAAGACCTAATTGCTTTATTAGTATGCTTGAAGTATTATTATTTTCTATGTCAATATAAACTTTTTTCTTGAATCTTTCTAATCTGAATATTCATACCACAATTAAGAAGATTTGCATTGAAATTATGCCAAGTAGCACTCCGCATCAAAAATTCTCTTTTTATCATTTACCTACTCGAGGGCGAGCAGGAATTAAGCTCGGGGATGCCTGATACGTCTCCAATGTATCTATAATTTTTGATTGCTCCATGCTATATTATCTACTGTTTTGGATTATATTGGGCTTTATTTTCCACTTTTATATTATTTTTGGGACTAACCTATTAACCGGAGGCCCAGCCCAGAATTGCTGTTTTTTGCCTATTTCGGTGTTTCGGATAAACAGAATATCAAATGGAGTCCAAACGGAATAAAATCTTCGGGAACGTGATTTTCTCACCGAACGTGATCCAGGAGACTTGGACCCTACTGCAAGGGATCAAAGAGGAGGTCACGAGGGTGTGGGGCGCCCCCCTAGGGCGCGCCCCCTTGCCTCGTGGGCCCCTCGGTGCTCCACCGACGTACTCATTCCTCCTATATATACACACGTACCCCCAAACGATCAGAAAAGGAGCCAAAAACCTAATTCCACCGCCGCAACTTTCTGTATCCACGAGATCCCATCTTGGGACCTGTTCCGGAGCTCTGCCGGAAGAGGGCCATCATCACGGAGGGCTTCTACATCATCCTAGCCCCTCCAATGAAGTGTGAGTAGTTTACCTCAGACCTTCGGGTCCATAGATAGTAGCTAGATGGCTTCTTCTCTCTCTTTGAATCTCAATACAAAGTTCTCCCCCTCTCTTGTGGAGATCTATTCAATGTAATCTTCTTTTTGCGGTGTGTTTGTTGAGACCGATGAATTGTGGATTTATGATCAAGTCTATTTATGAATAATATTTGAATCTTCTCTGAATTCTTTTATGTATGATTGGTTATCTTTGCATGTCTCTTCGAATTATCCGTTTGGTTTGGCCAACTAGATTGGTATTTCTTGCCATGGGAGAAGTGCTTAGCTTTGGGTTCTATCTTGCGGTGTCCTTACCCAGTGACAGAAGGGGCAGCAAGGCACGTATTGTATCGTTGCCATCGAGGATAACAAGATGGGGTTTATTTCATATTGCATGAATTTATCTCTCTACATCATGTCACCTTGCTTAAGGCGTTACTCTATTTTTAACTTAATACTCTACATGCATGCTGGATAGCGGTCGATGAGTTGAGTAATAGTAGTAGATGCAGAATTGTTTCGATCTACTTGTCACGGACGTGATGCCTATATACATGATCATGCCTAGATATTCTCATAACTATGCTCAATTCTGTCAATTGCTCAACAGTAATTTGTTCACCCACCATAGAATACTTATGCTCTTGAGAGAAGCCACTAGTGAAACCTATGGCCCCCGGGTCTATTGTCATCATATCAATCTCCATTACTTTAATATTTCTTTGCTTTTTACTTTGCTTTTACTTTTTTACTTTGCATCTTTATATCAAAAATACCAAAAATATTATATCAATCAGATCTCACTCTTGTAAGTGACCGTGAAGGGCTTGACAACCCCTAATCGCGTTGGTTGCGAGTAGCTATCGCTTTGTGCAGGTACGAGGGACTTGAGTGTGGGCTCCTACTGGATTGATACCTTGTTTCTCAAAAACTAAGGGAAATACTTATGCTACTCTGCTGCATCATCCCTTCCTCTTCGGGGAAAACCAACTGAAGCTCAAGACGTAGCAGATCTCTTTTACCATGAATTACAATGTCTAGTCAGTCCTTGATCTTTAAAGGTGCTCTGCATTTATGTTTTGCAGTCTCAGAAAGGTCTAGTGAGATACCATCTTGTTATATCATATTATGATTGTCTTGAGAAACTGTTGTCATCTGAGATTTATTATTATTGCTCGCTAGTTGATTATGCCATTGATATGAGTAAACTTGAGACCTAAGCGTTATTGTGAATGCGGTTAGTCATAATCTTTGCTGAAAACTTGAATGCTGGCTTTACATATTTACAAAACCAAGAGCAAACAGAGTTTGTAAAAGTTTTTCTTTATCACTTTCAGTTTATCAACCGAATTGCTTGAGGACGAGCAAAGGTTTAAGCTTGGGGGTGTTGATACGTCTCCGTCGTATCTACTTTTCCAAACACTTTTGACCTTGTTTTGGACTCTAACTTGCATGATTTGAATGGAACTAACCCGGACTGACGTTGTTTTCAGCAGAATTGCTATGGTGTTATTTATGTGCAGAAACAAAAGTTCTCGGAATGACCTGAAACTTCACGGAACATATATTCGGAAATAATAAAAGATCCTTGCAAAAGTTGAAGACCAGGGGGCCCACCACCTATCCACGAGGGTGGGGGCACGCATACCCACCTAGGGCGCGCCCCCATACCTCGTGGGCCCCCCTGGAGCTCCTGCGACCTCAACTCCAACTCTATATATTTGCTTTCGGGGAGAAAAAAATCAGAGAGAAGAATTCATCGCGTTTTATGATACGGAGCAGCCGCCAAGCCCTAAAACCTCTCAGGAGGGCTGATCTGGAGTCCGTTTGGGGCTCCGGAGAGGGGAATCCGTCGCCATCGTCATCATCAACCTTCTTCCATCACCAATTTCATGATGCTCACCGCCGTGCGTGAGTAATTCCATCGTAGGCTTGCTGGACGGTGATGGGTTGGATGAGATCTATCATGTAATCGAGTTAGTTTTGTTAGGGTTTGATCCCTAGTATCCACTATGTTCTGAGATTGATGTTGCTATGACTTTGCTATGCTTAATGCTTCTCACTAGGGCCCGACTGCCATGATTTCAGATCTGAACCTATTATGTTTTCATCAATATATGAGAGTTCTTGATCCTATCTTGCAAGTCTACAGTCACCTATTTTGTGTTATGATCCGTTAACCCCGAAGTGAGAATAATCAGGATACTTACCGGTGATGACCATAGTTTGAGGAGTTCATGTATTCACTATGTGTTAATGCTTTGTCCGGGTACTGTATTAAAAGGGGGATAATATTAGTTAGTTTCCATTAGGATCCCGCTGCCATGGGAGGGTAGGACAAAAGATGTCATGCAAGTTCTTTTCCATAAGCACGTATGACTATATTCGGAATACATGCCTACATTACATTGATGAACTGGAGCTAGTTCTGTGTCACCCTATGTTATGATTGTTACAAGATGAACCACATCCGACATAATTCTCCATCACCGATCCATTGCCTACGAGCTTTCCATATAATGTTCTTTGCTTATTTATTTTTCCGTTGCTATTGTTACAATCACTACAAAATACTGAAAACATTACTTTTGCTACCGTTACCGCTACTATCATATTACTTTGCTACTAAATATTTTGCTGCAGATATTAAGTTTCCAGGTGTGGTTGAATTGAAAACTCAGCTACTAATACTTGAGAATATTCTTCGGCTCCCCTTGTGTCGAATCAATAAATTTGGGTTGAATACTCTACCCTCGAAAACTGTTGTGATCCCCTATACTTGTGGGTTATCACGTATTGCTTCTTCCATTGTTTCGCCTCACGGGGGACGCGCATCTAGCGACCCGACCTCAAACGGTCAAGTCTCTGTGCATAAGTGTCATCCCTTGATTGGTATTGCTGACACACATAGTACTCGAGGATTTATAACAGAGTTTGATCACACACTTATTACATCGAGTGTCTCAAAAAGAGTACTTATTAGAATAATATGGTTGAAGGCCATCTAAAATAAGATAACCACGCAAGCTTCGAGTGTAAATGAGTCCATCCAACTCTACAGCAAAATTGAGTGCACGGCAACGACCTAGCGCACCTTACTCTTCGTCTAAAAATTCTGCAACATAATACGTTGCAGCCTGTGTAGGTCAGCACATGGAATATGCTAGCAATATAATAGTATAGAGCAATAAACAAATAAAAACTATCACTACATGCATATATGGCTGGTGGAGGCTCTATAGTTATTATTTGCATAAAGCTAGTTTTTCCCTATAACAAAGGAATATATTTTATTTAACTATAAAGTTTGTTAAAAACATTGAGAAGGTAACCCCAACTCAATCCCAAAATAATATTAATAACCTAACAAATTAATTAAGTAAAGTGATGAGATGAGATCAAAATCAATAATTCAAGTACCAGATATTCAAGATGTCCATAACCGGGGATACGGCTAATCATGATTAGTTTGTACACTCTGCAGAGGTTTGCGCACTTTTCCCCACAAGACTCGATCTCGTCCATTGTATTTCTCACACTGCATGGTGTTTGAGAAACGGGTGACTGAGACACAGTCTTTCCGAAGAGGTCCCCTTAACCGATAGATAGGCCGGTACACCTACAATCCCCTACATCTGCTAGCCCATCATGGAAAGGATTCCCACAACTTACTCAACTATGCTAGAGCCCATAATGGCTTGTGGCTACACACGGAAGTTTCTAGCATGAATAATCCTTGGAAAACACTGGATTCCCCAGGCGCCCACAAACAATCCACCCAGATTCCCTAGGTGCTAACAAACGAAGTGATTTTATAGAGCGGTGGGCGGGGGAGCACCCCGGGATCTCATTGGACAACACTGGATGCCCGAGGTGCCCCCAAACAATCGACTTAGTTGTGTATTAAAGTAGCCACCTTAAGTTTCCCATAGTTAATCATAACTCTCACATCTTTCATGAATTCCCTCAAACACCAAAACACGTCTATGAGCATACCATAGAAGTATAAGCATAGCGTAGTAACACATAGGGTTTGATATATAAGACAATAGGTTCTACCTCATCAACTACTTCCTAGTACCCACATGTTATCATTCCTACTCATGCAATGTTTGAGGGTTGAAACTAATGCATAAAAACTGGGTAATAAAGGGATATGATCAAAGTGTTACTTGCCTTGCCAACGTTTGAAAAACCCTAGACATTTGTAGAAGCAAGCCTCGCACTCTGGAAACTCTATCGTGAACAAACAATAGCATACATAAGCACTCAAGCATAAGGTGCAAAGGTAAAACCCAAAAGAAAAGAACTCAACTGAAAATTCAAGAGAATAGCTTCAATTTGCAAAAAAGGATCGATCGAATCGGAGCTACGAAACTCAAACTACGATCAAAAGAACTTCAAAATCAAAACCAAATTTTAAATTTCGAAAATCATGTTCAAGTTGATTATCTGGATATAGGGGATCGATACGAAGATTTTGGTGTTGGTTTCACTGGATTTGGACAAACGACCAAAAAGTAGCGAAGGTTTGAAGATCAGGGACTAATCTGCGATAAAAGTAATTACAGATAGGTCCCTGGATGAAAATAAACAGAAAAGGAAAAATCTACGGAACAAACGTCCGCTAACAGAGAATGGATGACCGCATGACAGGCCATGCTCCCCCGCCCACCGCTCTGTAAAATCACTTTGTTTTTACTACTTCCTCCATCTCAGTTTACAGGGCATGCACATCGTTCTAGATTGAGAATTTAACTAGCTATATATGTATTATATGTGATGAACAATATATGTTTAGAAACTACATCCGCTTAAGAATCCAATGATATACTTTTTGTGACATAGTAACTCATATTTAGTTAGTCAAATGGATGACCTAGAACTACGTGCACGCCCTATAAACCGAGACGGAGGGAGTAGTATCTTTTTTTATCAATATAGTCAGGATTCACCAAGGAGGAAAACCAAGTGGTAGGCTACACCCGTCGTGTTGGCGTGGCCACTCAAGCAGGGTCAATACGCACACGAAATGGCGACACACTTAACATGACCCCTTTGGCCGACATGTGGCTCATCCACCGTCTTGTTCCATGTACGATGCAACAAATTACAGTTCTGAGCAGCGGTTGGACTTGGAAGCACCCTAGTCGTAGCGCTGCAGTAGTAGTAAATGAGAGATGAGGGGTCAAATCACAAAGCCCCACCTTTCCCGCATTAAGCTGGACGGCGAAGCAACCATCGTCTCACTCTAGGGTGCAGGAGCATTAAGAAAAGAGAAAATCACAAAGCTACCAAGGTCACCCTAGGGTGGGAGCCTCCATTACAAATCTGCTTCTCCCTCATCCTCTTGAAGAAAACTGATGATCGTGCGGCGGGTATGGTTTGTAGGAGTACCACGGCGTGCAGGGCCACGACGTAGTAAACGGGTGAGGGATTGAGTTCGAGTTGATGCCTTAATACAGGTGGGCTGCTTGGTTTTACGGGAACGAGGCAGCATTTTGGGTTCGGGGACTAGTGAAGATATATGTAATAAAATTGTGGACGTAGGTTCCACTAAAAGGCAATGACACATGGGCCCCGCATTTTGATACAGCCGCGGCCGCGTGAAATTTTCTACTAAAAAATAATGCATAAAAGTTCCTCCAAAAACACATATAACTAATGGGAGGTGAATGTATGCTTAAAATGAAAGTGTAATACAAAGAGAAAAATGAATTGTTGTTAAAAGAATGACATTTCTAACAAAAATGTGAATGTGAACTACATATGTGTGCACATGACCAACACATACATTGTCAATACAAAATCTAATGCAACAAATAATTTATGAGTAACATGCATGAATTGAAGATGTGGTTCTTGAATGCATAGAGTACAAAAACAATGTAATTTATGACTTGCATGCACGATGTGTTCTTGTGCCATAGTTTCATGTCCAGAAAAAAAGCTACTAGTGGGTTGTACTAGCTATTTGAGAATAGAAGATGTATACATGGAAGTTCTAGGGAATGAGATGACATGTATCTCAATATCTATCAGTAGGGATTGGAAAAAAGATGTCATTTGGTTCACATCATAGGAACTTTTCTACTGAAAATGTAGCGATGACATGTATCTCAATTCCTATGAGGAGGGATTAGAAAAGAGATGTCATTTGGATCACATCATAGGATCTTTTATGTTGAATATACGCTAATGTTTACTTTCCTTTGAAATTGTGGGAATATAGGAATCCAGTCATATGAACCAAGTGGCTCTATAGCTATAAAAACGATATCATGTTTATTTTCCTTTGAAATGTGGAGTATATGAAACTATTCCTATGAACAAATTGGCTCTAAAGGAAAAAATCCTATAAAAATCATATCATATAGAGTTCCTATCATATTCCTCCACACCAAAGGATGTTTGGAATTGCTACAAGTAATACGATGGTCTTTCTTTGTACACTCCTCCCCCATCTTTATAGTTACCTCTCGAAGATGAATGAAATGATATATACTGGGTATTCTATACGTGCATTTTGGTACACAAAAACTCTGTAAAAAGTTTGCGAGGTTTGAATTATCAACAAATCTATATGCACTACATTTTGGAACGGAGGGAGGAGCATACGGCAGTTGCTAACACTCACGTAGAAGATTTGTGTGTCAGAGGAGTGGCTGTTCTGTTAAATGACATGGCAAAACTGACACTGTCAGATGCCGATCTAACGGTTCTTACGGCGTTTGCCAGGACACGGCTTGTGGCAAACGTTTGTCACATATGATTTACGCACACTTGCATTGCATCGATACATGCCCCTCTCTCTCAGGCACACATGCACCCTCACAAGTAACGACTCTCCCGAGTCCTCTCGCACCCACCGTCTATCTATAGGTAGACATCGCACACATATGTGCTCTTCACACCCTACCCTCAGAACTTCTAACAAATAAAAGACGTCGCACACCTTTTATTTTAACTTACACTTCACACACTTATACTATTACTCTTGTGGTGAACGTTCTTTGGGCGTAGTATATTGTACTCTCATGATGAGAAGCGGCGCATGCACACACTCTTTATCTCACACCCACTCGCGGGTACACGTAGGAGCACATTTTTTGAAGCTAGGAGCGCATTTGTTTACAAAAATGCATCCCAATTGACATTTTGACAAGTCTAATTTTCAACTTGATGGAGGGTCAGGGACCGCACGTGAATGATACAGTATAGTGCGTCCTGGACGCGGTGGCACCTTATTGATCGAGTTTTATTTTTACTTGAACTTTAAATGAAAATAGTGGTTCGTGCGTACTCAATTCAATAACGACTGGTACAACAAAATCACTCCACTATATATTTAAGTAGGAGCCTCAGCGCTTGCTTTACTAGGGTTCCTCTCTTTCACTCTCTCATGCTCTACAGATCTAAGCAAGACATAGGTGGCCACACTCTCTCTGCTCATGGCTGGTCACAAATCTAGCTGGACCACCTCGACCGTGGTAGGGGTGTAGGTGCATTGTTCACGCGGTCGTCGACAGCGAGGGAGGAGACCAACACCTTCCCGTGTGTCACCATCGCGGCCATGCCGTTCTCTTCAAGACAGCAACGACTCTGGAGAGCCTCCGACCCCTTCTTCCTCCCTAAGGTATTGTAGCCAAGATGCGGCCTCTGACGCCGTATTTGCCACATGCCGACGACCCTCAGGTATATATTCCTTTGAAACCTACCTTGCTCTACTACCCCAGCTCCCCCCGTGGCTTTGTGTGGATATTTTTCTACTTCTGTTGGCTGTTCCAAAGCCACCTAGACTCTTACTATAATTCGAGGTAAAGCTAGTTCATACAGTCGAATTTAAGAGTTGGTTCAAACAGGGAAGAAAGTGGGAAAGATGTAGCAAGAATCTAGGACTTGGTGCTAAGAGGAAACAGGGGAAAGTAGTAGATACTGGCTACCCAACTGGTCTCTTGGTTGAAATGGCGAAGAAAGCGTGGTGGATGGCAAAGGGTGGTGGGAAGTGGACCTGTCTCTTGGTCGAAAAGGGATAGAAAGTGAGGGGTGTTGGGGGACAACGCAAATGAGAACGAGCAGGTCTGGATTTCTTGTGCTCACATAGGAAAATGTCACCAAGGAGATAAAAATGGGACAAATGCAGACATGCTGCCTGAGTGTTTGCCGCTGTCGGCAACCACATCTGCCTCACCATTTTATGCCCCTGCCGTCTCTACGCCCATATCGCTACCGTTAATGTAAAATCACATGAAGCATTAAGCAATGCCACCTAATGTCACTTTTAAGTAATGGTCTAGTGCTGTCAATAAATTGAAGCAATGCCACCTAATGTCACTGAGGGAGTCCTGGATTAGGGGGTATCCGGACTGCCGGACTATATCCTTTGGCCGGACTATCGGACTATGAAGATAAAAGATTGAAGACTTCGTCCCGTGTCCGGATGGGACTCTCCTTGGCGTGGAAGGCCATCTTGGCAATTCGGATATGTAGATCTCCTTCCTTGTAACCGACTCTGTGTAACCCTAGCCCTCTCCGGTGTCTATATAAACCGGAGGGTTTAGTCCGTAGAGAGGACACACAATCATACCATAGGCTAGCTTCTAGGGTTTAGCCTCTTCAATCTCGTGGTAGATCAACTCTTGTACTACTCATATTATCAAGAGCAATCAAGCAGGACGTAGGGTATTACCTCCATCAAGAGGACCGAACCTGGGTAAACATCGTGTCCCCCGCCTCCTGTTACCATCCGCCTAGACGCACAGTTCGGGACCCCCTACCTGAGATCCGCCGGTTTTGACACCGACATTGGTGCTTTCATTGAGAGTTCCACTGTGCCGTCACCGTAAGGAAGGATGCCTCGTATCGTTGTTAAAAACAACATTATCGCCGGGGGAGCCCTGGCTATCTGCCAAACTCTCTGGCTAGGCAGTTTCATCATGACTGCCCGTTCGCCTGCTGCACTGACGATGACTTCTCGGGTCATCGAAAACAGCCTCCACGTTGGCTCGGAATTTGCCGAGCAGACAGATCCAATGGAGCTCTCATCCCTAAACTAGCTCTTGGATCGCATCACCGCCTGGGGAGTCGCTACGGACTATGATCAGATTGGGCTTAAACCCGATCAAAGGGAGATTAACTCTCCACCGGTCACCCATCATATTGCGGTGGTGGAGGAACAATGCGGCGATTCTTCCTCTTATCTTGAGGACTAACTATGTCCGGATTCCTGAGCTCTCCGAGCCGGATACCCGTTTACGGGAGGACACCACCCAAGCCCTAAACCTAGAGTCAGGCGGCGGGCCAGACTTATCGAGCAACATCCCGGAACCCGAACTTCCAAGATTGGAAACTCCTCGGCCCCTGTGTCTCAGATCGGGTAAGGGTTCGGACTCAAATCCACCCACCTACCCAAATATAAACGATCTTTCCCACATCAGGCAAGTGCCCCAGGAAACAGTACATCATTATTGGGCCAGATTCCTCCTTGTGATGAATAAGGTTAAGGACTGTCGCGAGGAAGACGCGGTCTCATTTTTCCGCAATAATCACACGGACAAGGGAATCCTTAACGCCATAAGTCGCCATGACATATCATGCTTGGCTGACTTGGCGTCCATAGTACGGAAGTACTGTGCGATGGAAAGCGCCTGGAAAACCGAAACGAAATTTTGGGATAATCCGGCTCCCAATATACGCCAAGTCCGAAGTAAAAGGGTGCACTATCATAATACACCCGAGTTAATTACAAAGAAGCAAAAACCCTCTACAGGGACCGTATTGGACGGATGGCTCAACGGACCCTGCAAAATTCATAGTACAGCGGATACCATACCAACCCACAGCCTTAGAGCATCTTGGGTACTCCGGCAGGTGGCCAAAAGTGGTGAGGATCTTCTCATCCCAGATGCCATAGAGCACCCTCCCGGGGAGAACAATACGGTATTAACAGTTATTGAAACCTTCGCATCAAATAATAGGCGCAAGCGAACACTCAGCAGCCTTGCCAAAATCTGCCATGTGGCAGCAATAAATCCATGGAGTGACACAACTATTACCTTCAATGCCAGTGACGAACCTAAATTCTGAACAGCCCGAGCACCAACTGCACAGGTCCTCAGTCCAATTGTGGACGGCTTTTGACTCACCAAAGTACTCATGGACGACGGCAGTGGATTAAACCTCATATATGAGGAAACTCTTCAAAAAATGGAAATAGACTGGAACCGCATTGAGCAAAGCAGCACAACATTAAGAGGAATCATCCCCAGTCGAGAAGCACACTATGCTGGGAAAATCACACTAGATGTGGTATTCGGCACGCCGGAGAACTACAGGTCCGAAGAAATTACATTCCAAGTGGCCCCGTTCAGTAGCGAATACCACACCCTTTTAGGGCGGGAGGCATTCATGATCTTCCAAGCCATACCCCATTACGGGTACATGAAGCTCAAAATGCCCGGGCCCAACGGAATCATCACTCTCGCTAGTGATCCGGACACAGCACTCCGCGCCAAAAACAAAACAGCCGCATTGGCCCTCAAGGCATTATCCGAAGCCCTTTCGGCCGAGGAATTAACTGCTCTATGCTCCAGAGTGGACAGGGACGACGTGATACTTGACAAGAGATCCAAGTCCACCTCTTTTAAACCAGCGGATGAAATAGTCAAATTCCAAGTCCACCCAACGGACCCTACAAAAACAGCCTCCATCGGGGCACAGTTAAACCCCGCCATGGATGCCGCACTACGAGAGTTCTTGCGCGAGAATTGGGACATATTCGCCTGGCACCCCTCAGACATGCCAGGAATCCCACACAGGCTAGCCGAGCACAGGCTTAATATTCTAAAGGGATTCAAGCCAGTCAAGCAGACTCTTCGGCGTTTCTCTGAACCTAAGAGACAAGCTATGGGAGAGGAACTAGCCAAGTTATTGGAGGCCGGATTCATTGGAGAAATAAAACACCTGGACTGGCTTGCAAACCTGGTGATGGTACCAAAGAAGGAAAAATCCTGGCGCCTATGTGTCGATTTCAAGGACATCAACAAGGCTTGCCCAAAGGATCCCTTCCCCCCCCCATGCATCGATCAAATTATCGATGCTACTGCAGGACACGATTCATTGTGTTTCCTCGACGCATACTCCGCCTACCACCAAATCAAGATGGCGGAGTCCGACCAAGCCGCAACGAAATTTATCACACCATACGGCCCCTTCTGTTTCAACACAATGCCTTTTGGGCTCAAAAACGCCGGCACAACATATCAGCGCATGATTCAGACATGTCTGGAGAAACAGATCGGCAAAACAGTAGAGGCATACATAGATGATGTGGTCGTCAAAACCAAACACGTAGACTCTCTAATAGACGACTTGAGGCTCACATTCGACAACCTCCGAACATACGAGATCAATCTCAATCCAGAAAAATGTGTTTTCGGTGTACCAGCCGGAAAGCTCCTGGGTTTCATTGTCTCTAGTAGAGAAATTGAAGCAAATCTCTGTCACAGTTAGCTATCCCAACAGACCTCAAACAAATTCAGAAATTAACCGGATGTGTGGCGGCTCTAAGCCGCTTTATCTCCCGCTTAGGAGAAAAGGCATTACCCCTTTATCGCCTCCTTCAGCGCACCAAACACTTTGAGTGGACGGACGCTACCAAAGCCAGATTGGAAGAAATAAAAGCCATACTGGCAACCAACCCAATCCTGGCCGTGCCAAAGATCGGCGAACCAATGCTGTTGTACATTGCGGCAACTCATTAGGTTGTAAGTGCAGTGCTCGTCGTCGAACGAGAAATGGACGGACATAAATTCCCCCTTCAAAAGCCAATATATTATGTATCCACTGTCCTCACTCCATGCAAATCACGGTACCCACATTATCAAAAGATAGCCTATGCGGTATTCATGGCATCCGAGAAGCTGCGACACTACTTTCAAGAGTGTTCAATTACAGTAGCCTCGGAAGTGCCACTTAATGATATTATAAACAACCGCGATGCCACGGGTCGGATTGCCAAATGGGCCATTGAGCTCCTCCCATTCGACATAACATACAAACCCCAACGAGCCATTAAATCACAAGTATTGGACGACTTTGTCGCCGAATGGACGGAAGCCGAACTCCCTAAAGAGTACGGCACATACTCCAATTGGATCATGCACTTCGATGGCTCCAAAATGTTGGCTGGTCTGGGGGCTGGCGTCGTCCTGACGTCCCCAACCGGAGATACAGTTCAATACGTACTACAGATATTGTATACATACTCCAACAACGCAGCCGAAGACGAAGCCCTGTTACATGGTCTTCGGATGGTAGTTTCCATGGGCATTCAACGCGTGGAGGTGCATGGGGATTCGAACCTCGCAATATCCCAAATAAATGGGACTTCGATGCCAAGGATCCGAAGATGGCGGCCTATCGCAACGCCGTCCGAAAGATGTCAGCTCGGTTCGAGGGGCTCGAATTTCACCTTGTGGCTCGGGAAAACAATCAGGCGGCGGATATCCTCGCCCACATCAGCGCAAAACGTGATGCGGTCCCACCCAACATCTTTTTGGAGAGGTTGTTTAAGCCATCCGTGGTATGGGAAGGGGACACTGGTAACAATAGTCCCGACCCGGCCAAAATGCCCGATACCGAACACTCTGACATAATCGGAGGCTCTGCCATCGAAATAACACCTTTAGCCCACGTAATAATGGCCATCATCGCCCCATCTACAGAACCATTCCTGGCCTACCTAACTAGGAAGGAACTTCCCGAGGACCAAAATGAGGCACACTCCATAGTGCGGCGATCTGAAGCCTACAGGGTCCACGAGGGAGAACTGTATAAAAAAAGCACTACCGGAGTCCTTCAAAGGTGCATCTCCGAAGAGGAAGGGTGGAAGCTTTTGGCAGAAATTCACGCCGGACTCGGCGGCCACCATGTCGCAGCCTGGGCCCTTGTAAGCAAGGCCTTCCGTACAGGTTTTTATTGGCTGATGGCCTAGGTAGATGCACAGGACTTGGTCCAACGCTGCCACATGCCACGCACCGCCCTACAAACAATCCCCGTTACCTGGCCCTTCGCGGTTTGGGGGCTTGACATGGTTGGACCCCTTAAAGGGGGAACCCATAAGAAAAAAAATACTTACTGGTCATGGTGGATAAATTCACCAAATGGATAGAAGCCAAACCTGTTAAAACGGCCGAATCCGGACCGGTGACAGACTTCATATCCGGGGTTGTACACCGTTAAGGCGTCCCCCACAGCATCATCACCGACAATGGCACGAACTTCACGGCCGGCGAGGTAAAACTCTGGTGCAGCAACATGGGCATTAAGCTCGATTATGCCTCTGTCTATCACCCACAAACTAATGGCCATGTTGAGCGAGCAAATGGTCTTATCATGAGCGGCATCAAACCCATATTCGTGCGGTCCTTAAAGGAGTCTAACATACACTGGGTAGAGCAGCTCGACTCCGTACTCTGGGGCTGCGGACCACGCCGAATCGTACTACCAGATACACACCCTTCTTTATGGTGTACGGCGCAGACGCTGTTCTGCCCTGCGACATAATTCATGACTCACCTCGAGTGCGCATGTACGAAAAAAGAGAAGCCGAGCTCGATCGGCAGGGCAGTCTAGACACCTTGGAGGAGGAGCGCGATGTGGCAAAAGCCTATTCCGCATTCTATCAGCAACAAGCTCACAGATACCAAAGCAGAGAAGTATGGGCCAAAACTTATAACGTTGGCGAGCTAGTTATACGCCTGTCGGAGAATAAAAATACCAAGCTCGAGCCCAAATGGGAAGGTCCCTTCATTATTGACCAAGTTCTGACCGGTGGAGCGTACCATCTGCGGGATGCATCGAATAATCGACTTGAGCCGAACCCATGGAACGCAGCCAGGCTCCGAAGATTTTACGCCTAGTGCTGGACTCTATGTTCATCTCCTTCCTCTGCCCATTTTTTGCATATACATTATCTGTCTTTTTTCTATTTCTTTCTTTTATTCTTTCTCAAGGCCTTCAAGGGCCAACTTGTGCCTTGCTTGCACACTATTGACGCGCTAACCGCGCTCATTATACCTGGGGGCTTCTTACACAGAAGCTTAATTATTTATCTGGGCTTCATGCCCCGCACATGTGTTATTCTTCCGCATGTACCTTTTCTTCGCCATTATATGCATCGATATGACTTAACTTTTGGCCAAGCTGGGTTGCCTGGCTCTTGTATTTATGCCCTACGTTCCCCTTAATTCGGCTAGGGCATAAGGGGAGCACCTCTGCGATTGTTACTACCGGGTCAGCCGGATGTGTACCTCAGACTGGGTGAAGCCGAAAGCTAGCGTTCTTAAGGGAATATTCGGTCGGTGAACAAAAGATGATTTTTATTTATTTTGCATATGTGCCCCAGATGTTTTTGCCTGAGTCTTCTCTCGCAGTCCAGACATGCACTTTAGGGCATGCGTACCTAGGGAAAGGAACCCTTAACGGAACTATTCTCCCTGGAAGATGTTTCTTACTACCCATGTAATATGACATAACTAGTTGGGTACTTGTCTGTTCAAGCACTAATGACCCCTACGCCTGGTTTCCACGCATACCCCAGTACTTATATAACTGAGCAGGTATTCGGATACACTCCGGACTATCGGGTCCCGAGGTTGAAGCGAAAAGGTCCGCCATGACAATTGATTTACAATCCGGCTAGAAGGCATTATACATGTCACTTTAATTACATAGTCATGTAGACTGACTAAATTCCTCTTCTATACCATCCAATAGGCTGTCTAGCATACAATCCTGTTCGGAATACTTTGCGGCTAATTCTACTTGCCCATAAACTAAGCTAACGGGGATCACTTTCCCATCAGGCCCCACGGGTCCGACCTCGGCCATGTGGTTTGGGTCAGCCTTGGTATACCGCGTCTTCACCATGGCCCAGGCTTCCCTGGCACCTTGACGGCAGGCCGATATCTTCCATAATCGGAAGCGCCGCCGTGCTCCCTTGATCTTCTCCGCAAGCTCTCCAATGCCTGCTCGTAGGGAGATGGATGGCCATAAGGCCTGGGCAATACCTTGCATCACCTGCCGAACTTGTTCATGAAGTTGTGAGAGATCGGGTACAAGATCACCCGCAGACCCGGGCATCTCCTCCATGGGACGACCCGTCAGCATACCTGCAGACATAACTCTGTTAGCTGGCTTCTCCGCCACACTCTTTTAAGGGTTTGTTCAAGCATTTACTGAAAATGCCGCGTCGAAGCCGCTTATTCTCCTTCACGGAGTCCGCAAGCTGGGCTCGAACATATTTTAGTTCCATGCTCAGCTTGGTATTGGCGTCTTGGAGATTGTTTTTCTCCCGCATGACCTTAGTCAGCACGCGTTCGCTAGCCTTTAGCTGTCGTACGACATGCTGGTCCTCTGGATTCTCTCCGGAGTCATCTGCAATATCTATTGTTAGATCTGCAGCTATGCCGCAGACTATATGGTAACTATCATTCATTGAAACAAATGTTACCAGCTGGGGACTTTTCAGGTTCCTTCAATGCAGCAATGACGGCCCTAAGTTGGTCCTGCATTCCTCCAGCTCCTGTGACATTCAAGTATTCTTCTCTATAAGAAACTGCACAATAAACGATCCTTAAATCAGTTGTGCCAACTGTTTCAAGTCTCAGGCGCTACTGATATATATACTCATCAAATTTTCTTACCCATACATCCTTTACATACTGGTCTGTGGCTCTTGCTAGACCATTTTGAGCAGCACGGATGTACGCATCTCCCGAGTTGAATGCATCAAACGCCTCTTGGGAAAAACAAGCATCACGGAGTACGGCTTGGCGACGCCTGTGATTCATGGTGCTCTCCACTTCGGAATTCGTAGCGGATATCTTATCTGCATCCTCTATAGAAGGAGCATCCGGCGTGTACCTTGTGTTAGCTTCCGCCTCTGTGTCCGGCCCTGGAGCCCGACTGGTAGAGGCGTGATCGGTGACCTCTCCGGATATTTTCCGGCGAGCGTTCTTCCTTCTAGGAAACACGGGGGTTATTGTGTTTTTAAAGACGACAACCACGGAGTGAGGTGTTGCATCATACCTCTGCGTTGGCGTCTGCGTCCGGAACGCCTTCCTTTTTAGCTTGTTCCGCTGTGAAACCCTTGTTGGCGAGTCGCCGCGGGCTCGGCACGGCGTCCCGAGGGCCTTCCCTATAAAACACTGTTTGTATATGGTAGGTGAAGTGCATAAAAGGAAATCCTTTTCAAAGGTTGGGACTCCGGTCTCATTTACATGCGAGGCTGGGAGTAGCCCAGGGTAGTCGGCTATAATGGCCACCATGGCGTCATCACACCTTAGCTGATAGAAAATCCTATCAATCAGCTCCACAAATATGTCTGGATCCTCTTTCAGGCCAGGGTCGAGGACCCGCTCAGGATCCTCCGGTTGTGGAGGTGTGCTATTGATCTCCCCTACCGCCTTACGTAGTTCTTGCGATGAAACGGCAAGGTAAATATTTATCACGAAAACAAGGGTAGGATGGAAGTAAAAAGAGCAGAAGCTCACCCAGCTTCGAGGGGTGTTCATGGAGAATCCATCCCGTGGCTTGATGCGGAGGAACTCCTCTTCTTACCCCTTATACAGATCGGATAGAATTTTTGCTAGAGCAGCAACTGAGTCCGGTCCCTTGTGCCCTCAGCGAGTGACATCATCTTCCCCGTTGAAGTGCCACATGGGGTGGCCTCGATACTGAAGTGGCTGCACCCCCCGCATAATGCATATTGCCATAACCTCGGTTATGGTCAATCCTGATTTGGCTAGCAACTTTATCCATCCCATCAGATAAAATACGTCTCTATCGTCTTCCTCCTGTGGGCTCCGTGGGCGCCAGCTTAGGCGTTTCTTCAAAGGGGCGTTGTGGAACTCAGGAAGACCAATCCGGATAGGATCCGGGAGAGGAACATCCTCCATATAAAACCACTCCGAAGGATAGTCCTCGGACATCTTCTTCGGGGTACCGGATAGGTATCCGGTCCCGGCGATGCGCCATACTTCGGCTCCGCCCACTTGATATATTGATCCCCTCTGTGTACGGGGCACAAGGCAGAACAACTTCTTCCACAGCGCGAAATGAGCTTCGCAACCCAGAAACAGCTCGCAAAGGGCTACATAACCAGCGATGTGCAGTATGGAGGCAGGTGTGAGGTTGTGCAACTGGAGGGCATAGAAATCCAGGCGCCCTCGGAGAAATGGATGGATTGGAAATCCGAGTCCCCTTAACAAATAAGGGACAAGGCATACCCGCTCTCCCTTAGAGGGGTTGGGAAAGCTCTCCGCTTGCTCCCTGCCATTATAGGTGGCGAGCCCGGCTCGAACCGGGACCATATACACTGGAGGGAGGAATCCCTGGGTCTGTAGCTTCACTAATTGGCTGTGCGGGACGGAACACTTCTCCCAGTCTCTGGGCTTGGGGTTGCGGGAACGAGAGGAGGAGCTGCGCTGGCCGACCAAGTTGGGATGGATTTTTTCGGGTGCACTCCGATGAATGCTCGCTGAGGGAGGATGGTGTGGTTTGGATCTCAGGATCCTCATCTCTTTAATAGACAGTTCATTCACATAGATGGGGTGGTAAATTTAGAACCACCCTGGCTCCTCACATTCGCTTGACACGTGGAAGATGGCCATTATTGGACGCAGAAGCCAAGAAGCGCAACATTTACGAGAAGCCGGACACTATTTAACAGGTACTCAGAGTTTGAATAAGAACCCGCCTTGCAATGCCGAAGACAATCTGCGTGCCGGACTCGTCGTCATTGAAGCCTGGTTCAGGGGATACTGAGGGAGTCCTGGATTAGGGGGTATCCGGACGACCGGACTATATCCTTTGGCCGGACTGTCGGACTATGAAGATGCAAGATTGAAGACTTCTTCCCGTGTCCGGATGGGACTCTCCTTGGCGTGGAAGGCAAGCTTGGCAATTTGGATATGTAGATCTCCTTCCTTTTAACCGACTCTGTGTAACCCTAGCCCCCTCCGGTGTCTATATAAAACGGAGGGTTTAGTCCGTAGAGAGGACACACAATCATACCATAGGCTAGCTTCTAGGGTTTAGCCTCTTCGATCTCGTGGTAGATCAACTCTTGTACTACTCATATTATCAAGAACAATCAAGCAGGACGTAGGGTATTACCTCCATCAAGAGGGCCCGATCCTGGGTAAACATCGTGTACCCCGCCTCCTGTTACCATCCGCCTAGACGCACAGTTCGGGACCTCCTACCCGAGATCCGCTGGTTTTGACACCGACAGTCACTATTAAGTAATGGTCTAGTGCCGTCGGTAAATTGAAGCAATGCCACCACCATTTTATGATGTGTTTCCGTCTTGCTTTATTTCCCATGAATTGTGTTTTTGCAGTTACACTTAAATCTCACACTGCTAACATTGCTTCATCCCAGTGGAACTGCAAAAATTTGATTGCACATTTACTGACCATGTGCTACTCTCAAGACAGTAATACTAATGCTATTGTTCTGCATGTTAATCTAGTGGCAGTGTTGATGTGATATGGTGCTACTTCTTACTTAAGGTCACTTTCATACTATCAATGTAGCGCCAATTATAACATAATAGATGTTGTTGTTAATCATATGCTCGTGCAAATAACTGTCACTCTTTAAAAAACAATATTTCATATTTGCGCAAACATGGATGTCTTTCTCAATATCATTTCTATCTGCGCAATCAAAAGTACATACCTCAGTTTTAGTAGAGACGCACAAAATGTGATGGCTATTCCTAGCTGTCGTCGTCTAACCACCTGTCTTTCAGGTATTCCTACATTGGTAGTAACTAGGTAGAATGACCACCGCAATCTAAGAGAAGCTGATTAGTATGTTTTACTTCCTTATTGCAGTGCAAGGACAAGCGAAAACAACTGCATCCTAGTTCGAAATGCACTTTCTCCTAGTTCATCCATGGATAGAGGACTAGATGGCATGGCTGCACGGAGGTTTTCGGGACAGGTGTGCGGACAAGAGGCATTGTTGTCTGCTTATTTCTGCAAATAATAGTGCTTAAGTTTACTGGAACTGCACAAGAAGTTTAGTTGGTCAGTACACTACATGGTTTAGTTCAGCATTCCAACTGAGAACACAATTATAATTGCTTATTCTGGAATGAGAGAACCTAAAAATGGATGGTGGCAACAAGAAAAGCCAGAGTGAACTATTATACGTTTGTAAACCTTCTCACAACTTTGTCTTTTGCTATGAACTAGTATACATTTCTTATGTTCTATGAATCATTGAGATGTATAAAATTGCTTAACTTATCCTTTTCAAGTATTTTATGAAGATGAATTTAATGTGAATGTTCCACATGAACGCTGGACTAGCGTGTGAATGTTTGGAATTTACATTGTGGCCGCAGTTAATTGCATGAACCACTATAACAGTATACGTAGTTGCTTACTTTTCTAGTGTTGAAGTGAGCTGAGCCAATGTGTCATGTTTTGCACAACTGCTTACAAGTGGGGTAGCACCAATAGTTTTTACAACTAGTTATCCAACCTTAAGTACCATATGTATACGCCGACGCACATTTCTCGATTACTCTATTTCATCAAACACATGCTAGTTGTATGATAAACCGTGACAATTTATGTCCTACCATGCCATATTTCATGAAAAAACTAGTGACAGTTCCCATAGACAGACTCAAACAGAGTACTGGCCCCACATTGCTCGATAATAGGCAAGGTTTGGATAATTAGACATAATCCAAACTACTATTAATGATAGGACTCCAAGCATGTAACCATTTAGACAAAGGGGCAAGGAATTTATGAGGTTTACCCATACAACAGTTTTTGGATAATTGATAAAGAAAATTTAGCATTGCGCTTCCTATGTTCTCGTTCATGATCGGAGTACCACACACATGTTTCGGGATAGCATTGACACGGTCATCAGGTAAAGGTCAGACTTTGGATAAACAAAGGACCCATCACAAACACCTTATAGAATAAGTCTTACAATTTCCTCATGGAAGAATGGCTAATCTTACAAAATAACATAGTATAATAATAGGTCCTCCGGCCAGGTGTGCTAGACATGATATCCCCTTACCGTGTTGCATAAAGACCAATGTTATAATTCTTGGAAAATGTTCCAACCATCATATCTGACCAAGATTAAGATCCGGTTGGTGTCGAGATACCTGAGACTCAGGATGCCTGAGAAGAAAAGGATGCAACACAAATTGATGAGAAGGTGTTGCAAGATTCTCAGGAAAAGAAATATGGAAGCAATCTCCGAAACAAAAGTTCACCATTAACCATGGAGGAGATTAGGTGTGTCCTTGATGGGCATTAGCAACAATTCACCGAGATTTCCAAATAGATGGATTTCAACAATTATGTGAACAAGGTGATAGTAATGATCGGACCAAATGATATAATGTTTTATGCTCGATAAAAACATCCACAATTAACCATTGATCGAAAGGTGCACCTGAAATATGGACAAAGTAGCACGATAAATGTTATAATGGCGATTCAATAACCAATAGACTAATAATGAAACTATCGACCATTAGCTTCAAAGCAATAGTGTCGCTAGAAGTTTTCAGTTCACACATCATAGTTCATTTGTTGGTATTTCGGTTAGAAACAACACGGGGGACAAGAAATGAATGGAGATGGTGAGAAGTATCACTTGTATCAAGAATTCTTAAGAGATGGCAAAATTCTCACAACATTCTTGACATAAATGATGGTAATACTCCAAGGTAGGACGTAACATGAGTTGGATAGCAAGGAACTCAAGGTACAACACAAAACATGAACAAGTTTATGTTGAAGGGAAGGCAATAATGTGGTCGATGATAACCCAAATCATCGAGGCGCAGTGATGGTATTTCTCAACAGGAGTTCGATTGATATCCTGGAAGAGCTTTGAATGTTGATGATGATCCTGACACATTTGTCGAGAGGTGTGAAGAAGATGTAATCGATCATCGACTACATCAAGAAAAAGGAAGAAGCGAAAGGTCATCGGAACCACTGATAAGATTGGAAGCTCAAAATCAAAATTGCCTTTCAAGGCAACCAACATGATGTTGAAATATCGATGTAAGCTTAGCGTACTATTGGAATTGTGTTCCGAGGATGAAGGACATAGGTAGTGATATGTCTCCAACATATCTATAATTTTTTATTATTCCATGCTGTTAATTATCATTCTTGGATGTTTTACAATCATTTTATAGCAACTTTATATCATTTTTTGGGACTAACCTATTGACATAGTGCCTAGTGTTAGTTACTGTTTTTTCTTGTTTTTTACATCATAGAAAATCAATACCTAACGGAGTCCAAACACAGCAAAACTTTTTGGAGAATTTTTCTAGACCAGAAGACACCTGTCGGGTCAAAGAAGTACTAGAGGGGGGCTTCAAGGGGAGCACATCCCAGCAGGGCGTGCATGGGCCCACCTTGGTGGCCTCTAGCACCGCCTCTTTGCCCTATAAATCTCCAGATATTCCAGAAACCCTAGGGGAGTCCACGAAAGAAAATTCCATCTCCCACCAGTTCCAGAACCACGAGATCCAATCTAGACACCATCACAGAGGGGTTCATCATCCTCATTGGTGCCTCTCCGATAATGCGTGAGTAGTTCATCATAGAACTACGGGTTCGTAGGCAATACCTAGATGGCTTCCTCTCTCTCTTTTGATTCTCAATACAATGATATCTTGGAGATCTATTTGATGTAACTCTTTTTTGAAGTGTGTTTTTTGGGATCCGATGAACTTTGAGTTTATGATGAGATCTATATATCCATGAAAGTTGCTTGAGTCTTCTTTTGGTCTCTTATATGCATGATTACTTATAGCCTCGTATTTATACTTTGAATCTTTTGTTTAGTTAGGACAACTAGATTGATTTTTCTTGCCATGGGAAGAGGTGCTTTGTGATGTGTTCAATCATGTAGTGTTCTTTCCACTACAAAAAAGACACATCCCTGACCTTTTGGCCCGAACAATTTTTTTCTGTCAAGCTTATGACACTTCTATGACAATAATTGTGACGAAACCTGATATTATCATAGATGTGGTGGGCTCCTACTTCTATGACAAAAAATCATGACAGAAAATGGGCTTTTCGTCCTGGGCATGCCGGAGACGCAGCTGCATGACATTATTTGGGCCGTCCATGACATAAAAAACCATGGTAGAGGCAAGGGCAAGGAAAATACCGGGGAGTTCCCGGTTAAGGTGGGTAGTCGGGGCCAAGCGATGCATGGAGATTTGCGCGTTTCTCTCGTACACATACGCGCATGTGTGCGAGGCATTGGGCTCTAACTGAACTCGAGCGAGGCGTTCACTTACTAAACCCGAGCGATCGGTCGATCCCTAGCTGCTACCTGAACCCGACCGAGGGATTCCTTCCCTACTGCTGCTAACTGAAGCCGATCGAACCTGCTTCTGGATGAACAGGAACCCGATTGAGCCGGTCATTGCTGCTAGATGAACAAGACCCCGTGGTAGTAGAGGTCATTGCTGCTGGATGAACAGGACCCCGATTGAGCCGGTTGGAGGCTGATGAATAGGACCCCATGGAGGGCTGGTTGGACAGTACCCGGTGGAGGCTGGATGAACAGGGCCCCGTGGAGGGCTGGTTGAATAGTAGCCGGTGGAGGCTGGATGAATAGGAGCCCATGGATGAACAGTAGCTCGTAGAGGAAGACGTCGTGGATAAATAGTCATGGGTGGAGGCTGGAGCAGGTCAATGGTAGATGAACAGTAGCCCGTGGAGGCTAGAGCGAGGTAGTACACGGTGGATGAACAGTAGTCTGTGGAGTCCCGGTTTGTGGTATGCCACACCCCTCCCGATGAAAAAGGTCCCGTTTCGACCGTAGGAGGTCGAAGAGAAGTCTGTTTCCTTGGTTTTGCAGCAAGCCAGACCTCCCCAATGAAAAAGATCCTGTTATGACCATAGGCGGTCGAACAGAAGGCCATTTCCTCGATTCTGCGGTATGCTAGGCCTCGTTTCGGCTGTTCTTTCCAAGCTGGATGGCTCCCGAAGAATAGGACGCATTCTGTTGCCTCCCGATGAATAGGACGCACTTTCTTCGTTCCGTTCCAGCCGGTTGGCTGCCAGTGAACAGGACGTCGTCGCTGCCCTCCACTGCCTCTCCATGTACACGAGCCCTAGCCGTACGTATGCGCGAGTAGGTGTTCGATACCCCGCCCGTATGTACTTTCATGGCCGTATTTACTTTCTTGCACCCTGGTTGTATGTACGTGTACACGATATAGACGGGACTGTGTGAAATGGTACGTCCGCGCCTCTACTACGACACGTGCCCTTCCTTACTCAGCCACAGTTCATCGCTGCAGACAGACCGATCGACCAGTATGTACGTACACGTTCACAACCAGACAGACAACCCGACTTACGGTTCGACCGGGTTGGTCCCACCTGTCGGGGAGGTAAGGAGGCACTTCCTTGCATGCGAAAATATAGCAGGTGGGTCCCAACTGTCAGGGGGGGAATCATATTTTCTGGCCATAATATCGACGCACTTCCTTGCGTGCGAAGATGTAGCTGGTGGGTCCCAACAGTCAGTGGGGAAATGTTTTTTTCGTGAAATACGGTGGCCCGTCCGGTGGGTGCCTGCTGTCAGGTGGAGGAATCATTATTTTGCGCATAATAAGGAGGCACTTCCTTGCTGCCGCCGTGGACCCAACTGTCAGTCTCTCCACGTACAGTCCTCTTCCAATGGAAGTCGTTCCTTGACCACATTGACCATGCCGCGCCTAGAGCACCAAGGCGATGGACGACGGCGAGGCCTGGAAAGGGGAAAACACGGAGCCAGGGAAGACGAGGCAGTGGATGCCCACGTGGAGAGCAGTACGATGGTTGACAGGTTCGACTATAGTGTCAGGCTGCCGGTGCCATAGAATAACAGGGGTTTTGGGTGAGTAGAGGGATGTCCTGGCTAGAAGTTGGAGTAGGGTGGGGCAGTGAGGCCTATGCGGCAGCAGAGCCAGCCATGGGACACAGAGCAGGCAACATGACTAGCGTTGGTTTGGGCAGCTGGAGCAAGAAGACCAGAGGTTGAAGAAACACTACGGCCATTGGATGGACATCATACGGTCACTGGAGGTAGAATCGTTCATATTGACAAAGTTGACATAGCCCTCCATCCACGTCAACTTAGTAGGCCCACAAGTCAGCCTCCCACTATGGTGGGTCCCAGCTAGCAGGGGGAGTATTCATTTTTTTTGTGCGTAACAAGGAGGCACTTCCTTGCATGCGAAGATATAGCTGGTGGGTCCGAGCTGTCAGCAGGAGGAATGTTTTTTTCGTGAAATGCAGAGGCCCTTCCTATGGGTCCCAGCTGTTAGGTGGAGGAATCATTATTTTGCGCGTAATAAGGAGGCACTTCCTTGCGTGCATCCGTGGACCTAGCTCTCAGCCTCTCCATGTATAATCATCTTCCGATGGATGTCGTTAACTGACCACATTGACCACACCGTCGAGAGCACTAGGGCGGTGGATGATGGCAAGGACTAGGAAGGGAACAACACAGAGCCAGGGAAGACTCGACAGTTGTTTCTGAAGCAGAGGGGGGTACAAGGGTTTACTGCTTCAGCTGCAGTGTGAGGCACTTCATGCTAATCATATAGTGTGGGGGTATTGCAGCTGCTGCCGCTAAGGTCGAGGGCTTGAAGGAGGCTTTTAAGAAGGCCATGGCTGGGGCGGCCGGCAAAGAAGAAGCTGCTGAAAAGGCGGTGGCCGAGCTGGAGAAGACCAAGTTCACTGGTGAGTAGCACAAGGCTCGAGTAGCCGAGGAGCAGGTGGATCTCAAGGACGCCGTCCAAAAGATTAAGGCCCTGGAGAAGGAGAAGGAGTAGCGGTCTTCCAGGCTATCCAAGGTGGAGAAGGAGCTCCAGGAGGCGAGGACCATGGTGCGAGGTGTCCGGGAGGAGGTCCGCCAAGTGGGGAAAATTGTAGATGGTAATAAATATATACTACAGAGTGTGTTTAGAGGCTACAGGTTCACCTTGCTGACGCGGGTTTGGCGCTCTGCAGGCGTCTTCTCCAAACTTTCATGGACTGTGGCGGCCGCAACAGAACATTATGTTGCTCAAGAGGAGGACTCCGAGCAGAGGCTCTTCTAGTCGTAGTTCCCGGCCTCCGAACGTCCTCCCATTCTTAGCAACCAAATGAAGCAGTTGATGGAGCTGCATCAAATGTCTGAGGCCTCCCTGAAGGATCTCTGTATTCGGTTGTGGCCTGCCATGCTGATTGCGGATAGCTACTTTGGCCTGGTGCAGAAGATGCGGAAGTCGTTGCTCCAGATTGATGTCGTGAAGCGCTCTGCGTGCCTTGAGGGGGCTAGGTTGGCGTTCGTGAAGGCCATGGTCCGTTGGCCTAAGATAAAGCCATTGGACATGGCCGTTGGTCCTCCGCCGGCTGGAAAGGAGCATTGCCATCCTGAGTTGTATTTCGTGCAGGTTATGAACATTGCTCGGGCAATAGAGGGCCAGTGCTCAAAGGATGTAACCATTGAATGAATGTACTTGGTTGTCAACTGGACCTTTATGTTTTACAACGTGGCCTGGTTGTGTGCCATAAAATGCGATGATATTATTTTGAATCATGTGCGGCCATGTGTTTATTCTGAAAGCTACTAGTTGTCGGTGCAACAAACCCTTGCTCCAATGCCCTGATTGTTCCCAGGCACGGGAGCAACGTTACAGCACCAAGGACATGCCAAGTACAAGAAATCAAGGTTCTCCGAAGGCCAATATGCAGATCAAGAGGACCAAGACCAAGCCAGGGAAGCAATAAACCACCAAGAGAAAAGCCTCCCTTGCCGGGCAGGCGAGCCCGACAAGGGTGGGGCCACCCCCAGAAGAAGACCTCCAAGATGCCCCGGCAGGGCCTGCCGGGCTCATGGAGACGCAGCCACCTCACTAACCCACTCCACCACGACGTACGTCGTCTATCATTGCGGTGTCAAGCTGCTAAGTGACTAAGTGGCAGCCATTTGCCACATGGCGGCCTCTTTCAACAGAAGATACCTACAAATGACACCTGTCCTGCGGCGTGTCAAGTGAGTAGGCACGAGGCTCGGGAGATAGCCCGGCAAGACTTACCGGGTAGGCAACGATGTGACATTGAGCGGCACGTTTAATGCGCTTTGTCAGCTTGCAGAGTTAGGTATGATAGCACTATTTGATATCTTATCGGTGCATAATGACTGATTTGCCACTGTGGTGACCCCTTAGCCTATAAAAGGAGGCACATGGCAAACTTAGAAAGGGTTGGACACTAGATTAGAAAATCCACCCCCCTTCAGATTTCATACGCTTGTAGTCATTTCGCCCTGAGGCAACCCTGCCGGGCAAACACACTATGTCCACCACCATCTTTTCCACCATCAATCCACCAAAGCAGGAGTAGGGTTTTATGCCTCACGGCGGCCCGAAGCTGGGTAAATTGCTCGTGTGATCTCTCCTGTGCTGCCCCATGCTCTTCTGCTCTTCGTGCAATGTGACCTCCCCCCTGCCGAACCAGCAAGGGGCCCTTGGTCCCATAGGTGGTTGTGGTTTCCCACGACATCTTTGGCATGCCAAGTAGGGGGAGCACTTGCGCGAACCTGAAAGCATGAACAACACATCATCTTCATCGCCACTTTAGTCTTCGACGGTGCCATAGGCCATGGCGCCCAAGAAGAAATCCAACACTTCAGCTCATCTGTCCACTTCGAAAACTTTGCCTCCCGCAGCCATCGGTGCTACAAGGGACACGGAGGCATGCGAAGATGTGGACGCTACTGAGGATGTGGTCAGGGCAGGCGGATCAGTCACCACTTCCCCCGTTGCCGAAGCGGGAGCAGGAGGCGCCAAAGGAGGGCAGCATCAGCAACATCCCGATGGCCACGCTCTGTGAGGTATGAGCGAAGGGATTTCTCCACTTGCGCCCCTTTGTGTCTCTAGTAGGCACAGCCACAACGATGACACTCACTCCGGGGCGAATCGCTGCCCTCCATCCGCCCCCGCCACGGGGGCAACCACAGCGCGTGAGCCTCCCTCGGGACAAGTCGACCAGGCCGCTATGCCCAACGGAGCTTCTGACCCTCGAGCCCCTTCGCCGTGTCACCATGCCATCCAAATGACCGCCTCGCAACAATAAAGGCAGGGTGTTGTCGCTGCTGACACCGTTAGGAGCCGAGCGACAATGCGGTCCACATCATCATATCCCATGGCAAACACGGCTACGAGAGCCATGGTGCATGCCTAGCTGCTACTGAGGTTTCCGCCAACGGCCGAGCAGATGGACGACTGTGGCACCCCGGCTCAGAGAAAACCAGAACGACCCGTGTTCCAGCCTAGAGATCAAGGAGAAGTCTTATGGAATACGACACTACTTAGCATAGAACAAATCAACTCTTTATTACAAGCTATAAGGGTACAATGGGATTACATCCGCATGGCGACACTACGCCTGCCACGGTTGCTCTACGCAAGCAGGAAAACAACATGAAGCAGCAGAATATCTCTAGCAGCGGAACAGCGACATCGGTGATGAACTCCACTCCGCAGGGACTCTAGCTGGAACGCTTATCCTAGCTCGCAAACAAGGAATCCATGACAAACAAGCAATCAACTCCGGCATGACTTGTAAACTGGCATGACATGCCTGGTCAGTACATTGAATGTACTTGCAAGATCACAGCAACCAAATCAATCAAGACAGACAACAACATGGCAATTACAGGTTAACACGAATTAACATGATACTATCAGATAAATCATAGCATGAACAAGATGATACAGTAGAACAATACTAGCGTGGCATGAACATATGAACATGATAATACTAGCATGCAACATGACGATGCTATCATGCACAAACTTACTCTGCTCGGGTTACCTCGTAACCATCACCTGCACAAACTTACCATCACGAACATCACACTATCATCTCAGGATCTAATCAAGCTTGGTATTGACAATACCGTAGTAATCATTCATGACCACAAGGAGACTTGACCTTTACCCTTGACTCTCGCATAACACCAAAAATATCCATCAACTCGGTATCCACGATACCACAGTGATCCTCTCACGATCACATAGATATCAACCAACTTCTTTCATTATTGAACCGGGGCTGTTATTAAGAAAATTATTATTATCACTATTGACTCATAGTGTGACCGACTACGAACTGGGCCCTTATCTGCGAGCGCAGCTATTGATAGAGTCAACACACACTCTGCAGAGGTTAGCACATTGTACCCATACCACAGAACCCATGGCATCGCACTCCCATTCGGGTGGACCAACGGCGTTCCGACAAAACTGATCTACTGCCATGACACACTCCCGGCCACTCTGGCCAACTCCCCTTTGGGCTAAGTCCTAGGTGGCCTCGTGCCTACCAAAGGCACCAACGACCACCGTCATGGCAAAATGGTCCCAAGCGGGGACAAGGATCCATACTCAACAACGGGCACACAAGGCTTATGCCGTCCTACCTGATTAGGGTAGCGCCCGCGCATAACCTTCCCTCGTTGGAGGCACCGGCGAGAGGCATGACAATAGACCTAGCTAGGACCTTCCCACAAAGGTAAGTGTGGTTGCACTGGTCAGCTCAATATGGTGGCACCATGACTCAGCCAACAATTGTTCAAGTTCAATTTAATCTGGTTAAACTTGAATGCAATATGCTGAGTCATGATAAAATAACATGATGCAATTACAATGCATGAGCATGATATCAACATAAGCATGGGGGTGTAACATAACTAGCAACCATATCAATAATGAATCATATCCAACTGAGCATGGCATAATGATGAGCATGAGTATCACAACTAGAACACTACCCATAGCATAACATGACCACTAGCATCAACAATAAATACCATGCAATAACATAAAAATAAAACTACCATGCAAGCAGTTAACTAACTGGGTGCAAAAGAACATGCATAACAACGATACTCAGAACAGACAATAGTCATCCACCGAAGACCATCACCAACATGTACTACTACCAAGCATGGCCAATATTAAAGTAATACTAGCATGAAGAACATAATAACAGAGTGCAAGAAACATAGCATGATAGTAACCACTGATCCATAAGCATGACCGAAATAACGACATCAGTAGCAAAATGAACAGATGGTTATTAAAGATTCAAGTTGAAAACCAATGCTACTGCATGGCTATCATGCAAATGGTGGTTGTGGCTTGCCTGGGGTGGAAGAAATCACCGGAGAAAGTGTGAGAAGCTCGCGGAACGAATCGCCGGAAAACATTCTCTCTCGGTGGGGGCTGATTTGGAGAAAGGAAAAATTGGTCATTTTCAGAATGTCAAACCATAGTGAAAATGATTCCAAATGTTCGGGCTCGAATAGACGAATATGTGGGCGTTGGCTTCACCTCAATCAGAGTTATGGTTGCGGATTTATGAGGTGTAGAAGATCCTGGACTTTTCTGTAAAAATAATATTCACAGCCGTGTCCCTCAGTGGATAAGACATAAGAGGTTTTGAGAAAATATGCTTTCCAGAGAGGAAAGTGTATTCCTTGCCTTAGCCGCAAGGAAATACGCCTTCGGAAAGGGAAAACGCATTCGCACGAAGGCGCTTCCACTTATCCACGTCAGCGTGGGCGGGGCCGACCAGCTGGGTCACTTACAGGTCAGGTCCGCGCTGCGTCTCTCTCCTCCCATCTCCTTCTTCCTCTCCTCCCAACACCGCACTGATAATGTATCTATAAGTTTTGATTGCTTCATGCTATACAATCTTCTGTTTTGGACATTATTGGGCTTTATTATCCACTTTTATATTATTATTGGGACTAATGTACTAACCGGAGGCCCAGACTAGAATTGCTGTTTTTTGTGCCTATTTTAGGGTTCCGAAGAAAAGGAATATCAAACGGAGTCCAAACGGAATGAAACCTTCGGGAACGTGATTTTTGGAACGAACAAGATCTAGGAGACTTGGACCCTACGTCAAGCAACCAATAGGGAAGCCACGAGGTAGGGGGCGGGCCTACCCCCCCCCCCAGGCGCGCCCTCCACCCTCGTGGTACTCCTGTTGCTCCACCGACGTAATTCTTCCTCCTATATATACCTACGTACCCCAAACGATCAGATACAGAGCCAAAATCCTAATTCCATCGCCGTAACTTTCTGTATCCATGAGATCCCATCTTGGGGCCTGTTCCGGAGCTCCGCCGGAGGGGGCATCGATCACGGAGGGCTTCTACATCAACGCCATAGCCCTTCCGATGAAGTGTGAGTAGTTTACCTCAGACCTTCGGGTCCATAGTTATTAGCTAGATGGCTTCTTCTCTCTTTTTGGATCTCAATACAAAGTTCTCCCCCTCTCTTGTGGAGATCTATTCGATGTAATCTTCTTTTGCGGTGTGTTTGTTGAGATCGATGAATTGTGGGTTTATGATCAAGTTTATCTATGAACAATATTTGAATCTTCTCTGAATTCTTTTATGTATGATTGGTTATCTTTGCAAGTCTCTTCAAATTATCAGTTTGGTTTGGCCTACTAGATTGATCTTTCTTGCAATGGGAGAAGTGCTTAGCTTTGGGTTCAATCTTGCGGTGTCCTTTCCCAGTGACAGTAGGGGCAGCAAGGCAAGTATTGTATTGTTGCCATCGAGGATAACAAGATGGGGTTTTCATCATATTGCATGAGTTTATCCCTCTACATCATGTTATCTTTCTTAAGGCGTTACTCTGTTCTTATGAACTTAATACTCTAGATGCATGCTGGATAGCGGTCGATGTGTGGAGTAATAGTAGTAGATGCAGGCAGGAGTCGGTCTAGTTGTCTCGGACATGATGCCTATATACATGATCATACCTAGATATTCTCATAACTATGCTCAATTCCGTCAATTGCTCAACAGTAATTTGTTCACCCACCGTAAAATACTTATGCTCTTGAGAGAAGCCACAAGTGAAACCTATGGCCCCCGGGTCTATCTTCATCATATTAATCTTCCAATACGTAGTTATTCTGATTGCTTTTATTTTACTTTGCATCTTTATCATAAAAATACCAAAAAAATTATCTTATCATATCTATCAGATCTCACTCTCGTAAGTGACCTGTAGGGATTGACAACCCCTTATCGCATTGGTTGCGGCGATTTATTTGTTTTGTGCAGGTGCGAGGGACTCACGCGTAGCCTCCTACTGGATTGATACCTTGGTTCTAAAAAACTGAGGGAAATACTTACGCTACTTTGCTGCATCACCCTTTCCTCTTCAAGGGAAAACCAACGCAGTGCTCAAGAGGTAGCAAGAAGGATTTCTGGCGCCGTTGCCGGGGAGGTCTATGCAAAAGTCAACATACCAAGTACCCATCACAAACCCTTATCTCCCGCATTACATTATTGGGACAATTGCATTTTTACCCCTAGTTGGTTCCTACCCACGGGTTTTGCCCTTAATTTTCGAGCTTGCTCAGTTTTGCCCTTACTTTTTTCATCGAGGTCCCTCGAATGCCCTTTGACTGTTTGACCAAAACTTTAAAAATTCATAACTAAATCATACGAACTCAGAAAAATGCAAATAAGATATGAAAATGTTCAGATAAACATTACCTTTATGGAATATCATTTGCATTCAGGACAAAAGCATCGTTTAAACTACCCGAGGTAATTAATGTTACTAACATTATTAAAAATAAATAGGTATAAACAATATTTTTTTCATGAATAAAAATTACATGCAAATGTAGGTGATGTTTTCTAAACATCCTGATAACTTATTTGCATTTTTCTGAGTTTATATCAACTTGTTATGAATGTTCTAACGACTTTGACCATTATTTGGAAACTTCATAACAAGTTGATACGAACTCAGGAAAATGCAAATAAGGTATCAGGATGCTCAGAAAACATCACCTACATTTGCATATAATTTTTATTCACAAAAAAATATTGTTTATACCTATTTATTTTTAATAATGTTAATAACATTAATTACCTCGTGTAGTTTAAACGATGCTTTTATCCTGAATGCAAATGATATGCCCAGAAAGGTAATGTTTATCTGAACATTTTGATATCTTATTTGCATTTTTTTGAGTTCATATGAATTAGTTATGAATTTTCAAAGTTTTGGTCAAACGATCAAAGGGCATTCGAGGGACCTCGATGGAAAAAGTAAGGGCAAAACTGAGCAAGCTCGAAAAGTAAGGGCAAAACCCGTGGGTAGGAACCAACTAGGGGTAAAAATGTAATTCTCCCTACATTATTTGCCATTTGCCTCTCGTTTTCCTCTCCCCCACTTCACCCTTGCCGTTTTATTTTCCCTCTCTCTCTCTATCCTCCCTCTCTTTCTCTATTTGCCTCTTTTTGCCCGTTTCTTGTTTGCTTGTGTGTTGGATCGCTTTCTTGTCACGATGGCTCAAGATAACACTAAATTGTGTGACTTTACCAATACCAACAACAATGATTTTATTAGCACTCCTATTGCTCCTCTTACCGATACTGAATCTTGTGAAATTAATGTTGACTTGCTAAATCTTGTCATGAAAGATTCGTTTTTCGGCCTTCCTAGTGAAGATGCCACTACCTATCTAAATAGCTTCGTTGATTTGTGTGATATGCAAAAGAAGAAAGATGTGGACAATGATATTGTTAAATTGAAGCTATTTCCTTTTTCTCTTAGAGATCGTGCTAAAGCTTGGTTTTCGTCTTTGCCTAAATATAGTATTGATTCTTGGAATAAGTGCAAATATGTTTTTATCTCTAAGTATTTTCCTCGCGCTAAGATCATCTCTCTTAGAAATGATATTATGAATTTTAAGCAACTTGATCATGAACATGTTGCACAAGCTTGGGAGAGGATGAAATTAATGATACGTAATTGCCTAACACATGGTTTGAATTTGTGGATGATTATACAAATTTTTTATGCCGGATTGAATTTTGCTTCTAGAAATCTTTTAGATTCGGCCGCGGGAGGCACTTTTAAGGAAATCACTTGAGGAGAAGCTACTAAACTCCTAGATAATATTATGGTTAATTATTTCAATGGCACACTGAAAGATCTAATAATAAGAAAGTGCATGCGATAGAAAAAATTAATGTTTTGAGTGGAAAGATGGATGAACTTATGAAATTATTTGCTACTAAAAGTGTTTCTTCTGATCCTAATGATATGCCGTTGTCTACTTTGATTGAGAATAATAATGAATCTATGGATGTGAATTTTGTTGGTAGGAACAATTTTGGTAACAATGCATACAGAGGAAACTTTAATCCTAGTCCTTATCCTAGCAATTCCTTTAATAATTACAGTAATTCCTACAACAATTCTTATGGAAATTATAATAAGATACCCTCTGATTTTGAATCTAATATTAAATAATTTATTACCTCGCAAAAGAATTTCAATGCTTTGATTGAAGAAAAATTTCTTAAGCTATATGAGTTGGCTAGGAACATTGATAGAATTTCTCTTGATGTTGATTATTTGAAACTTAGATCTATTCCACCTAAGCATGATACCAATGAGTCTCTCAAATCCGAGAATTTCCATTGATGAGTGCGAAGAAAGAACCGCTAGGATGCGTGCTAAGAAAGATTCCTTTGTAAGAGCGTGTTCTTCTAGTTTCCATGATAATAAAGATGAAGATCTAAAAGTTATTGATGTGTCCCCTATTAAATCTTTGTTTTGAAATATTAATCTTGATAATGATGGGACTGAATATGATCCACCTTTATCTAGAAGGCGTTCCAAAAATTCGGAGTTTTTAGATCTTGATGCTAAAACTGATAAAAGTGGGATTGAAGAGATCAAAACTCTAGATGTTAATGAACCTACTATTTTGGATTTCAAGGAATTTAATTATGATATCTGCTCTTTGATAGATTGTATTTCCTTGTTGCAATCTGTGCTAAATTCTCCTCATGCTTATAGTCAAAATAAAGCGTTTACCAAACGTATCGTTGATGCTTTCATGCAATCTTATGAAGAAAAACTTGAGTTGGAAGTTTCTATCCCTAGAAAACTTTATGATGAGTGGGAACAAACTATTAAATTTAAAACTAAAGATCATGAATGCTATGCTTTGTGTGATTTGGGTGCTAGTGTTTCCACGATTCCAAAGACTTTGTGTGATTTGTTAGGTTTCCGTGATTTTGATGATTGCTCTTTAAACCTGCACCTTGCGGATTCCACTATTAAGAAACCTATGCAAAGAATTAATGATGTTCTTATTGTTGCAAATAGGAACTATGTTCTCGTAGATTTTATTGCTCTTGACATAGATTGCAATCCTTCATATCCTATTATTCTTGGTAGACCTTTCCTTAGAACGATTGGTGCAATTATTGATATGGAGGAAGGAAATATTAGATTCCAATTTCCATTAAGGAAAGGCATGGAACACTTCCCTAGAAAGAAAATTAAATTACCTTATGAATCTATTATGAGAGTCACTTATGGATTGCCTACCAAAGATAGCAATACCTAGATCTATCCTTGCTTTTATGCGTAGCTAGGGGCGTTAAACGATAGCGCTTGTTGGGAGGCAACCCAATTTTATTTTTATGACTTCCTTTTTGCTCCTGTTTAGTAATAAATAATTTATCTAGCCTCTGTTTTGGTTGTTTTTTTGTGTTTAATTAGTGTTTGTGCCTAGTAGAATTATTGGGAAGACTTGGGGAAAATCTTGTTAATCTTGCTGTAAATAACAGAAACTTTAGCGCGCACGAGAACTGCTGCCATTTTTATTTGGAAAGTGATATTTAGGTAATTATTTTTGAAGATGATTAATAGATAAATTCCTCACGTCCAGCAATTTATTTTAGAATTTTTGGGGTTCCATATATTGCGCTAGCTACAGATTACTACAGACTGTTCTGTTTTTGACAGATTCTGTTTTTCGTGTGTTGTTTCCTTATTTTGATGAATCTATGGCTAGTAAAATAGTTTATAAACCATAGGGAAGTTGGAATACAGTAGGTTTAACACCAATATAAATAAAAATGAGTTCATTACAGTACCTTGAAGTGGTCTTTTGTTTTCTTTCACTAACGGAGGTCACGAGATTTTCTACTTTAAGTTTTGTGTTGTGAAGTTTTCAAGTTTTGCGTAAGGATTTGATGGATTATGGACAAGGAGTGGCAAGAGCCTAATCTTGGGGATTCCCATGGCACCCTCAAGATAATCTAAGGACACCAAAAAGCCAAAGCTTGGGGATGCCCCGGAAGGCATTCCCTCTTTTGTCTACTTCCATCGGTAACTTTACTTGGAGCTATATTTTTTTCAGCACATGATATGTGTTTTGCTTGGAGCGTCTTGTATGATTTGAGTCTTTGCTTTTTAGTTACCACAATCATATTTGCTGTACACACCTTTTGAGAGAGACACACATGATTCAGAAATTATTAGAATATTCTATGTGCTTCACTTGTATCTTTTGAGTTATATAGTTTTGCTCTAGTACTTCACTTATATCTTTTAGAGCATGGCGGTGGATTTGTTTTATAGAAACTATTGATCTCTCATGCTTCACTTAGATTATTTTGAGAGTCTTAAATAGCATGCTAATTTTCTTAAATAATCCTAATATGCTAGATATTGAAGATTAGTAGAAACTTTCTTATGAGTGTTTTGAATACTAAGAGAAGTTTGATGCTTGATGATTGTTTTGAGATATGGAGGTAGTGATATTAAAGTTGTGCTAGTTGAGTAGTTGTGAAATTGAGAAATACTTGTGTTGAAGTTTGCAAGTCCCGTAGCATGCACGTATGGTAAACGTTATGTAACAAATTTGAAACATGAGGTGTTCTTTGATTGTCTTCCTTGTAAGTGGCGGTCGGGGACGAGCGATGTTCTTTTCCTACCAATCTATCCCCCTAGGAGCATGCGCGTAGTTCTTGGTTTTTGAATACTTGTAGATTTTCGCAATAAGTATATGAGTTCTTTATGACTAATGTTGAGTCCATGGATTATACGCACTCTCACCTTTCCATCATTGCTAGCCTCTTCGGTACCGTGCATTGCCCTTTCTCACATTGAGAGTTGGTGCAAACTTCGTCGGTGCATCCAAACCCCGTGATATGATACGCTCTTTCACACAAATCTTCCTCAAAACAGCCGCCATCCTACCTATTATGGCATTTCCATAGCCATTCCGAGATATATTTCCATGCAACTTTCCACCATCCTATTTATCATGACATGTTCATCATTGTCATATTGCTTTGCATGATCATGTAGCCGACATAGTATTTGTGGCAAAGCCACCGTTCATAATTCTTTCATACATGTCTCTCTTGGTTCATTGCATATTCCGGTACACCGCCAAAGGCATTCATATAGAGTCATACCTTGTTCTAGTATCGAGTTGTAATCATTGAGTTGTAAAAAAATAGAAGTGTGATGATCATCATTTAGTAGAGCATTGTCCCAATATAAAAGAAGAAAAAAGAAAAGAGAAAGGCCAAATAAAAAAAGGAGGCCCAAATAAAAAAGAGAAATGAAAAGGGACAATGCTACTATCTTTTTTTCCACACTTGTGCTTCAAAGTAGCACCATGATCTTGATGATAGAGTGTCTCTAGTTTTGTTACTTTCATATACTAGTGGGAATTATTCATTATAGAACTTGGCTTGTATATTCCAACAATGGGCCTCCTCAAGTGCCCTAGGTCTTCGTGAGCAAGCAAGTTGGATGCATACCCACTAGTTTCTTTTGTTGAGCTTTCATACATTTATAGCTCTAGTGCATCCGTTGCATGGCAATCCCTACTCCTTGCATTAACATCAATCGATGGGCATCTACATAGCCCATTGATTAGCCACGTTGATGTGAGACTTTCTCCTTTTTTATCTTCTCCACACAACCCGCATCATTATACCCTTCCACCCATAGTGCTATATCCATGGCTCACGCACATGTATTGCGTGAAGGTTTACAAAGTTTGAGATTACTAAAGTATGAAACAATTGCCTGGCTTGTCATCGGGGTTGTGCATGATGAGAGCATTCTTTTGTGACAAAAATGGAGCATGACTAAACTATATGATTTTGTAGGGATGAACTTTCTTTGGCCATGTTATTTTGAGAAGACATAATTGCTTAGTTAGTATGCTTGAAGTATTATTATTTCTATGTCAATATTAAAAAAAATTATCTTGAATCTTTCGGATCTGAATATTCATGCCACAATTAAGAAGTATTACATTGAAATTATGCCGAGTAGCATTCCACATCAAAAATTCTGTTTTTATCATTTACCTACTCGAGGACGAGCATGAATTAAGCTTGGGGATGCTTGATACGTCTCCAACGTATCTATAATTTTTGATTGCTCCATGCTATATTATCTTCTGTTTTGGACATTATTGGGATTTATTATCCACTTTTATATTATTTTTGGGACTAACCTACTAACTGGAGGTCCAGCCCAGAATTACTTTTTTTGCCTATTTTAGGGTTTTCAAAGAAAAGGAATATCCAACAGAGTCCAAACGGAATGAAACCTTCGGGAGTGTGATTTTTGGAACGAACAAGATCCAGGACACTTGGACCCTACGTCAAGCAACCAAAAGGGAAGCCACGAGGTAGGGGGCGCGCCCTCCACCCTCGTGGCCCCCCTGTTGCTCCACCCACGTACTTCTTCCTCCTATATATTCCTACGTACCCCCAAACGATCAGATATAGAGCGAAAACCCTAATTCCACCGCCATAACTTTCTGTATCCACGAGATCCCATCTTGGGGCCTATTTCGGAGCTCCGCCGGAGGGGGCATCGATCACGGAGGGCTTCTACATCAACACCATAGCCCTTCCGATGAAGTGTGAGTAGATTACGTCAGACCTTCGGGTCCATAGTTATTAGCTAGATGGCTTCTTCTCTCTTTTTGGATCTCAATACAAAGTCCCCCCCACCTCTGTAGTGGAGATCTATTCGATGTAATATTCTTTTGCGGTGTGTTTGTTGTGACCGATGAATTGTGAGTTTATGATCGAGTTTATCTATGAACAATATTTGAATCTTCTCTGAATTCTTTTATGTATGATTGGTTATCTTTGCAAGTCTCTTCGAATTATCAGTTTGGTTTGGCCTACTAGATTGATCTTTCTTGCAATGGGAGAAGTGCTTAGGTTTGGGATCAATCTTGCGGTGTCCTTTCCCAGTGACAGTAGGGGTAGCAAGGCACGTATTGTATTGTTGCCATCGAGGATAACAAGATCAAGGGGTAGCAAGGCACGTATTGTATTGTTGCCATCGAGGATAACAAGATGGGGTTTTCATCATATTGCATGAGTTTATACCTCTACATCATGTCATCTTGCTTAAGGCGTTACTCTGTTATTATGAACTTAATACTCTATATGCATGCTGGATAGCGGTCGATGTGTGGAGTAATAGTAGTAGATGCAAGCAGGAGTCGGTCTATTTGTCTCGGACGTGATGCCTATATACATGATCATACCTAGATATTCTCATAACTATGCTCAATTCTGTCAATTGCTCAATAGTAATTTGTTCACCCACCGTAAAATACTTATGCTCTTGAGAGAAGCCACTAGTGAAACCTATGGCTCCCGGGTCTATGTTCATCATATTAATCTTCCAATACTTAGTTATTCTCATTGCTTTTATTTTACTTTGCATACCGAAAATATTATCCTATCATATCTATCAGATCTCACTCTCGTAATTGACCGTGTAGGGATTGACAACCCCTTATCACGTTGGTTGCGAGGAATTATTTGTTTTATGCAGGTGCGAGGGACTCGCGCGTAGCCTCCAAGTGGATTGATACCTTGGTTCTCAAAAACCGAGGGAAATACTTACGCTACTTTGCTGCATCACCCTTTCCTCTTCAAGGAAAACCAACGCTGTGCTCAAGAGGTAACACGCACGCAGAGCAGAGGCAGGGAAGAGCGCTCCAGAGACGATGGTCGGTGGCATGGGCCACCTTAGGCGGCACCCGACGTAGCGGCGTGACCAGGGGACCAAGGCGGCCCTTTCCAGGTAGGTTTCAGCCACCGTCGAGCTTGGAGAAGGGAGGGGCATAGGCCGGGGCGGATGGAGGGCTTGGGCAACTCCGGGCACGGCGCCCCGACCACGGGGGGAGGGCGGAGAGCTATGGGAAAGGAACTAGGGTGCGGGTGGAGGCTCTGGGTGGTGGTGGAATGGCGAGAATGACTCGGGCTCGACCGAATTTAAGAGGAGGAGGCCGGCGGCCGAGGCGGCCATGGCGACCACAAAGAGCTCCTCGAGTTCGAGGGACTGGCTTGGGGGGGCTCAGGGAGTGAGAGAGGGTTGCTGGTGTGCTCAAAGGGCGAGGGGAGGGGCTTAAATAGCCGAGCGAAGGAATAGCCGAGCTGGCATCATCGCGGACGTATGGCCGGCACCACGGACGTGTGTGCTCGTGCATGGGATCGAAGGTAGACAATGGGAGGAAACAAGGTAGAGTCTCACGGGGCGGAGGAGGCCAAGAGGCACTGGGAGGAAGTGGACGAGACGAAGACAGAGCCAAAGGGCCACTCTGCTCTCGTGGGCACTCGACGGCTAGCTCCGCGAAGGAACGGATGGAGACGGTGAGCTATCCAGAGAGATGGTGACGACGTGTGCTAGCTGTTGGACACGCTCACGCGCACGAAGATGACGAGAGGAAGAGGGGCCCGAAGCAAACGATGCTCAGCTCGCGTCCATGGCGTTCCGGGGCGGTGGTCACCGCATGCACACGATGCTAACCCATGCTCTGATCGGCCAAATTTTTCCTGGGAGACAAGGTGTGCAGAGGGTGATGCCAAGGAGGAGATAAACAAGCATAGTGATCCCTGGTGTGGTCAAAGGTAGCAAGAATACAAGTGCACAAAAAGGTGTTTGGAGTTTGTTGTGGCTCACATGCTTGGCTATCACGGCTGATCTTTGACTGGGGTTGATCACTCACTAAGGTGATTAAGTTGGCAAGGTTTCAGCTCAAGAAGAGGAGTTTAGCTAGTGGTTGCTGTAGAAACCACCAGACTGGACAGAAATACAAAACATGAAGTAGCACTCACTAGGAGTAATGGATTGGGCTGAAAATGGACATGGCAGAATTATTTGGGCATAAGAGAGTGCCCTAAAGATTTAATGCCATTTGGCCAAGCCAAAACGGTACTTCCTTCATAGCTATCCCCTCTGTCTAGAAAATTGGGAACATTCCTGAGGGAAAATCGCTAGATGAAATGAGCCCAAATTTTGTGGGGATAGGTTATATAGGTAGGAGAAGGCCTAGGAAAATTTTCAGACGTAATGGGGCAAGATAAAATATACTTGCTTCATTAACTGAAAATTTGGACAGAACTAAAGAATTGATGCTCATCTCACATGGATGCATTGCATGAGCTCAAATCTCGAGGAGGGCCTTGATTTGATAAAATGAAAAACCGTGCAAAAATTCAACTCAATTGGATTAACCTAGCTAGTACTTCCTTCACAACCAATTCCCTCAGACAGGAACTTTGAAAAATTGCTTAGGAATATTTACTAGGTAAATTAAGTTGAATTTTCTTTTGAGGCAATTATTTGGACATGAAAAGGTGTCCAAAAAGTTGGGGTCAATTGGGCAAATATAAATGACACTTGCTTCACAATCTGCCATTCAGGACAGAATAGAAAAGTAATTAATTGAGCATGATGGGTAACATGGCCAATGAAATATTTTGCCATATTTGAGAAATATATGACCCAAACAATTTATGAGAATTATTTGGGAATTTTTGGAGTGATAGAAATATAGGTTGCTTCACAACCTAGGGTAGACAGGGTTATTCCTTTAACAGAAAAAGGAATATTCCCTAGAAAAAGTATATTATGGTTGGGCTAGGATAAAAATGGCATGGTTTTGAGAAGGGTTTGAGGATGACAAGCCACTCTAGAAAGAAATAAGAGGGCATCTTCTTCAGTTTCCAGACCACAAAGCCACAAAAAAAGAAAACTCAAGCAAAAATCTCAAAAAACAAACGAAAAAGAAAGGGCCAAAAATCGGACTATCACAACTCTTCCCCCCTTAAAGAAATCTCGTCCTCGAGATTTGGTTGCTCAAGGAACAAGTATGAATATATCTGACTTAAGGAAACTGTTTCCAACTCGGGTATCATTTTTCCTTATTGATTGTTCCCCACTGGATTTTATCTGACTGGTTGTCTGTCTCCAGACAGATCATACCTCACATTTTCATGCTTATAATGGCTGCAATTCTTTTCATATCCGCTAACTTATCTGAGATTACCATGACTGAAATATATGTCTGTCTCACAAATCCAGAGTGATTACCGATTGCTGTGTTTGTACTAACAACCTTTCATGAATTGGTGATAAGATTTTCCTGACAAACATCCAACCTTAAATGCAGGTTCATTGGGTTCCAAACAAAGAGTTGAGACATAACCGTTTTCCTGACAGACTCTGACTTATCGTGGGAATTTCTAAATCATCCTAACTGACTCCATTGTCTTGAGTCTCAGATTCATACCAAGTATTTGATTGTCGTCTGTCGTGGATAGCATAAGAGGTATGATCTTATATGATAATATCCGCATCCTTGACTGATGGTGGCTCTGGCAGAAAATTTTCTTCCAGACAGGCTATCCTTTGGTGATTCACATATGTGGGGGCACATGCTTTGAGACGCTTATTCCTCCTACAGATCATTCATTCCGTCGGTATATCCATTGGGATAGTAGGCTGTGTGATGCTTTCCCATAGTCGCTGGAATTAGACTGTTGAATTGACCTTTGTTCTGACTTCTTAACCCAGATATTCGATACTGACAAACATGAGCATATGCGATTAACTGAGCGGGTTGTGTGGATATGGGTTCCTTACCAAAATTTGAGTAGACTCATTAAGTGAGTATCCATGGCGATCGATACTGACTTAGACTGTCCGGGGTCCCTGCACGATATGGTTCACGAAACCATTTTCATGTCTGCACCACTAGTCTTGCTCCTTCATTATTGTTTTGTTGATCTGGATCCTTGGTTGATAGAGCGGGGTCATATTGCTTCTTCGTGCCACCATAGGCTCTGTCGGGCGCAACATTCTGATAGGTGTACCCTTATTCTCATCTCCTGACATGGTAATATTGTTTCAATGGCAAGTTCATCACCTCTCAAGTTCTGACCGCGGGGAAATGGCCATCTGAACCCTTGTAAGAAATCGGCAAATAAATCAGTAGCCACCAGCGGTCTTTACAACTCAGATCTGGGACATCACTCAAATAGCTAAACCACGGGTCAAGACGGCCGAAAAGCAACTCAGAGCATCAGACCGTGTTGAAGAAAGTGGCAATTCCCTAAGACGGTTGAAGAGCAGCTTAGAACATAGAGCCACTGTCACAAAAAGAAACTCAACAGCTGTACGAGACAGCCGGAAAGCAGCTCGGAACCTGTGACGTTTGTTGAATAGAGAAATATAAAGTTGGCATCCACCCTGGACGCCAAAAAGAATGGCTCAGAACACCGGCATGGTGCCGTTACCAGAGAAAAGAAGAGCATGGCTCATCAGGATCATATCCCAGGTTCACCGGTACTTGTACAGAGCTCAGTGTTGTCGTCAATATTTATAGTCCTTTGTCACACTGAGGCGTATATCTGGCTTCCTTCACATATATCTAAGAATCTGAGGATGACTTAGGCTCGACCGAATTTAAGAGGACGAGGCCGACGGCCGAGGCGGCCATGGTGAGCACAGAGAGCTCCTCGAGCTCGAGGGGCTGGCTAGGCGGGGCTCAGGGGTGAGAGAGGACTGCTGGTGTGCTCGAAGGGTGAGGGGAGGGGTGTAAATAGCTGAGCGAAGGCATGGCCGAGCCGGTGTCGCCGCAGACGCATCGTCGGTGCCACGCATGCGTGTGCTCATGCATGGGCTCGAAGGTAGACGACGGGGGGAAACAGTGTAGAGTATCATGGGGCGGAGGAGGCCAAGAGGCATGGGGAGGAAGCGGCCGAGATGAAGACAGAGCCAAAGGGCCACTGTGCTTTCATGGGCACTCGATGGCAAGCTCCGGCGAGGAAACGGACAGAGGGCGTGAGCTATCCAGAGAAAGGACGACGACGCGTGCTAGCTATTGGACACGCTCACGCGTGCGAAGACGACGAGAGGAGGAGTGGCCCGAAGCAAACGACACTCAGCCTGTGTCCATGGCGTTCAAGGGCGGTGGTCACCGCATGCACACGACGCTAACCCGTGCTCTGATCCGCCAAATCTTGTCTGGGATACAAGGTGTGCAGAGGGTGATGCCAAGGAGGAGATAAACAAGCATAGTGATCCCTGGTGTGGTCATAGGTAGCAAGAATACAAGTGCACAGAAAGGTGTTTGCAGTTTTCTGTGGCTCACATGCTTGGCTATCACGGCTAATCTTTGACCGGGGTTGATCACTCACTAAGGTGATTGAGTTGGCAAGGTGCCAGCTCAAGAAGAGGAGTTTAGCTAGTGGTTGCTATAGAAACCACCAGACTATATAGAAATACAAAACATGAAGTAGCACTCACTAGGAGTAATGGATTGGTCTGAAAATGGACATGGCAGAATTACTTGGGCATAAGAGAGTGCCATAAAGATTTCATGCTATTTGGCCAAGCCAAAATGGTACTTCCTTCATAGCTATCCTCTCTGTCCAGAAAATTGGAAAAATCCTGAGGGGGCTAGATGAAATGAGCCCAACTTTTGTGGAGATAGGTTATATACGTAGGAGAAGTCCTAGGAAAATTTTCAGACATAATGGAGCAAGATAAAATATACTTGCTTCATTAACTGAAAATTTGGACAGAACCAAAGAATTGATGCTCAGCTCACACTGATGCATTGCATGAGCTCAAATCTTGAGGAGGGCTTTGATATGATAAAATGAAAGACCATGCAAAAATTCAACTCAATTGGATTAACCTAGCTAGTACTTCCTTCACAACCAAATCCCTTAGACAGGAACTTTGCAAAATTGCTTAGGAATATTTAGTAGGTAAATTAAGTTGAAATTTGTTATGAGGAAATTATTTGGACATTAAAAGGTGTCCAAAAAGTTTGGGCTTAATTGGGTAAAGATAAATGGCACTTGCTTCACAATCTGCCATTCAGGACAGAATAGGAAAGTAATTAATTGAGCATGATGGGTAACATGGCCAATGAGGTATTTTGCTATATTTGAGAAAGATATGACCCAAACAATTTATGATAATTATTTGGGAATTTTGGGAGTGATAGAAATATAGGTTGGTTCACAACCTAGGACAGACAGGGTTATTCCTTTAACAGAAAAAGGAATATTCCCTAGAAAAAGAATATTGGGCTTGGGCTAGGATAAAAATGGCAAGGTTTTGGGAAGGGTTTGAGGATGACAAGACACTCGAAAAATAAAGAAGAGGGCATCTTCTTCAGTTTCCAGACCACAAAGCCACGAAAAAAGAAAACTCAAGCAAAAATCTCAAAAAACAAATGAAAAAGAAAGGGCCAAAAATCAGGCTGTGACAACGAGTGTCGCGCCACCATCCAGAGTGTGCTCGGTTTTGCCGAGGCTGCGGGCTCACAACAAGATGGCCCGCCACGACCTCCCCAAGCGACGATGACGGCTTGTGCTGCTGGAAGTACATAGGGGCTACCCCCATGGTGTAGGCCCCGCCATGGCCACCAGCGCGGGCGCAGCAGAATGAAGAACCTGACGACGTCTCGATGGCCTCCTCTGACCCTCGGGCACGTCCAGGCCAACGGCGAGCCCCGGAGGACAGGCGAAGGGGAGACACACGCGTCATAATCGGGCGGCACCGCGATGACCCCCATCGGGCCAATGGGTGCGACGGACCCGATGTTGACGAGCCCACACTCGAGGTTGGTGGGTTGTGTGCCCTTCCTTTACTCGTGAGCTGCAGCAAGTTCGTTGGCCGTCCATCCGCACATTCAAGCTAGAGATACCCGAGAAGTATGATGGAAGGCTAAACCCGGCAGAATTCCTGAGCATCTACTCCATTGCTATTCCTGCTGACGGGGGAAGGGATGAGAGAGTTTTTGCGCTAATTGCCGGGAAGCTGCGGCTGCTGAGAAGGCTGGGAAAGGCGACGGTTGTACTGCAAGATTCATCGGACAAAGGTCCATGACCATCAAGAGTGCTATAAGGTTGAGCAGCTCGTCAAGAGGCAAAGAGCAGAATATGAGAAGCGTGATAAGGAAAAAGGTCAGAATGTTGCTGGCATTAAGGGCCGGGGCGGTGAAGCAAATCATTTCGGCAAACATTTTTGGAACCAAGGAAAATCCTAGGGGTTGAGAGAAGGAAGCTTGCATCAATGAGAGTGATGGAGGGGATGAAGCGGAAACTAGTGAGCAAGAGGTCCAGAAGGCCACTAGCGCCATGTGCATTAATGGGGGTGCATCTCTGCACTCCACTCACAGACAACTCAAACAGTGGGCGCGTGAGGTCAACGTCGTGGAACCAGCGCCAGAGGCTCGGAAACCACTCAAATGGTCACGCACACCCATCATCTTTGAAGAAGGGGACCACCCTGACCGTACCACTCAGGTAGGATGTTTGCCATTGTTGGTCTCCTACCTCAAGGTCACAAAGATGTTGCTTGACGGCGGGGCCAGGTTGAATCTGATTTCCCGTAAAGTCATCAGCAAAATTCAGATACCGAGGAAGAGCTAAAGGTCATTGGCACGTTTCAAGGATTTAATCTTGACAGGAGTCATCCTAAGGGAAAGATCACATTGCCGGTATCATTTGAAGGGGAGGTGAACTATCGGACTGAGAAAATTGTGTTCGATGTGGTTGACCTCCCCCTGCCGTACAATGGGATCCTTGGACGCCTAGCTCTGGCTCAATTCATGGCGACATCCCACTATGCCTACAATACCTTGAAGATGCCCGGTTCGGTACAGGGGCATCGCGTTTCACAAAGAGAAGACCGGCGTGGGGAAGCGTGGCAGGGACAAAACGAGCAAGTTTACCCAAGGTCAGGCCGCCATGGGGCATAAAACCCTACTCCTGCTTTGGTGGATTGATGGTGGAAGAGAGGTGGTGGAGCGTAGTACACTTGCCCGGCAGTGGCTACGCACATATGGGGGTGTGAGTTGTCCCACCCTCTAACCCTTTCTACAGTTGCCATGGGCCTCCTTTTATAGATTTAGGGGTTACCACAATGGCAAAAGTAATTTTTATGCACTGATAAGATAGCAATGTTCGCCCTCCTTTTATACCTACCTCTGCAGGCTGACAGGGCGCATTAAATGCGCCGCTCAACGTCATTTCATTGGTTGCCCGACAAGCCATGCCATGCCAGCTTGCCAGCTCCATGCCTGCTTGCTTGACACGTAGCAGGACGGGTGTCTTCTGTAGGCATCTCCTGTAGAAAGAGGCCGCCATGTGGCGAATGGCTGCCACTTAGTCACTTTGCGGTTTGACACCGCACCGATGGACAACGTGGGTCATGGCGGAGTGGGTGGGTGAGGTGTTTCTGCCTCCGCGGGTCCCAGCAGGCCCTGTCGGGATGCCTTGGACGTCTTCTTCCAGGGGTGGCCCCGTCCTTGTCGAGCTCGCCTTCCCGGCAAGGGAGGCTTTTCTTCCGAGGGTGTCTTGCTTCTCTGGCTTGATATTGATCCTCTTGATCTGCATGTTGGTCCTTCTAAGCTCTTGGTTCCTTGTATTCTGACCTGGGCTGGTGATACATCTCCAAGGTATCTACAATTTTCTTTGTTCCATGCTATTATATTATCTATTTTGGATGTTTAATGGGCTTTAATATGCACTTTTATATTACTAGTGTCACATCCCTAGTTTCTGGCATTGCTCTAGGCTAGCTCCATGTGTGCATCATGTCTATATTTTCGAAACTTGAACTGAGGAATTTTGGAAGCCTCAAAACCCTAAATAAAAGAGGGGCAAAAACCCTAGAAATCTCATTCATTGCTCCAAAATGCTCTTCTTAAATGTTTGATAATTTTTGGTAAGGGTTCTGGTCCCAACCAAAATATTGAACATTTTTAAGGAATTATTTTTGGGACTTTGGATTTAATTCATTAGCTATTTGAATTTGAATTATATTCATATAATTAGAATATAATTTCAAATACCCCTGAAATATTTTATAAGCTTTTGGAACAGTCCATCTAGCAATATAAAATATTCAGAGGAGCTTTGGCATTGTTTGAATTGTTATTTTTAATTCAAAACAGTGGCAAAAGAATTAAATAAAAGAAAAACAGAACAGAATTTTATAAAAGAGAGAGAGAGAGAAGGAAGTTACCTGGCCTTACCGTGCAGCCCACCAGAGCCTGGCCCAGCTCCCCCACCAGCCGGCCCAGCCCACCTCCTCCCCCTTGTCCTCTTCCTCCTCTGCCAGGAGGACGAACAGAGGCGAGGCGTGGCGCGCGCCGACGCTGCCTCGGCCACCTCCTGCTTCCCCTGGCCACCTCCTGCTTCCCTGGCCGCGTGGATGAATACCCGGTGACGTCCCGATCCGCCCGACCTCTCTCACTCCTCCCCTGCTCCCTCTCTCGCCGTTTCCCACCTCACAGAACACGCTCGCCGCTGCCGACGAGCTCCCTCGTGGCCACCGGCCACCCCTAGCCTCGCCGAATCGCTCAAAGGCCCCGCCTCGACCCCCTCCTTCCTCCCCACCGACCCACGGCCCTCCGGAAGCCCTGCAACGCCGCCACCATCGCCGTTCCGTCGCCGGCCATCAAAGCTCACCGCTGTCGATTCGCCGCCTCCGACGCCTCCCCGAGCTCCCCGAGGCCACCGATGCAACCCCTGTGAGCCCCTCTTCCTCTTCCCCCTTCCCTCAAGCTCGCACTCATCCCCTAGCCTCCTCCTCCACCGCGGCCGAGA